>NW_027223336.1:5737951-6157050 GCF_030449975.1 Polyergus mexicanus
AAGCAGTGGTATCAACGCAGAGTACTGATAATACTCAAGAAGTGATTTGTATTTGTGGTACATATGGAATATTCCATATATAAATTATATAACCAGGATTAAAAACTAATCAACCAATCAATTTACCATCAAGAGGCAGAATTTGTCTGCAAGTAGGTATATGTTATTTCATAATGAACTTCAATCTAACTCACAAAATATACAAATTTACATATTTAGTTTAATCTTTCCATATATCAAATTATATAACAATTTTATGAGTTATATAATTTAATATATGTTTCTACATAATACAAAAAGTTAATTAAAGTGCTTACCAACCAATCCTGATTAGTACCACCAGTTCCTAAACTGTACTGGAAATTCAATTGTCCAGTGAAAGCTTCATCACTGAGCATTGTAGAGAACAGCTCTGGTGCTGGATAATATATTTCTTCTTCCTCTTCTTTTAGTTTTTTATATTTTCCTATAGGTTCCAGTGCAGCATATATATTGTTACATGTATCAATCTTGTCTTCCGAGACAGCAAGCAATTCTTCGTTTTGTATAATACTTTCCGGTAGAGGCAGGGTACCTCCACTTCAAGGGCAAAAACAGAGTAACAGAAAAAATGTAATAGATTATGGTACGCATTTTTATTGTATAATATATACTCTTTTAAGAATACGTTCGCGAATATGAAATCGAAGATTGCGATACAATAGACAATGCCGACAAAAAGTTTTAAGAAATCAAAATTATACTTACAACTGCTGTTCTATAACCTTATATGTTTCTTCATCCATTAATGCAGATTCCTGAGAATCTGACATAGCATTCGTGTTCGTCATGTTCACGAATTTCTATTTGAAAATTGATCCCGAAAGACAAGTTAATTGCTGAGGGAAAGAAACATCCACCATTGACATCGGTTGCTAGGCTCGATGCTCGACAAGTCCTTTGTCTCGTATGATCGAGAAAGCGGAAGTAAACTGCAGGAAACTGTAACTTTGGTGCAGTTTGCCGATTTTGGTACTTATATTTGTCCGTTTTGCCTGTTGATCCCTTATTTTGGATTGGTGGATTTTAAATGTATCTACGAAATGTCGTTTTTAAGATGATTAAAGAGCGCATTAAAAAAATGATCAAAAAAAATTATAATACTTATAACGTAATATTAATTGAATGTCTCTAATGTTTATTTACTAATTAAACAAATAATAGAGAAGAATTGGTCAAACATATAGCTGACATTGATTTTATTTTCGCGCAGATTTCTCTTGAGGATATATATACTCTGTGAAAGTTTCGAAAGTTTGATTAACCGATTAGAATAAAAGAAGCAAATTTTTCTTTGCTTTACAGGATATTGGCAATCTATATATGTGTTCATTGGCCATCTATATATGCGTTCATTTGGTGCTTTTCTATTTCCAAGTATTCTATAAATCATATGGGCAAAAAAATTTTTATTCTTTTGGCTGCGTTTTTTTAGGATATGAGCGGCATCGAAAAATATTAATATATTATAAAATTATCAATTGGATGTGAAAAAAAATAAATATATTATAAATGTTTGCATTTAAATGTTCATATATATATGCTAATATTAGGTGCAAGTCCGTCAAAATAAGTTAATGCGATGACTTAAATCCTAGAAATAGAAATCCATAAAATGAAGAACTTTTCTTATAATTTCAACTCGTTCTTCAGAAGTAAATCCAATAACTAAAGCCCGTATCAGACTACGCATTGAAAATTGAAGATTAAAGATTGGAATTTGACTAATCAGAACCAGAGAACTAAAATTTCTTTATTCTAATTCGGTCAAATTTCAATCTTGTATCTTGAATCTCAATCTTCAATGCGTAATCTGATATGGGCATAAGGCTGCGGTCGAGAAGACGCTAGAAATGCTTCCAAGCATTGCATTAACCAATCAGAATAAAGAAAGTTTTACTTTTTTTTTGTCCTGATTGGTCAATCAAACACTTCGAAGCATTTCTAGCGTCTTCCTGAACGCAGCCAAATGCCCGTATCAGATTACGCATTGAAAATTGAAGATTAATACCCGTATTCATAGTCCGTCCTTGAGGAATAAGGATTCCTTGTTCCTCGTTCCACGTTTTATAAACTTTCCTTGACCGAACAAGGAATCTTATTGGCTCCCTTATCTCAAGGAAGGTCACGAGCTTCCTTAAGGAGTGATGCGACCTTTTTAGCAGACGATACGCAGAATATAACCAAATATAACCTCCAAAAGTTAGTTTCGTTACATTCGTGGTTTTGTGTTATTTGTTGTCGCGCTCTCAAACTGAAAGTATATAAAGGAAAAAGGGATAAGGGACAATGAATTTTTAAATGATTCTGACGATGGATTTGAAGACGAAAATCCAGAGAATCGGATTCTGTGGCGGATTCCGAAAAGATACATTCGCGATTGGGAAAATCCCGTGGAATTTTTTGAAGATACGAAAAAGTTTTCATATGTATTATATGAAATTAGTTGCAGGCAGCATAAAACGGTGCTGCCTCCAGTCGGTCACTAAAATCCCTAAAATATTCCTTCCTTCTGAAAGGGAGACTCGAGGTCCATCTATGAAACAAGGTGGCCTTACAGATTCAAGGAATCCTTCATGGAGGCTTCCTCCGTCCTTAAAATAAGGAAGGACTATGAATACGGGTATAAAGATTGGAATTTGATTAATCGGAATAAAAAAGGGACTAAAATTTATCTTTGCCCTAATTGGTCAAATTTCAATCTTCAATCTTCAATCTCAATCTTCGATGCGTAGTCTGATATGGGCTTAAAAAGTATATGTTATGCCCGTATCAGACTACGCATTGAAGATTGAGATTCAAGATTCAAGATTGAAATTTGACCAATCAGGATAAAGAAATTTTAGTTCCTTTAGTTCTGATTAGTCAAATTCCAATCTTTAATCTTCAATTTTCAATGCATAGTCTGATACGGGCTTTACTATTGCTTCGTGACGGGAACCGCATATAGTGGCGCCACGGCCAAGTACGGCGCCCGCTATAACTATAGCGGGGAGCACACACTTTTGCATAAGCGCATAATCATAAGCATAAGGAAATTGATTGGTCAATTTCGTTATGCATAAGAAAATGGACCAATTAATTTTCTTATGCTTGTGGTTATGCGTTTATGTAAAAGTGTGTGCTCCCCGCTTAAGGTGAGCTGAAGATAGGCATATATATATATATATATATAAAGAAACCGCCGGATCCATTTAAATTTTAAACAGTGAACGGTGAAACACTATTGACTATTGACTATATTGACGTATTAGAGAAAAATAAGCAGAACAAGAAACGCCAAAAATTTGTCTAGGTAAGTAAAAAAAATGAATAGAAATAGGATAGAATAGTTCAAATTTAACTTTTCAGCACAAGAAATATATTGCAACGGATTTTAAAATCCGGAGATGAATAATAAGAAATTGCAAGAACAAATAAAACATTTAGAATTGCAAATTTATAATTTAACGGATTTGACTATTAAAATATTGAAAAAAATTGACGACTTACCACAATTTCATCAACAACTTCAAAAAATGTCAACAAAATAATCATACTTATTGGAATTGTGATATGAATAAGGGAATTGCGCCCGGCGAAATTGCGGATGTGTATAAAATAAAAATATCCATTGTAACTCTACATGCAATTGTAAATATGAAATATGTTGACCAGATAATATTTATTATTTTTATAAAAATCTATGGAATAATATTATTATAGCATTTTTAAAAAATTCTATATAAAAATTAATTTTATATTTATTACAGAAAGAGATGAAAATGATGATACATAACAATATGATTGAACAACTAAAACAAACTAATAGTTGAACTACAAACTTAAACACCAAGATAAACACAAACTCCGGAAACAAAAACATAAACAATTAAATTTTTCGCGGCTAAAAAATGAAACCTAACGAGAAAAATTAATAAATATTTATAAAATAAATAAAATATATAATTTATAAGCTGTATAAAAAAATATTTTAACAAAAACAATGATATGTAAAAAAATTTAATAAAATAAATAAAATATATAAAAATTTATAAAATAAATAAAATATTTTATCTTTTGACAAAAATAATGATATGATAAAAATTGCAAATATATATATATAAAAATAGCGCTCGAGTGTCATTCAGGTTTGTTTACGAAATTTTCCGAAATTTGGCTGTATATATCCACGCGATGCGATTTGCTAGCAGCGGATTTGGAATCTATAAGTAAACGACTCCAATATGGCGAATGTAAGGGATAGTGATACGTCGTTGTGGCTACATAACAAGCTCGGTACATCAAACGACAGTTGGACTGGCAGCTCGATTTGCTCACAACTCAATGCCGAGGTACTGCGAAATATCAAGGATTGTTTTCCCGACCTACAAACGCAAGTCAAGCTCAAATTGCTCCTGTCATTTTTCCACATACCAAGACGCAATGTGGAAGAGGTAAACGCGCGCTAGCTCTCTGATATTTTCTTTCTGTCTCTTTCTCTCTCTCTCTCTCTCTCTCTGTCTTTTTTGAAAAGTTTGTTTTCTTGAAAAGGATGGCCTTCTCTGTAAGATTGACAAAAATTAATAATGAATTCAAGTTTTTCTAGTCTCGTTTATTATTTACCCGCTATCTGTTTCATTTTTTTCAATGATGCGATGTTTTTGAGACGTTTAGTATATATAGAAAGTAACTAAATAAGGTTAATGTTTACAATAAACTACCATTCTTCGATTTGATAAATTAAATAAGTTGTGTAATTGCTGTATAAAATATGCAATATAATTTGACTTCTCTGAATATTGTCACTCCTAATGAACAAACGTAGAATGTTTTTTTATTCCTCTGGTGTAAAATCTTATTAAAATTGTATTATCTGTATACTTGTGCGGATAACAGTGGCGTGTGGAGCTGGAGGAGATTATTGAAGTTGCATCTTTGGACAGCGAGCTATGGGTATCGATGCTATCCGAAGCGATGAAAACTTTTCCATCAACTGGTTCTTTGAACACAGATATTACTGATCTAGATGATCATAGACCTATCTTTGGTGAACTGGTCAATGACCTTCGGAAACTTTTAAAGAAGCAAAATGACCCTGCTATGCTTCCCTTAGAATGTCATTATCTTAACAAGACTGCATTGATCTCGGTGGTAGGTCAACAACCTACGCCAGTTAAACATTTCACTCTCAAGCGCAAACCCAAAAGTGCAGCCTTGAGAGCAGAATTACTTCAAAAAAGCACCGACGCTGCTAATAATCTCAAAAAGAGTACAGCTCCCACCGTACCAGTAAGAAGTAGAGGCATGCCAAGAAAAATGACCGATACGAGTAAGTGTATAGTTATAAATACATATTGTATCGTTCAATATCATTGCAGTGTACATGATTGCATTTAAACTTTTCAGCACCTTTGAAAGGGATTCCAAGTAGAGTGCCAACGAGTGGTTTTCGATCTCCTTCACTTACGAGTACTTCTATGTCCAACAGAACATCGATTAGTAGTAGAATCCGAAAAGATGGTGGTATTAAATTACTCGACATTAATGAGCAGCCTCTCGGATATGCACAAGCGAAAAAGAGGAAAAGGATGTTGGAATTGGAAGAGCAACAAAAGAAGGTCGCGGAAGCGCAAGCAGCCGCTGCAGCAGCGGCAGCTTCAGTGGTTACACCAGTCGCGGAAACTCCGGCGACTCCAGAATATGCGCAAGGACTAACCTCGATAAATCCACCCGCTACACCGGTTGCACCAGCGGTGGTTACAGCGCAATCTTATGTCGCACCTAGTACGCCAAGCAGTATTTCAGTTACAACTGCACCGCAAACACGTAAGATTCGCATCATAATTTTTAGATATGTTAAATTTTGTTTAGATTTTCATAGAGCATTTTATGTTATACAGCTACTACATTAACTACTTCTACAACGCCGGCTACTGTATTACCAGTAGTAGTTTCATCAACAGTGATAACACCTGTGGAAAATACACCTGTCGCTGTGCAAACAGTCAGACCGGCTCAAACAGTCACACAGATACGTATACAGACTACCGCGCAACCTAACGCGGCAGCTAATACAAGAAAAGGCCTGTCTCTTACAGTAAGTTTATGCAAATTTAATTCATTTAATTGTTTCAGCTTAAGTTTGTGCAAAATTTTTTATTTAGCTATGTTTTAATTAATAAGATATACATATTGTTTAAAATAATGAAATTATCATTACTGAATTACAGCGAGAGCAAATGTTGGAAGCGCAAGAAATGTTTAGAACTGCAAATAAAGTAACGCGTCCAGAAAAAGCCCTTATATTAGGTTTTATGGCTGGCTCTAGAGGTATGTTCATTTTGTTTCTGTATGGATTTTTTTATATTTTTATTTTAGAAGTTATGCTAATAATACTATTGATTTTGTTTGCAGATAATCCTTGTCCAAAATTGGGCAATATAGTCACAGTAATGCTGTCAGAGAATATAGAGGAAGTAACGCAGTCGGATGGAACAACCGTTCCGATGTTAGTTGAAACCCATTTTCAAATGAATTATACAAATGGCGAATGGAAGAGGATAAAAAAAAATCGACGTATTGTGACAGAGGAATCTACATCAGCGTCCACTCCTGCACCGAGTGCGACTGCCACGGCTTCCAATTGAAAGGACTTGTTCAAATTGATATAATATGTTTAAGATCTATATACAATAAGAAAATATTGTTTTTTTTGTGCAGTTATTAAAAATTAACGCACATTGTGATCATTCGTCTTCTTAGCGACACGATAATGATGTTGCTGAATTAAGAACTGATTCATGTTTCATAAGGTCTAACATGGAATTGTTATCAAAGTTCTTAACTGTTGTTTTTTTTATCCTTGTATCATAAACGACACAAATAATTCCTTTATTGTCTTATTTCAATTCTAAATTTTTATTTTTAAATCTTTCTACTTTGAAGTTTTAGTTAAATAGAAATATTGGGTTGAATGGAACAAATTTTCCGTTCAACCCAATAATTCATGAAAATTTTTCTTTGAATAATATTTTTTAAGGCGTTTATGATATGATAGATTGGTACATATTAATTTTTAATTTTATATATATACATATATATATGTATATATACATACAATTTGATAAAGATAATGCAGAGTTTGTGTACATATATACACATGTGTGAAATAATCAAACATTTTATGAATGTGATCCTATATTGAAACCTTTATATACAGAGATATATACATACTATACTTATTTACTAGAGATGTGTATACACATTTACTCGTTTAAAAAGAACGTATACAAAACTTCTATAATGTTGTTATTTGAATAAACATGATTATATATTAATCTGCTTTGTATGTGTGCTATTTATGTATATATCTTTTACATAAATCACATTATATATTTGGTAAATATCTTAATTTGTATTTGATTATAACAGGATTGCTCTTTTCAATTACTTTACGCACATACAACAATTTAAATAATTCTTTCTAAAAAGCATATTTCTCAAATTTAAATGTAAACTAATTTCTATTTTATTTGAGTAAGTGTTGCCAACTTTTGCCCTTCTAATTTTATAATTATTTTTGTGTTGATGGTCGTATCTCGTATGCTATTTTAATATTGATCGTAACATTTAACATATAAATGCGATAAAATTTGTAGAGAGAGTTTTTTTATATTCTTACATCTCAAAATATTTTATAACCTTTTCATTCCATGCGGAACTGCTGGTTGCGAAGGAAATACTTACACACATTTTTAAAAAAAAGGGTAGATAAGGTTGGCAAAACTTAATATATTCAGATTTCTTCAAACCTGCGATTTTACGCCTACAGAAATTCCACAAATAATTATATTACAAACTTTATATTACTTTATATTCTTTATATTCTTTTTACAATGTTTCGATCACTTGCTCCACTGTACCTACAAGGCAGAAAATTGGTAAGCGTTACTAAATCCGTTACATATTTTGTCATATTCTGATTAAAATTACATATTTATGCATTTTGTCGATTCATTGCATGCAAACGCGGTTATAATACAAGCAATATATCTGGATATAATTGTAAAATTCGTTTAGATTATAGATATTGATTCATAATATTTTCATAACACAGAGTTCTCTGTTTGTAATTTTATATATCATGTAATAGAGAAGAAATATTTGAAGAAGTAAAAACCTACACACATACCAAAATATACACATACATTAGAATATCTAGAACATAAAATTATACAATAGATTTGAATTTTGTCGCGAATTGTCTAAAATGGATTTAAGTGTAATTCTTGCCTTTTTAACATGGATATATGTATATATTTACAGATTGTCACTGCAACTGGATCATTGGCAAAAACAAATAATACAATGATGACAGAAAGTGTACGTAATTTCACAGTGAGTTCAAAGTTGCTTAGCAGTTGGCCACAAATTCAGAAACCCGCACCAGAGTTTTCTGGTACCGCAGTAGTTAAAGGTGATTTTAAGGAAATTAAACTTAGCGACTATAAGGGGAAATATGTTGTTCTTTTTTTCTACCCGTTAGACTTGTAAGTAATTTTGTTTAAATTGTTGTTTATTGTTTCTGTAATGTATCTATACTATGTAATCTTTATATCTTATTTGTAGCACATTTGTTTGTCCAACGGAAATTATAGCATTTAGTGAAAGAGTATCAGAATTTGAAGGGTTAAATACACAAGTGATCGGAGTTTCAACAGATTCACATTTCAGCCATTTGGCATGGATTAATACTCCTAGAAAACAAGGTGGCCTTGGAGGAGATTTGGGTTATCCTCTTTTAAGTGATTTTAACAAGGAAATATCAAATAGATACAATGTTCTGTTGCAAGATTCTGGTATTGCGTTTAGAGGTCTCTTTATCATAGACAAGGAGGGAATTCTTCGACAATTTAGCATCAATGATCTTCCGGTTGGTAGAAGTATTGAAGAGACATTGAGATTAATCAAGGCTTTTCAGTTTGTTGAGAAGCATGGAGAAGTGTGTCCTGCAAATTGGCAGCCAGATTCCAAAACTATTAAACCAAATCCAAAAGACAGCAAAGAGTACTTTGACTCAGTTAATTAATTTAGGTAATACATTTAATGATTTTTTTAAAGAGCAGACATATATATACGATATAATAGATTATGTTAATTATATAATTTAATATGATATAGCTATAATGTATATAATAGGGTATATGTATAATAATATTATATTTCAATTAGTTACTATTAAAATGAATAAAATCAAAAAACATAAAACAATCATAAAACAATCTACATAATATCGTATTTATATGCTCCAATCATATACATACTATACATACATGCTATGTTCACATTTTTATGTGAATTTGTATGAAGGACTTAAGAGAAGAGAAATTATATTTCGGTGATATAATTTATGTAGCAGATGCCGAGCAAAAAAAAAAAAACCAATTTTTTTTAATTGGTTAAGTTAATTAAATTGTTGTTTAAGTATTTTTTTTACGAGTTCTGGAATGTTTTGTGTCGGATCGTTTTCCTGTTCGTGATTGCAATTGATAAATACATTCACAAATTATGAATACTTTCTTAGAAGAGTGCCATGTACATTCTTTATTTAAAATTAACTTAAAAACTGGATCTATATTTGGAGAATTATCATATAATATATAATTTTAGACAAAATTGAAAATCAATACAAAATTCTCTATATTAGATGATTTTATTTGAATTATTGGAATTATTAATAAATTTCACTTTTTTTTTTTTATTTAGCACAAAAGATTATGAGTTATAATTGGAATATTATATATACACTTTATGATTTGGACAGTAAAAGAAATAATTTGAAATTATGCTGTATATATGTGTGTATATACTTTAAAAGATTGTACAGATTAATAAAATAAATCTCTTAATTTTACGATACCTATATACAGAACTTAAATTTCAGCATAATGTCAATTTAAATTTTTTTAAATAAAAAACTCTACACATCATTAATTCCATAAAGTATAGGTATAATATCCTAATTAGAACATAATTTTTATATATATGTGCGTCCATATACATACAGACTCATAAATAATAGATAGAATATATTTGAATTATATATGGCATCTAGCAGTTTTAATTTTTTATATTTATATTATACGAAGAAAAAATTGATAAAAATCTTATTTTTATAATATAAAATGTACGATACAAATGTATAAATATTTATATTATTTTTTATATTATTTTTTTCACAAATTATTTCTCGACAATAGTTGTTCAATTCATGCTAAAATGTGATAGCGTAGAATATGAGCAATTAGCATGATTGCTAAAATTACGTTATAACACGAGAGCGAGATATATATGCGCGGATGCCATAAGATAATTAGAACGCAGCACGGGAGGTAGATGACTGAATTAAAAGCCGTTACAATGTCAGCAGGCAGGTAAGCTGGCAGGTGCGTTGTTCGCAGGCTTCTAAAAGCTCATAATAAATTTAGTAGAGCGAGCTTATTATTTCGTGAGGAGGAGAGAGGATATACATGCGTCTCGGGATACTACGGCGGTTCGGAGAACGCCTTGGGAGGAAGGGATAAAATAACCCGAGATGAGAGCCTCAGGAAGCAAAGAGTCGGGGCGCATTGCACAACGGGAGATCGCGAGAGGGAGAAAAACTGCTGAAAAGCGACGCCTGAGATAAACGGCTCATCCTCCATTCCCTGCGCCCCCGCCGCCAAATCCAATCCTGGTACGCCATCCCCGCGCGCGCTTGAAAATCTCGAGACTAATCACATTCGCGTCACCGTGTAGCGTGTTCGTGTCTCGCGGTACCGCCGTGTGCAGACAAATTGTATGTCGCTGCGACGGACGCGGCTTCATTATCGTCGCAAAGTGTAAAATAGGAGGAAAAGAAATTACTCTGGTGATACAGAGATACAGGGTTTACTTGGGTAAAATGGAAAATGGCATTTCATTTTATTTTCGCGTATACATTTGTCCTTATCATTTTTGAAAATATAAAAGCGATATCAAATCTCGACGATATTGGAAAGTAAGGAAGAAGTAAATGCATCCGCAATTGGAATTTTTTTAATTTTTATTACTTGTTTTATAGAAAGCAAAATGGTACGTTAATTTTTCGATTTATATGTATATATATTTCATTAATATTTACATCAATATACGCTAAAAGCATATTTCAGATCAATGGCAATATTATTCTCTGAAATAATTTGCTTTGTACTCTGTAGCCACGGGGTAGTAAGAGAGATTGCAACCATAATTGTCCGATTCATTATTATATTTTGTCGATTAAGTGGTCAGATTATATCGGCATTATATTGCAGAGTCTAATCGAGGGATTTCTTGTCCACCGCCCTCGGTTTACGGTTCTTCTATTGTGGGATAGTCGAGCGTGTAACAGTAAGGTTTCGGATCCTAATTGTGCCTGCGCCCTACGATCTTGACAAGTGCTATACTAAATTTTATTTTATCGAAGATTGTTATCTTGTAATCACACATACAACGGTGACTGAAATATATTTAGATCCGATGATCTCATTCTCTTAAGGCCAAATATATAAAAAAATTATATTTATAATATTTAGATTACAGAATAATATATATTCAATAATAATTAAATTTCTGACAGAGATAAAGCCTGTATGTATTGTTTTCAGAATTTTGAGTTAAATTTATATTTAGACTTATATTTATGGTAAAATTTGATATGTTAAATTGTCATTATAACGATAATGATTCTCATTGATCTTTTCCCCCTACAGAATCTTTATTATCGACGCATTGGAGATACATCTTTAGCACTTTAAGTAGGATAGAGAGTTCGCGTCGTTTGAATATAACTCATTTCCAGCCCCCTTCCGTCCTCACCCGTCTCTTCACAAGACGCCTAATAATCTTCCTACGCGACTGCTCGCGAAAGGAACATTTTCTTAAAGGAGCATTCAAGGCGCGCCTTGATGACGGCTATAGGTGGATAGTATATAGTAGCGGGGCTTACCCTCTTGGTGGTTTGCTACTTTCAGGAGGGAGTAAGATGAGTAAAGGAGGAGCAAAACTCGTGAGGTACGAGGGTTTTGAAGCGAGAAGACACGACAAAAGAGAGGGAAAACGGAAGGGGAAGGGGAAACCAGAAGAGGATGCACGGGATGACAGCAGGGTGAAACAGGGCAAGGGAGAGGGGGTCAGAGGCGTGCATCCATCCATATCCATCCCGGGGTGGCTACTGGGACTTTGATTACTTGTTTTAATCTTCCGACTGCCGACTGGGCGAGCATCTGTCACTCAAAATCCGTAATTGCGCGCGGATGCCACCCCTTCGCCGGTCCAGCGCCAGGGTTTTGCCTCTCTCCCACTCTCTTTCTCTCTCTCTCTCTCTCTCTCTCTCTCTTTATCTTTTTGTGTATTGCTATTACTTCCTTATTGGTCGTTTAGCACTTTCGTTCAACCGCGAACCACTACCGATCGCACAGACTGCGCTTTGGTAATCACGACACTGCTCAGCAACTTGCAATCAGCTGGGATTTAAAGTCGGGCATTTCGTTTTTGTAAAACGTCTTTTAGTTGAGCAACCCTCGTAATGCATAGATAGCGATAAAAGTACTTGATATTTTTTTCAAGATAGTTAAGTTTGTGTAATTCTCAGCATTTCTACGTTTGATTTATTCTTGACCGTATGTGATATATATATATATATATATATATATATTTAGAATTTGCATTACATAGAAAAAAATGTGAAACGTGTTATTAGAACAGTTTGCGTGAAACAAGTAAATTTACTTTATGACGAGGTGAACATTTTTATTTATCTTTGTTTTATATTCAGTTTATTTAAGAGACTTATGTTGAAACGGTTTAAAGCGATAAGAAAAAAAAATACATTTGCCAGTTCTTATGTATAATTTGAATACAAGCAAGCAGTCACTTCTGCGTCGTGTTTGTATCGAATATATATAATACGGGATGAGTATATTAAACGAACAAACCCCCCCTAGCGTGTATGTCCCCGACAATCTATCACCTTGTGTATTGTATAATACATGGCACCGCGCTGGTTGCTCATCAGTTTGATGAAAAGATATTTCCGACACGCCATTGCGTTATGCAAATGCTTTAATTGTAGGAAATTCTATAAGCACAAAAGTCAGTTACATCTGACTGTATATTAACGTTAATCCTTAACAACACTATAATGAGATAAAGTCAAATAGGTGCTCATCTCTGATCTTTGATATTATTTAAAGTATCACGTAACTTGGTTCTCGCTGATTGTACAACTCTGATTAAAATTTAAAAGAGCTTTTTTTATCTCAAATTTATAAAATTTATTGCATTATTTAGAAATGTGAGATTAAGATCAAAGTATATATAATTTAATACCTTATATTTTTATAAAATATTCCTTAAAAAAGTATTTTGTATCTGTTTTATATTTTTTAGAATTTTTTAAAGATTTATGGCTCTTTATCGCGTTTACTCTATTCACTTGCTCGTGCTTCTCAAGATTAACTAAGATCGATGCCGGTCTCTATTACATTCTCGGATAATATTCTTGCAGATGTACGATCGCGTAATCTCGACGATCCCGATCATTGTAAGCGAGAAATAAGACGCAGGTCGTGCAGCGCGTGGTCTCTTGATAGGATTTCTGCTGCTGCTGCTTCTCTAATTGTTGGAGTCATTCGTTCTCTTCAAAAGGAACAGATGCACCAGGCTGTATTGAAGGACGACTCTATCAGGGATCCAGAGGGGGTCCCGGTGCTCGTCTCTTGGGGTTATTTTCAGTCGATTATCCCCAGAACTCCGGGGTCAACGTTGTGCTTTAGAAAGCGAAAGCGCAAGAGAGCAGACGAGTCTATTAGTGCAGAGAAAGGCCGCGTATTTGCGTACGTCAGTTCTTTGGAGAATTAATTTGAGTATTGAAAAAATATTACATAACAGGGCTGTGCCCTAACTCTTTCACATTTTCTTCTATGTTTTTGATATATGTTTTCTGATAATTTTTTACAAAAGCGTACAATGTATCGACATAATATTACATAAATTAAATGTATAATAGTAAAAAAGAAACAAAAAAAAAAAATTATAACTAGAGATAAATATTATAATCAATAAGGGTTGAAGTTTAAATTACATACATATATCATGAATATCTTGATGCGTGTTCGAGAATCATCATTGACCGCTCTGTGTTATACTGTTTCAGATAGTACGTCGTTTAGAATATTCAAAAGGCTGCTACTTCAATTAAAGGACTCGGTTTAACACGAAGGTACTGCATGCGCGCGATGAAGGGGGAGCGGTTGTACCTTATCTCTCACATTTAATCATCATCGGTCTGGTCCCAACCCCGACGACACTCCTAAGCTTCAGTAATTACTTAGATGGACGCTTCGAAATCTTTGACGGATCTGTAACGCGATACAAATGGCCGATGATTCCGACGATTATATTTAAACTCTTCCTCAGTGCTACGGGACCTCATCGGTCCCCAAGAGACTTTTAAATTTGCAACATTCAAAGGTAAATAAATCATTGCTGTTAGAATATTTGTAGAAAAATAATTACAATTATTATTAAATTATTAATGAGAAAATGTGTAGGCTCTCACTTTTAAATGAAATATGTGTAAAGTTGCTTGCAGCCCCCATTTAGACTCCTTTTTTCTTCTTATCTCTGAAAACTCATGACAAACGCATAATTATTTTTTTATTTCTTAATCATAAGTTTACATAATATTTAATACTGACAAAAGAAAAGAAATTAAAATTATTAATTGGGCTTTTGTGTGAATCATTTATTGTAATTATTCAAATTAGTTATTCGAATGGCAAAGTTAGTCACTATTTTTTTCACGCTTATCGTATGTATGTTAATTCAATTTTTTTAAATATTTAGACAGAACACACATTTTCAAAGTTTATATTAATATCGATGAAAAGAAATAAATTATAACATTTTTTAATTAAATTTTTATCACGGAAAGTGAGAAAATAAAATATTTAAATAAAGGAAGCACAATTCAAACTGAGATAATTGTCATAACATGAGCGATTAGTTAACGATTGAAGCGAATGGAAGCAACGTTCGCCGTTCAATGAGAAGGCGGTTGATCGAGAGGTAGAGGTAGACTGATAGATAAGTAGGCAGGGGTATCTGTCTATTAGCTCTCCACCCCGATAACGGAGTTGCTGATCCTCCTCCGGTCCCCGGGCGAGTGCTTCGTTAATTAATCTGGCAGCAACGGACTCGACAGCTCAAAGGCACCCTTTTTCTCCCAGATTCATCCATCCATTTACCGATGGGCCTGTATCCGCGAGTGTACAGACGTTTTCTTTCTCATTCTTTCTCTAGATATCTCTCATTTTTGAGATAAAAATGACAGAAATCGAGAATTAAACGATCATAACTCGTATATTCAAGCTTGGCAAACATAATGAAATGATACAAGGATGAAGTGAAAATTTGGCTGAATGCAACATTAATTATTTTGAGATAATATTCTTTGCATTTTTTTTTAATCTGATCAAATTTAATTCTTTTCTATAGAAAAAAATGACTTATCAGAAACTTTAGCTATAAATTAACAAAAAGATTTGAAAGAATTACGTATTGGAGCAAACATTTTTTGTAACACATCACATTCATCTAAGAAAATAATCAGAGACATGTATAAATTTTATGGATCACGAAACTTATTCGAATAGCTGATTGTTATTCAGTCTGATTGTTCATATTTATCCTTGTATCCTGTACTGTGAATGGAAATATGATCAGTTATAGTACTTAATTGTTGTAATTTGAGCATTGTGGGCTTTGCGTATGCCGTATGCAATAGAAGCATCTAGACATGCATTGTGCTTTGTAGGTATTATGTGCTTATACGACGTTAGGCATTTATCTTGATAATTACTGTTTCTCAAGTATTTGTACTATGATACAGGATTATTATAATATTTAAATGTAACTTCACGTACGCGCAAAAATATGAATAATATTTACGTATTAATATACTGAATAGGTTAAACTTGGAATTAATTTTATCTTTCGGAACAAATACTGTTTTTGTTTTTTTTTTTTTTTTTTTTTTTTTTTTTTTTTTTTAATGAGTTAAACATATATCTGGTAAAAATAATTAAATATTTTTTATTTAAATATATAATTAAAATAATTTATAATTGAGAAATAATTTATTTTTCTATCATTATCACTTTTATTTAAGCTAACAATTTTTTTTTACCGGAGTCTCGGCACAAATGACACTAAATAACCAAGTTTGAAGAAAATTGTTTATTTTGAAAATTTATCTAAAGTAAATTTTTGTTTAACGAACTGTGCAAGATGCGTGCCATATATAAACAGATAGAAATTATTAATTATAATATTAAATGAATAGAGATACGTATGTTGAAATTAAGAAAATATCTTTAGCTATTTGACACGATTTACGTTTAATTAAGTAGTATTCACGATACTAAAATCTTGACGATAATCGGCGAAAATCAGTGGTCACGCTCGCGTTTGCCGCGATTTGCATTTCCGATAAGCGCAAGAGTGGGCATATCGCGAAGTCGAATTCAGCATTCAGGAAATCCGACGCTTGAGCAGGTCTGGAGAGAGATAAAAAGAAGGGCGAGAGAGAAGAGGGGGTTGACCGTATCCATCGTATTCGCGCTGCCAGATCGAATTGCTTTTCCAGCGGACGGACGGTCGCGAGATATCGAATGCGCGTGAATGTATGAATACTTCGTATATACTACCTATCTACCTATACGTGTATGTGCGTGTGTGTGTGTGTGTGTATGTAAGCGTAACGTTAACGTTACGGGCGAGGAGGAGACCGAACCGCGCGATGCGTGTAGGGCGCGGCGCGTACCGGCATAAAAGAGCAAGCGAAAAAGGGAGCCTCTTTTTAATCTAGCGACGATTCGCAACCCCCGGCTCCTTTTATAGTTACGTGCTTAGTGCTTATATCCATCGACTCTCTCTCTCTCTCTCTTTCTTTATCTCTCTTTCCCTCTTTCTCCCCCTTCCACCTTTTCTTTCGCCCTCTTTGTCGCCGCGTCAGACCTCGTATTTTCTACCCCGAGACAAATTCTATCGTCGGTTTCGAGAACTACTTCGATCCTGAATGCGGACGTTGAAAACCACGCGCGTGTTCAGTTTAATGTTAGAAATCAGAACATTGTAAAGATAAAACGATCGACGTTAGCGATTCAATGATGATTTTTTACAGATACGCTGATTTTTTTTCTCGCAATAAGATGTACATTGGTATTTTGTATATTGTGCATTTATATAGCGCAATATAAATTCATACAAAGAAAAATTTCTAACGTGACTCTCTCTCTCCCTCTAACGAAATATTGGTCTCCAAAGAGTTTAGTATATAATCTCAAAATATTACACATTTAGCATAAAGAATGCCGTGAAAATATAAAACAATAAGATTTGCGAGGGACGATTAGGGATACATGGGAAAAAAGTTTCTTTTCCAACAAGGACACATTTTATGGAGAGTATCATAGATATTAATATAACCCTCGCGATAGAAGACCCAATGGGGTACAGAGCGTACTTTGACATTGATTTTCCTGTTATTGCATGTGTATAAAAATATTGTCCTAAAAATTTTACCGTAGTAAATTCTACGATCTGTGGAGACATTAAAAGCACATTGCAATTTTTCCAAAATGCATAATTTTTGTTATATTTCTTATCGGAATGATAATCTCTATTGTTATTATAAACGTAAAGATATATTTTATGTAATACATATTGTATATAATAATTAAATAATTGATATAATGTAGATGAAAATTTTATCATATACAATATATAAATATATTCGAAAGAAGCTATCAAAATAATCGCAAATCTTCAAAAATAATAAATTTATTTGTATATTTCTATCTATATGAGATATATAAAATAGATTATAGAGAAAAGTTGAAGATTGATAAAGGAACAAAGGATATCTTATCAAGATCTCGCAACTGCAATTTCGCTGCATTCTCCAAGGATTAGTAACGTGATGATAATTGAGAGTTCAATGCATTTACTCATTCATTTCTACGTTTATCGTTTTCTTTTACGGAAGATCGTGTGTGTGTGTGTGTGTGTGTGTGTGTGTGTGTGTATGCGTGCGGTTAACGAGCTCCAGATCGCGGACGCCAGTTCTTCGGGGTGTGGCTTATGCTATCGTGCGTTTTGTCGTGCACACCCGCCGCATCAACGATAGATTCTTCCAAAAAATTATTCCATTAGAGTAATTATCCGGTCTCGAGTTTTCTTTACGGGCAGGTAATAACGGTCACGGAACGATCGCGGGGGTGATAATGGGACGCGATAAATCGACCGCTCACCCCCTCACTCCGAGAGACGTCATCTGCGGTGGTCATTCGCGTTGTTCCGTGTCGCTACAGCTGTCGCAAAGTCATCATCGCGATATACCTGGTGTACGGTAATTAACTCGATAATTAACTCGACCTTCTGTGGTAGGCGCGCAACAATTAATTTCTTATCAATCCACATCTTTCGTTGGGGTAATTTAGATTACGCATAGAAATGGACATCTTCAGGAGATAGTATATATTGTAAAGTTTCTGTAATATCGATAATTTACAAAAAGAGATAGGTATACTTGGAATTATTCTCTTTTTATAGATTACGGATTTTAATGACTCTCAGATAGATTAATGTAATTCGTTAAAGTTAATTCTCCCGAAACTATAATACTATTCGTTCGAAATAATTTAAACGTTTTATCTCTACTCTTATTAGATTTTAAGATGAAAAGGTTGCGTCTGTACTTGAAAGAGGTCGATATCGATATATCCAATTGTTATCATATAAAAATCACACTCGATTAATGCTATGATATATTTCATTTCTGCAAAAAATTTCAGTTTTACACACGCTACTATTTCACGGCGATTAATCGGAGGCAATCACGATATAAGAATACGAAAGAAACTCATCGGTCTCGGCAAATTTTGTGAATTCAGTGATGTAATATGATCGTCGCTTACGGGCCCTTAATAGGACGCGAGTTCCAACTCCGTTGTCATCCCCTTACGTGTTAAATTACTTTAGGACACGATAGGAGAGGGGCGGGGAGACGCGTTGCCGCGAGAGGACTGCAACTCGACTCCGGATTGCCGGCGACAATGAACTGGTAAACTTTCGATCCTCGACAAACACGATTTCGATATGCTTTTAAAAAGCAGAAAATCTCTCTTCAAAAGGAAGTAATACGACGAGGGTCAAGCTAATCGGTGCGCATACGCCACACCTCAAAAAAAAATGCAGCTTCGGATATAATAAGCTCTCGACAAATTAAGAAATATCAGAGCATTTTTTTATACATTTTAAAAATCATTGTTAAAAATTATTTCGAATTCTTTTTAAATGCGCGAGTGAGACAATTGCTCTTTTCTTTCTACCAATAATATTTCGAATTTTATCCTAAATTTTTTAATTCGCTTTTATCCTGCTTACGCATACATATTTAATATACATCAATATACTTGTAAGTGATAATTATTTCATTTTAATATACTTTCTATCGACAACGATTCGTTATTATTTTGATATCTTTTTTTCGTTTGTTTTTTTAACGTTATTTTTATATTAATCTTATTATTTCTAATATTATAATTTTACACACGAAAATTATTACTGGTTATTGAGAATGCTCTATAATAGCTTTGCGGGCGTAAAATTTTAGTTGAATTTATTCCGGAAAATTACCTGTACTGCTCATTCGATCATTAAACAATGTGCTGATTGAATGTGATAAAAATTTCTTAATCAGTTCTCAATCTAATTTCATAATCAATGCTCAGTACTTTGAAAAATTAAATAATAATTGAACTCTGAATTTTATATATATATATATATCTTTCTCTCTGCGTATCTTTTTTTGTATTATTACAGCATGGATATACATATGTATAGTTTTTTTGCTATCGGTTCTCCGTTTACGAACAACAAAAAGTCTTGCGAAAATGTTTGTCGATAGTCTCCCTGTCGAAATATATTTTTGTGTACGGTCGTCTCTTTGTGCGCAGCCATTAGATTTGACGCAATCTTGGAAATGGATCAGACTTACACGATGCAACAAACTTTGAAAATCTTTTTATTTAAAAGAATTTTCGTCGCTCTTTTTCAATTTTACTATAATATATTATCATAGCTTTTTATATTGAAGTAAAATATTTTGCTTATATATAAAAACAATTAAGATAAGAATAATAACAAAAGTTCTCTCTTTTAACTTGCGCCAAAAATGGTGTTACCGGAATTAAATTTTTATTGCTAAAAAAAGAATCTGCATTCCTTATTATTTTAGAGAGAATTTATCATTTTTAATGCATATCTATAAGTATATCTATAACTACATTCTTATGGATACAAAATATTTTTTAATTTCTAAGATATTTATTTGAATATCTAGATGTCACGCGATATGTGTATTCAGTCATTCAATATCCAAGAGATATCACACAATGAATGGTATCTCCCGAATATTCATTTCCTATATAGGTGACATTGTAAACGTAATCGTATGGAGCGCATCGGTGTGAAACAATCGCGTATGCAGAGACACATATGTAAACGTCACGTTGGACAAATACAATATATCCTCGATACTAACAATCCCCTATGGTCCATGAAAGATTACTGCGTGCGGGTGTTGCAAGCAGGACATTTAGAAGAAGAAGTCGATAAAGCTGTAAATGCTGTGCGAGAAATATAAAAGTAGACGAAGAGAGAGAGAGAGAGAGAGAGAGAGAGAGAGAGGGGGAGAGAGTTCATAAATGAAAAGCAGATAAGAGAGATGAGAGGGCAGCAAAGAGACGAAGGTGCGATGGCGCGAGAGCGTTGATTGAAGTGCACGTACTTACGCACGTACTTACTCGGATACGGTGCCACCGCATACGGATGTGCAACGGATGCGGAATGTAGGCGATGCAGGTGCATTGTCGTCGCTCCTCCCTCGTGGTCGCGCTGCCAGCTTGGCCGTTTCGATGCGCGACGTGCTTGAATGCGCGTGTGCATGCGTCGAATGCGTGCTGTCGCGCTTAGGAACGCTTGACGCTCTCCACTCTTGTCAAGAGTGAAGAACCAAACACGCGTAATTATTACACTATACATTTTTGATTATGCGATAGAGTATTTTATAAGCGACAGATATCTAACGAATATGTTTGCATTCTTTTTATATTCTTAAATTTCTTGCAATATTCAAATTTTTCGATGTAATACATTTATTACTGTACGTGAAAAAAGAGTTTGTCATAAAAGTCTGTCATTATTATGTGTAGAAAGACAAGGAATAAAAATGATGATATTGTATGCATGAAACGTTTATGTATTGCAAGAGAATTAGATATTTATTGGATATAAAATATCCAAAGGATATATTATATATTTATACTAAAAATCTGTGCCATGCATATCTATTGCAAGATGCACTGAGATCTTGTTGTTAATTACTGATTATTGCATTTCTATCTGATGATTCTAAAATTAAAATCTTTTAAAATACGATTGATCAAATTTGTAGAAATTAATTCGTATGTTGCTTGATCGAAAAAAATTTTTCCTTAAATACCGCTTCGCGAATTATCACTCGTAGCTTGCGTAGATTTACTGTTGAAAGAAAAAGCATTTTACTAATTGATTATGAAGTATTGACTGCCATATTCATTTATAGCAATTGAATGATTAGACTTTGAGAAAACATCATTATTTGATATAAATCCTGATAGAGAAAATTTAAACATTCTTAATTTCGAGAAAGAATTGATCATGCTACATTTTTCCTCCTCATAATTTATCTATGAAAAATTTAGAAGCTTCAATTCTTTATGACGTGAAAATCCTTTTCTCAATGACAATTTTTTTTTGTTCGACGAGTTTATATTATGATCGTATTCAGGATAGACGACAATGTAAATATGAATCAATGGGTTTCATTAACCTGCACTTTTCGTTTCTTCTTTCGCGACTACCGTCAAAGAATCGCCTGTCGATTTTATTTTAAAAACGAAATGTCGCATTTTTGTTCCGCGTCAATTTGTTTAGTTACGATAACGGCCCCTTATAAAGCCGCGCAACGCAATTAATTTTAACTTGGGATTAAAATTTGGACTCGGGATTTTTGTACGAACGCCGTCGGTGCGTTACATTGTTTCATTTTTTTTTTTTTTTTTTTTTTTTTTTGCGAACGCCACAGCAAAAGTGCAATTTAAGCGATATTCGTATTTTTTATTCGAGCCTTTTCATCGAATATAGACGTCGAACGTATTACTTGGTAAACGAGATCCAACGATCGCGATCTAGCTGTTCAATATTGATCCTGAATGGAGGAAATATGAATGACGTGCATTGTATGGTTCAACGATCATTATTTAGCGATTACGAAACGATCGGCTGTACAATAATTTCGAGATCTCGGATCATAAATATCCGTATAAAACACGGTATGGCGAACCTTCTTCTTAATTGACGGTCTATAGATAGGTGATATACAATGTGAGAGATGCGGTATTTCGTAGCTCTACCGTTTTGTTTAATAAAATTATTCGTTTAAATACTTATCACAACATGTGGAATATATTGTAGGAACCCTGCCTGTGTGTGTCTTAACGTGCGTATCTGTATGTGTGTGTGTGTGTGTGTGTGTGTGTGTGTATGCCCGATTTTACAACCACAGCGAATCTCGTTTATACATCAGATATTGGAACCAATGTAATTTCAGCGAGTTCAAATTTCCGTAGACACGCGAAAACAATCTCCGTGTTTATACGCGACAATGGAAACGCAACGCGTACATTTTTTCGATATTTCTCTTTCTCTTATTGAAAATTGAACTCACCGAAGTTGCACCGATAGTCTAATCCCTGGATTACATTAACGCAGCTTCCGATTACACGGGCGTCGTAGCGTCTCCCTCGGCGCTCAAAATTACATTTTACGCGAATTACATTTTGCGCAATGACTATTTACAGGGAAATAATTAGAGAAACGAGTTCACGATTCGATAACGATTAAAATATCGGGTGTATCGCACAATCGCGCGCGGGACGGCTTGAAAATCTCATTCTCGCATCCGCGCGAATTGTTTCTCTCGCGCGCATCGGCGCAAGTCGCCTTCTCTCTATATCGCTATTATTATTCTATCTAGATCGAGATTCCAAATTTAAAATGAATCGAATGCAAGTAAAATTTAATTTCTTCGTTCTTCGATCGCGGTACATGGTGAAATTTTGCATCCCGTGTACAGTGCGCAAACAAATTGAAAGCGACAACTTACACGGAGCGATATTATTACATCAGCGACGAACCGGAAGAGAGAAACCATACGAGATCGCGGCCAACTTTCATCGTCCGTGGCTCGGGGAAGAGGGTGCGAAATCATTATAATCACAGATCAATTCTCTGCACAATTGCGCGGACTAGCACAATATTTCTGGCACTCGGTATAAAAGGCATAAGTCGAAACATGTCTTGTTTTTCCGGTGGGGCGAAAGAAAATTTAACTATCTACTATAAACACGCGAAATATTAATCCAATGTTAATTATAAACATTATAATTATCAATATTTTTATGATAATTTGATAATAGTGCAATGTATTATATTATAAATTTAGTACATCTTTTTAATAATTTCTCTCAAGATAAAGAAAATAGTGTGTGTGTGTGTGTGTGTGTGTGTGTGTGTTGGAACTTAAAGCCTCTTTATCAAGCACCAAAAATAATTTTATTAAATAATTTGTAAAAGATTATATTATACTCTTTTCTAGGTAACAGTAGAGGATAGAGATATGAATAGAGATACGAGAGTATAAGCTTATGCTTAGAAAATGTAGAGTTTCAATTTATTGAATTTATATTCCGATAAAATATTTGATTTATTGCTACGAGATGCTACAGAGAGAGAATAAAATCATTATCATCGGGACATACAACGTTTACCTCAAAGTAGAGAGAGCACAATTCCAGCATTAAAGATTTATATATATTTATAATTCAATCTTACGTAGTTTGTCCAAAAACTCTACATTCCCCGCTTATACTCACATTTATCCACATCGCCCGTATAGTACGTATTGGAAAACCATTCGATTTTCATCTCTCTCGATTACCGCCGAGGGGACAGCTGTGCCGTGCGTCCGCGATGTCGCGGAGAATCGCGAGGCCCGTGTCGCGCTTGGATTTTACGTCGATCAGCCTGATGGCGCGACCTAGACGAGAAGACTCGTCGTCGTCGTCGTCGAATCGTTGACGTAGATGGTTTCGTTCAGCGCCGATGTCTCCCGCAGTAGATGCACGCTACCCTCGTAAGTCGTCGGACGGTGTTATTGCGAGGATGTCCGCGGTGGTTGGCCGTTGGGAGGGGGCGGGGGTGGGGGTGGCGGTTGCGGGTGCACCTGGTGGGACAGGAGACTGTGCGCCTGCACGTGGGCCGCCGCCGGATGATGATGGTGGTGCTGATGGTGATGGGAGTAGAAGATGGGCTGCGCCGTGGTGGGCGCGCACGAGGTGCCGACTCCGACGCCGACGCCGACGCCGACACCCACGCCGACGCCGACGCCGACCGAATGCGACAAGGCGGATGTCGCGCCGACCGATGATGGCGCCGATGGACCCGGTGGTCCAGGCGCCGTCACCGATACAGAAACACCGGCGGACGCGGCGGTGCCGGCTGACGCCTCGTGATACAGAATCGGCACCCTCACCAGCCTCTGAGTGGCGTGCGCCATATTGGCCGCCTCCAGTTCGGCGGCCAGCTGCCGCTTCCACTTGTTCCGTCGATTTTGAAACCAGATCTTCACCTGGGTCTCGGTGAGCCTGAGCGAAGCGGCGAGACCGGCTCGCTCCGACGACGAGAGGTAACGCTTCATGTCGAAGGTGCTCTCCAATTGAAACACTTGCGATCTCGAGAATACCGTCCTGGTCTTCTTCTTGCGCTTTATGCTGTTCGATTCACGACCGTCCACGCCGACGTTCTGCGCGTTGTTGTTGCCGTTACCGCCGCCGCTATTGCCGCCACCGCCGCCGCCCGCCGAAGTACCGTGAAGACTCGTCGAAGTGGATTCGCCTTCGCCGTCGGCGTCTGCACAATCGTCCGCTTCACCGAGGTCGTCGTGAACCTCGTCGCCGCTCGACGGACTTCTCGCACGGTGCAAACGATCGTCGCCATTGTCATCGTCGAGCTCGTCTGCGCAAAAAGAAACCATATACGCGTCTTGAGTAGTTGAATATATACAAGACGCGCATTGCGTATCGATCGTATGTAATCGTTAATGAGAGAAAGGTAAACGCTCTTAATCGCTCTTCTTTTTAAATATCATCCGCGTGCGTCCATCAATCTGGGGAGAGAGCAGCGCCCTTTGGATTTACAAATTCTCTTACGCGCGCTCCGATAAATCGCTATTATATAATTTCTCTATCCATATTGAATATTTAATCAATTATAATAGAACGCTAATTAATATTCTATTAATTCATTTTCACATAATTGCTGCGTATTAAATTGCGTATGTAAATGCGGATACATCATCCGATGATATTATTTATACGACGTGCGCATATTTGTATATAAAATACCGCCACCCCGCGTCTCCTCCTCTTAAATTATATCGCGATAGAAATGGAACTTGTAACAATTTTGTTAATTTCTATTGTGTATAAATTGTATTTTCCATATATATGTTTCTTAATTGACACGCAATACTTTATGACACAAATCAAATATCTCATCAATCTTTTGTTTGCAAAAAAATTATCGCCATACAAGTTTTTCGATAATTAAATTTTTTGTTTAAATTAAATCTTAATTACCGATATTTAATTATCAATTTTAAATATCAATTTTTATTATCGATATATCGGTAATTAAATTTTTCTAAAACATTGTACTAATCCTTCTAATAATATCAAATGTAACGACACTTGGAAATATATTGAGATCGGGGATAAATGATTATTTTGATATTGTTGGTAATGTGTAATGTCATTAATATACGTAGGATGGTTTTAATTCTTTCTTTCTACAAATAATTGTTGTAGCGGATAAAAAAGTCGGCTCTGAAACGAAACTAGATACGATTCTTTTTTACGATCAATAATATGATATTTGTTAGGAGGGATATATATAATCGAGGGCGAAACATATTTTTAAAAATACACGTTTTTCTTATTCGTTGAGTGAGCGTCATTTTACTATTACTATTGAAACAATATCTGTGAAGAAAATCTCTTGATTTCTCTCACGCATATATTTTAAAGTATCGTCTCTAGTCTCTTTTATATTATTTCAATTATATCTATTTTAAGTAAATTAAATTTTGAGCAATTTTTGAATAAATTAGAATAAAAAATTGTTATATTATTATCATTGTTGAACCGCGTTGAAGAATTTAACGTTATAATGCGGAGATGGGTTATCAAGCGGAAAGAGAGTTCAGTGAATCGTTGAGCGGAGGAGCGATCGTATAAATGTGTCCGTAGGTGCGGATAGTAACTATCTAACAATAAGTGCTTAGACAAGGTGGCAGAAGCGAAACGATCGGCGGGTAAGGCGATCGACGTTGGTTTGTCGTGGTGGAAGCCGTGGAAGCCTTACATATATTTGTATACGCGAGCAGATATACAGATAGATATACGCGTGCTCGTCTCTATGACGCATGTAGACAATATATCTGTATATCTAATAAGAGGTCTCGCATGTTAACCCTCGTTTCTTTCGTTTCTTTTCACCTTCTCTTTGCGATTTTGCGCCTCTGTGAATTATGGGACGTGTTGTCTTTAAAACTTTGAATCGTGCATATGTTTTCATCTCTTTAAAATACGACAATTAAAAATTTAATCGGTCAGTCATTTTTAATATTAAAGACATATTTTATTATGCACAAAAATATTAAATATTTTGCTTTTTCATATTTTTATTGTATATCTTTCGCTTGATCAAAGTTTCGAGAAAAGTGATATGCACTCGGATTATCCTAAATAGGTCGTCTCGATCTGCTCGCAGGTACGCAGGTACGGATGGGAATCGAACTTACCTCGCTGCGGAAAAGACGCGGACGCGGGACTAACCCGGCTGAGGGTGCCGACCACGTCGCTCGGCGAAGGATGCTCGAGGGTCTGCAGGCTGTGCGTCGGCCTCCATGGAAATGGCCAGCCGGCGCCGCCGAGGAGAACGCCGCGGATACCGTCGGCGTCGACGATGTCCGGCGACTGGCCGGCGACCTGCACGGCGTTACTGAGAGCGGACGATGCCGCGGCAGCCAGTCGCGAATGATGCTGATGCTGATGCTGCTGCTGCTGATGCTGGTGGAGATGCTGCAGCGTCGACGGGTAGAACAAGCCGCCGATGCCGACCGGGTATCGGCTTGCTATCAATCTACGACAAGATGACGCATGCGATGTTTCACTGGTACACAGTACAGTATAGAGAGATCTATCAGTGGCCGAAAGAGTTAACAGGAAGTAGAGGTTTCTTCGTGATAAAGGTATGTCAAGGTTTAAACTATAGCTTTTGTGTTTGGTTGTCGATCTTACTCGAATAGATGACGCGGAAACAGATTTTATCTTTAATAAGAGATGTTTCTTTAATAAGAGTCGATCAATTTTTTTTTCTTTTTTTTTTCTTAGTTAACACGTAGACACAGCTTTGACGTTACGAGTAATTAAAAACAGAAAATATCTGCTTTTAAATGTATTTCTCGAATGTAATTAAATATCGGAGAACAAACGTTCTTATTCACTTAAATACGCAAGAAGACTTTATTTTCTCAGAGTTTTAATTTCGAGAGATTTTCTTGCTATTGTAGTACGTAATGTTGAATATTGAAGATTCTTTAATTCGTGAAAAATACGATTATTAATATTTAGATCAGGATTTTTGGAAAATAATCTACAAATAGTTTTTTAATGATTATAATATGTAACGAGACCGATTGCAGAGACTTAGACCATGTCACGTTTAATTTAACGCAATATATAATATATCCGCGTTATTATATTAGATTATATTTTAACATGACACAAATGCGAAAAATAATATGTCTTTACGTCAAGAGATTTAAATCAAGTAATTAAATAATTAAATGCCAAGAGTTGATTGGTATTAGATAGCTTGCGAACTTCAAACTTCGCATCATCCTTTCATATCATCGACATATAATCATATAAAAGAATAACTGAGTGCCATGAATATCATATACACGAATTTCGATTTTATTTTCGAAAAAAACAAAATTACGAATACGGTTATCCCTATAAATACGAAGAGTATTTGCGTCTGTGATTATTCGAGTAATTCGAACATGAGTTCGTTACGTACGTGGATAGTACCGTTGTTCGTATAGCCGGCGGCCATTACTACCTCGGATTTACTCAACCGCTCGGGAGAAAGCAAAGTTCTCCACTGTCAGAATATTTGGAAACGGTGTTTGCGCCGCAACAATGGCCAGACGTGCTACGGATAAACGCTCGACTGGCTATTAAGAGCAAAAATCCGCTTAGAGCAAGAAGAGATCTCTCGAAGAGATCGTTGCGTTAACCGGAAGGTATTATACCTGCGTCGCGGGCCCTTCCAATAGCGAATCTAACGGTGGGACCTTATGCGTGGGAAGAGACCTTAATTAAATGATCACCTTCAATTATAAGAGTAGTTTTCACATGCTAAACATGAAAAATGTATATTTTATCTTGATAATACGATACCATATAATCATCAGAGTACCGATAAAGGAATGAAACGTTTGATGAAATTTTGCGATTCGTGACCCGATGATCAGGGCCTTTGGATCGTTTATCGATCCAAATCCGTCACTGGGTCTTCACGGCCAGTTGTTCTCCGGCTTTTAACGATTTGCTCGCTTAACGAGGACACTCTCGTTTTTCCCCAATCATTACTTCCGATCGCGACTAAGCGCCGTGGAAACTTAATGCGAGAGTAACACCGATTTGCGGCGACGATTCAGATAGAAAAATATAGACAGGCAAGCAGGCAGGATCAGCCGGCAGGGCCGGTTGGTTAGGCATGTGGGCCGAGGAGGCTTCGGAAGCCCTATTACTTCCCCGTATTCCTCTTCCTCGCTTCCCCGGCAGTCTGTCTGTGACGAGCGATCTGATCTCGTTTCGATACGCGCTCGTCTCGCGAAAACGTATTTGACATTGTTCGCGAGCGCTTTGCACCTAGTATCGCTTAGCCAACGATGTGGGTCCTGTTCCTGCAGTAACGGATAGATTAAACAATTTGTTCGCTTTAATAGAATATTAAAGCGACACCGGTTCAATTGTTCGCGATTGGTTCAATTTATTTCGCAAGTCTATTTTGGAATCTATTGTATTTAGCGATATTTTTTACTCATCTCGAAACGATGTAATATTTGGTCTTAATTTTTATGAAACGGTATTAACGATGTCCTGATGTTGCGTAATTCAAGAATATCACGGTTTGATATCAGAGAAAAAAAACCTCATTATACTATAATTTTAAAAAAGTATTATTCTTTTTTCTCTCTCTCTCTCTCTCTCTTAGAGTAGCGTACTTTCTTTATCCCACGAAACGCTCTTGAGCCAATTAAATCTACAATATAAATGCATTCGAGGAATTGCATTTTTCTTCATTTTCGATAAATTAATTGAGCATTGATTTCTTTTTTAAACAATTATCCTCTTATATTAAAATCACGCGAATCGGTAACGGTTGTGCATACTGCTCGACTCGATGTCTCTTCGATAAAACTTAACACGCATCGATTGTTTATTATGGAGATGAGGGGGTGTCATGCCGGGTGATCCGATACAATAACAACAACAGCTATGATAGCTGTCTAGAATCGGAGCAAAGAAGAAATTAAGAGAGATTCTCCCTAAGAGAATTCTTCAGCTACACGCGAGAGAGAGAGAGAGAGAGAGAGAGAAAGATCTTTGGCACCTCCTCCCTCCCCCCCCCCTATTTCCTCGGCATCGGAACGAGATATCGAGGTCCTCGAGAGGGCTTCGCATGGCTAACGGGAGAGGAGAGACGACGGTTCGGGGCACACAAATGCCGCGTAAAAGATAAAGGAAATCTGACAACCGCCTGTTTGTAAGCATTCAGGGACCCTTCCCCGAAGAAGCAGGTATAAACACCAAACACTCGGATCTCTCTCCGCGGAGAGATCCTCCACCTTTTACCGTCTAATTTCGTAGGACTTACATCCTACGATGGCCATGAGCACTCGGCGGCTGGTCGGTTTACGAGTTCTTTTTCCGTAGGTAGGTACTTAAAGTACTCTTCAGCGATACCTCTTTCGAGTGAGCTCTCTCGATCCAAGTCATCGAACGTGCACTTGACTCACACACGTCTCGCTTCTGATTTTTATTTCTCTCCTTCCGCCGATGATCTCTCGAGTGCATCGATCGTATTCGCGCGTTTACATTTAATTCTCACAATCTCATTGTCACCTGACAATGTTCATTTTTCCCTTATGTAATCTTCAAGCTTTGTAATAATATCTATTAGTAAGTTTTCTTCGAGTAATTTTAACGATAATGATTTTTTTATTTTTTTTTTTTTTTATTATTCGTTCATTTACAAGCCGGAGAAAAATTTTTAAGGAGAAATGGCAATAGCCTTTTACGTATATCATAATTGTGTTTAATCTCTCAGATATAGTATACTTTAGTAATGAAACTACAAAAATTACTTTCTCTATGAAAGTAAAAGTTACTTGAATTAATTAAAGAATACATTTTTTTTTATTTGTGTATATTACTTTTTATACGACTTTAAAATTACTAATTTTATTTTCTAAAGTTTAATAATTAAAATATTTACTCTTAAAAAATTTTTTTGTCTGAGAAAAATTGTTATTTTAAAGAAATATGTATATTAAAGTATTAATTTGATACATATTATTAATTTATTTGTAACTTGAATGTAACATAATGTTGAAGAAATTTTCGCACTTGGCGCTTATTCTTTTTTAATCCGTGCATATTTTTGATACTAACAATGTGCTTTCATTGAAAATTTCCGTTAAAGTTTACCCTCGTCTTCGATAACGTGTTATACCGCTTGCTTGTATTGATTATTATTCTGCTTTTGCTTGCGTTCAGTGAGTAAGTGCCATTCTCAAATATAAACTCTTTATGCTGTTAACGATCGCTCGTAACACGATACGTTTCGTCGTGTATCGTTACACGGGGGATAGTTAAGAGCGTAGCGAAGAAAGAGAAGTCGATCGCGTTCACTAGCGAAAGTGCGCCTAAAGCGGTTTACAATCCGTATGCTCAACATATCGCTCACGTATGCAATCATTATTCTATACCTTAGAGAGAAAAGGGAATAAAAACAAAGAAATAGGAGAAAAAAAAGTAGATTATTGGGATATTAAGAAGAAAAGAATAAAGAGAGAAGAGATAGACGGATAATAATTTATATTTGTTAAAATAATTTCTGAAGAATGTTAAAAGATGAACTATATTTTATTTATATTAATATAATAAATTTTTTTAATCCCATTATTTTCTCTCGCCTATACACACGCGTATGATGGCATGTCGCGTTACATGACAAAATCTATCGTTACACAGACATCGGGATGACCCGACAACATGATTTATTGGCTTTCAAAGTGTTGGACTAAATCCGCTAGTTGGCTTCATTGGGTTCTAATTTGCAATAGATAAAACAGAATTTACTTTCGTCTTTATGTTAGAGATAACGTCAACCTGCGATGCATATTCTAGAGAAAATTTTATAATCATAGAATTATCTGTTAATCCGAATTCTTTGTCAAGTAATCGTTTTATAGAAAAATAACGTTCCAAGTATCGAAATATCAAATTATGTTAAAAAACGATTTATATCGAAAGCACGAAATTATATAATATAATTTTTCGACTCGTTCTATGGTGATCGCGTCTTCTCGTACAATTTTTTTTTAATCGAGAGACCATTTTGTGGACGAATCAGCGTCGGATGAAACGGAGAGAATTGTATCTCGCCGCAATAACGATCCGCGGTCCATACGATCACCGTCGTCTCTCATCCCGCATTTGTTCCCAACGTCGAAACATCCATATCGTTCGCGAATAGGCGATCATACACAATAGGCTTTATCGTATCCTCCTTTGAAACTTGTAGCGCGATTCCACCCTAATTAACGAATCATTCATCAGTACTGTAATTAACGAGGCAGTCTCTGTCGCGGATTATCAGACGGATCCTTTCGTTCGCGGCGGTATCGCGCCCGCGGTAACGTTTCTGAATATAAACAACTCTTGCAAAGTCGCGACGAGAGCAAAAAAATATTTTCGCGATACTCCGTACTACCCGAATCAGCTTTTGCGAATCGTACGAACGAATCCGAAACGTATTGTAGGAATTGAAAGCGCGACAAGACGCAAACACATATACGTGCAATTATTAATTCGTAAAATATTTACGTGCGATGTACGAATTCAGTAATTTTTCTCAAAGAAATACGTAGTATTATATTTTGATTAAAATACGAAAGCTTCAATTTTTTTTTATTTTAACAATTTTTTTAATCACCTCGGAGTCGATGGAGTCTCTAATAAAATGCGCAGCATCTATATACGTGTCAATCCTCGAGCAACGAGAAGCACGTTTCTCCGGCTTAAGTCGCACTTTAAGGAGTTGGAGATTCTCGGAGATGCGATTCTTACGATTTCATAAAGCGCGCATATATATATATATATACCAGGTATATAAATATGAAACTGGAATTTGCCCATAAATGGCCCTAGCTGTCAATGTAGTTACCGTCAAACCGCGTCATTGGCGCCATTTTCTTCTTTTGACATCCGATAAAGATTTTCAACTCACAACAATACAAGTTTCATACAACAGAATAGTTTTTAATAGCGTTGAACATGTCGAATTTTGTGCTTGGAAACTACGATTTGCGGACAGCATTGATTTTCCGTTACCATTTGAAGAAAACTGCTGCAGAATCGCATCGAATGCTTGTCGAAGCTTACGGTGAGCATGCTCTTGGTAAATCGCAGTGCTTTGAGTGGTTTAAAAAATTCAAAAGTGGCGATTTTGACGCGAGAAACGAAGAACGTGGAAGACCACCGAAAAAGTTTGAAGACAGCGAATTGCAAACATTGTTGGATGAGGATGACGCTCAAACGCAACAACAACTCGATTTGAATCAAGCTTTGCGTGAAAAACGACCAGAATATCAAAAAAGGCGACACAAAGTGATTTTGCTTCATGATAATGCACCATCGCACACAGCAAAACCGGTCAAGGAAACGATTGAGGCGTTTAGTTGGGAAATACTTTCGCATGCGGCTTACTCACCAGACTTGGCTCCATCCGATTACTACTTATTTGCATCGATGGGACACGCACTCGCTGAGCAGCGCTTCACTTCTTACGAAAATGTACGAAAATGGCTCGATGACTGGTTTGCCTCAAAAGGAGCGACAGTTTTTTTGGCGTGGCATCCACAAATTGTCAGAGAGATGGGAAAAATGTATAGCTAGCAATGGGCAATACTTGGAATAAAATATTTTTTATCATTTTCATACAATAAACGTGTATTTTCTATACAAAAATTCCAGTTTCATATTTATATACCTGGTATATATATATATATATATATTGTATATCGGGCGTATCTCTCTCCCGCGCGTAAATCTCTGCGCGCGTACTTATTCCTACGGAGAAATATTATTATTTGATCATTCATAAGTAGGAGGATGGAGGCTGCATCGAGATCGCATGGCTCCTCACTCCTCTCTCCACGATCTTGGCGAGCGAGAATCTCAGAGGCTGGCGTAGAGCGGCGATTTAATAATAAATTGGCACTAGAACTTGCGCGCTTCCTCTCCCGGAAGAGAGACGTAAGGGCTGCTGGCTTTTCGGCTAAATGGGCCGCGGGATAGGTGCCCGTTTCTCGAGGGAATCTTAGGCTTCTTAACCTTGGACTATACGCGTACGATGTTTCATCCGCATTCATTATGCACTCGACGCCTAATTGATTTTTTACTCCCCCTCTTGCGGGGGATATCCTATCGGTATCTCGACGCGCGTGTTTCGGCCGCGTGACGGTAATTGCAGGGAATTTTGTTGGCAGTCTCTGGCAACGTTAATTAGCGTGTTTGCGAAATATGCTCGCGATGTACGCATACATCCTTCGCATACGCGTATATATGTACGTGCATATTGTGTGAACGCGCGATCATCGTGTAATTCTACGCTGCAATACGAATTTTTGTCGAATTGTATTTAAACGCGCAATATGGTATATATATATTTATTTATTTATTTGCAATTTTATGGCATGGTATGGTTGTTATAAGCGAGAAGTGCCTCTTTTGCTCTTATGCAATCGTGAAAATGAAAATTTGCGCGTGTATCACTATCTATTGTATTTTATGTTAAGTTACATTTGCAAGCGACTCGGTGCCCTTTTCTCGGCGCTGTTATCGAAATAAGAAAAGAGTCGATTATATTTCTAAAGCTATGGCGTTACGTGTCAATGTATAATAAACATCACTTTTACAGCTAGTTTGTTTAGTTAAAAAAAAAAAAAATTAATATTTGATAATTTATAAATTTTTATACACATGATAAAGACGAAGATGTTTACTCGTGAATAATTTGCGAGGGGGGGGGGGACTTTGCTAACCATAAAGATACTGTTTATAATCTGTTAAAAATCTCGTTTTTCGGCAAAAATAAAATTAGCTATATACGTCTATGGCGAAAAATCTGTTTAAGTTTACCACTTATCAGTGGCGGTAAGTTTGTTTGCGCGAAGGGCACCATTCGACGAAGCTTTTCTCGTTGACTGAAGTGTGCCCCGACAGTGCATGCGAGTGGAACTTAATCAAATGGTAAACGGGTGGAAAACAAGCAATAACGTAGCGCCGTCGCGGCGGTAGCCAAGCATGGCGAGGACGAAAGGGAGAAAGGGCGACGAGAGTGAGGATGGAGGGAGGAAGGGAGGAAAGAGGGGAAGACAGGCCGTGTCAATCGGGAGGGGGTGTAAATCTGATAAAATCATCTCGAACCCTCGGGTCTCTCTTGCCCCTTTGCGGCGCACAGTGCCGCGCTCGGATTCCTCCTAGATATATCCGATAGCAGCGCGGGGGTCCTCCTAAGTAACGTAAGTAATGTAAGAGGGTGGGTTGCTACGGTTGTTATTAAATGAGACAGCCTAATAGGCCCATTACGGACCCCTTCTCGCCGGTCCATTCCCACATAATATAATCCTCACCGCACGCGCTCGCTCGTTGCCGCTGTCCCTTAACGTCTCGCCAACCCGCCCCCCCCCCTTCTACCCCCCCACCCAATATGTCATGTATCTTGATCTGGAGTGAGCTCACGCCTACGAAAATCTTTCGTCCAAACGGCTCGCGCGAAAATTATCCCCCGGATACGTCCCTTTCTACCCGTAATCCAGGTTGACGGGCGCTGATATTGCCGTGGAACAGGATGATCCCGCGAGTCAAAATATTTCAGGCTTCTTCGACGAATCTAGGAAGTTTGGTTCTTTTCTTTTCGTGAAAATGAAAAATGTCGAGTAAGGGCGCTGATTATTAAATCGCAGCTTAATAATTTTCGATTTTAAACTTCTTAAGCAATACGAGTAATCGGATCTTAATGAAGTTCCTTTTGTAAAACAAGGATGATGGAATCGATTGAAAAGGTGAAATTTTGTTATTTCTAGAATATTCACTCACACAATATATTAAAACATATTAATACGAACATATTTATTGAGTATTTTTATATAATTGAAAGAAAATTAACTTGTCAAAACTAAAAGAAAGAGAAAGGAAAGTGGTAATTTTCGCGAACACTATATATATATTGTAGATACATCTTCTCTAGTCAATGCAACGAAAATACGACGATTATAACATTATGCATCGCAAAACTTAAAGTTTCCTGCATTTTTATTAAATGAGTATTGTATACATTTATAATTTAGTTAATAGCGTAGTTGCTAATACGGAAAAGAGAGAAAGAGATATATATATACCGTGCATTCTCTCGCGCACACGTGCGCGTAAAATTATGCCAACAAGAATGGCGAAGCAATGGATATTAATCCGTTACAATGGTATTGTCGAATCTCTCGGGTGTCAAAGTTTCGCGAATGCGTATTTTTATCGTTAAAACATTAGCGCTTGGCGGAGCTTCTAATTGCCTGGGGAGGGCGCGGTCTTAATTTATTCAACAATTCTGCCAATTACTCGAGCGGCGAATATGAATAACGACGTTGTTACGAATTAATTAATCATTAGTAAGTATTAGCAACTCCATTTGCTGACACTTTTGCATTAATATTAAATGGCTATGGCCATTGAATTAGCTCTTAAACGATGGCATTTAATTGTTGAATTATGCATAAAAATACATTTCTTCTATTTCTGTTTAATTTTCTTTTTTTATTAAAAAGCCTCTTAGAGAAATGTTTTTAGAAGATTTACGTTATAAATAATTAACTATCGATGTGCGCGCTCGTTATTTTACTCGGCTGACAGACATATCGTTCTACACGAAATGAATGACGATCGCCAATCAGTACAAAGGTTCGAATTTCGGCTAGTTATTCCGACGCCATCAACCAATAAAACCGAAGGTCACATTGCCGCATCAACTGAGTTTAATATAAAGGTATTGTATACATACATATATATATATATATATATGTGTATATACGCAAATAAAGGACGCGCGCGCGCGACACGTGTTTGCGATGCAAAGTGCTTTCGGCTTGTTAGTAAAAAGCATTATTATTACAAAAACGTTACGCATGCCGTTCGTTCGTTTTGTGCGACGCGTAGCGCTTGTTTTCCGTGAGAAATAAAACGTCGGGAATAATGCAAAGCTCCTCCACAGCTAATCACGTTTAAGGTAAAGCTAAGACTGAATTTTTTTTTTTTTAAAGAGAGACAGCTTCACTTTTACGGTTTCCTTGCCGAAAGATTGTACGCGATTATACTTATAGAAATGTCACAGATGATTCATCATCCCTCGGGGTATTTAAAGTTAAAGAAACAATTGATTCTTTTGATAATTTTCGAGATAGCTTCTGTTAATTTTCGAATAATCGAATAAAAATTTAAATAACAGAGAAGAATTAAGAAGATCGGGAGAAGAAAAAGGAGTGATTGGCTCATTTGAAATGCACTTTGCTTCAGCAGAATTTAAACGAGATAGAAATATCAAGCTAAGCGATGTTAAAAATTAAAGCGAAAAAGAGAGATGACAGTATGCAATTTTTTTTTTTTTTTTGTTATGGAAAGCAGACTTTGAAAGAAACTACATTCTCGAGTGAAAGTGCATGACACCCGTTACGTCCTATATATACTGGCTACGTATCTTACTTTTCAGAACGAGACATGTAAAATTCATTGACGCATCATCTAACCCTTGTATTCACAATTTAAGAATATTTTCCTGTCGTGTTTAAATAATGTAGAGCGAGCAGTCATTTGTGTCGTGTCAGTTCTTTATACTTTCGTAGACGTTACATGAGGTAGAGTTATGCTATGACAGACTTATAGATTTTCGGATAATAGCATTTGATGAATGCGAGTCGACGCACACACCCGTTTAATGATGTACAGAAATTGTAGGAATTTTTGAAAATATGATCGATAACAATATCGATTCTGTTATCTATTCTTTGCATTTGTTCGCGATATATTTAAAGTAATAGCGAATAATTCGCAAGATATTTTTCACACACGATATAAAGACACGAATTAACGTATCAATTAAATGATGAAATTTTAACAGCCAAGAGCCTTTTTACATACGATTTACTTTCGCGATTGCGAGACTTTATCGTTGAAGAGTTTTCACTTATTCACGGATCTATCCATCTCATCAAATTTCCAAGAGCTGAAGAAAGAGATACATATCACCTATGTGATTTTGCAATTTTCATGAATGAAAAGTGACTCGCGCGATAAGATTCGTGCAACTCGTACCGGTTGCGAGTCGCCGCGGACGCTGTCGCTAAGGGAATTCACCAAGACAGAAAATCGAGTCCAAGGCCACGTACCTTGATAACATCGCGAGGTCCGCTGACGCTTGGTGTCCCAGTAGCGGATTGGCGGAAGCGTCGCCGGGCGGCGAGAAGGTCGCGGCGGCCGGACTGGTAGCACTGGTAGCACATCCGATACCGATACTCGCGGAATTGGCTCTGGACTCCAAGCCGGTGTGACCGGTCGCGGGGAGACCACGCTGGCCGCCGGACAGTCTCAGGGACGTTGGCGAGGACGAGACTCTGCCGGGGCTGCCGCAGGACGGCGGAATCCTCTGCGAGTTTTGCGAGTTGGTCGGCGGCAGCGGTGACGTTCTGTCAACGTCCGACGACTGTCTCTCCCCGGAACCCGTGGACGTTGTCGAATCGACGGGCGGCGATTCCGGTCTGCCGAGGATGCTGGAGATACTGAAGGACGTGTACTGCGGATTGCAGGCGGGCCTGAGCGCCGGCTTGCTGACCGAGTCGAAGCTAAACGAGCGATGGTGATTGTTCAGGCCGCAGCCGGATTTGCCGTTCTTCTCCTGCAGCAGCAGCTCCGCCGGCGTGGAACTGCTCCTGGAGCCCTCCAGTTCTAGATCCTCCTCCGACACGACCGACACCTCGATCTCCGTCTCGCCGGACATTCTACGTGTCTGTCCACCCGGGGAGATCTGTCGCTGCGGCAGCTCTTCCGTGGCTAGTCCAGCTAGCCCCGATACGATTCTTCGAACCAACTTTCGTTCCTGCTCGTAGCCGCGCGTCGTTCTCGTCGTCGACGCTTCTCGATACTCGCTTCTCGGAGCAAGCCGTCGACCGCTCGACGATTAAGCGGAATCCGTCGTCTCGCGCGACGCGATCGCGCGGCGGCGGCTATCTTCCTCGGATGATCGCATATCAGAATGACACACACACACGCACGCACACGCACACACACACTCACACACACACACACACACACACAGGTACGTACAGCGCGTTGATCGGTAGCTCAGATGACGAGGCTGCCGTTGGTTAATAGTAGATGACGCGCGGTCGTCGCCAGGACGTTCTCTCGCGCGTCGTCGTGAATCGCAGACGGATCGCTCGATCGCGCGACATTCGTAAGCGATACCCTGGACGACAGGATGATAGGAGACAAGACACTTGGAGGGACCACCCTTCGTCCTCTCCCCCTATCGTCCTTCCGCCACCTATCACACCCCCTCTTTCTATCTTCACCACTATCTCTCTCTCTCTCTCTGTCTTTTGCTCTCTCCTTCTTCACCACCACTCCTATCCTTCACCACCAGCCCGATACGTAACTTCTCCTCTCCTTTTCTCCTCCCGCTCTCTTTCGTTAATCCGCGGCGCGTAAAGCGTTTCTCGCCCGTGCCGTCGCTTTCTTCGAGTCACTTCCACCGATCGTCGGACACTCGTCGCAAACCAACGGCGTTGTATCGGCCCGTCGTCGCGGGGAGAGTCGTCATCGCGCAACCCTTCTCCATCCGACCGATCGAAACGCGACGTTCGCAAATCGACGTGGAGAAATGCGGAAGGAGCTTATACGTACATCGGATAGTTGGGATCGGCGTCAGTTTGCGCGGTGAGAGAGTCACGGTACCCTTACACTAGCGATCGACGCGCGACGAACGCGACGACGCGTTCGCGTCGGAATTTCGGCTCGCGTGACGTAACGTTGGAGCGTCGGCGCGCGCTGACAGCGTTTGGTCGCGTTAGAAAGAGAGCGGTGCACGGGCACCCTCGTGTCCCGCGATACGCTTCGCGGTGCGGAGTGACGAGCCGCGGTGGATGGGCGCGCTGTGTGCTCGCGCTATTAAGGGTAGGAAAAGGCCGGAGAAACCGCAGGTCACACGGATGAGGAGAGATTCGTTTACGCGCACGCACGCTCGTGTGTCCGTTTGCAAGAGGGTAGGAGGGAGGGAAAACGGTGGCAACGGTGGCGACGGTGGCGGGAAGTAAGACAGAGAGAAAGAGCGCTTCAGAGTCACGCTTCGAGAGTCACGGGGTAGTTATTGCGCGCCGCGCGATAGCTAGACTGTGGGGTAAGCGCCGTTCGCTGGAACAGGGCGAGTGGATGAATTAGAGGGTGTCAGAGGGAGACGGAATGAGGGAGCACGCTGGCGCGCTGACGGTACCGGCGGAAAGACGGCAGAGGGGGATGGACGAGCGAGCGGGCGCGGAGGACGGCTAAGCTGCAAGTTGTCGGAAGGGGTGTTGGTGATGTTGGGGTAGATAGGTAGGTAGGTAGGTAGGTAGGTAGGTAGGTAGGTGGCGGGGCGGAGCCTACAGCTTGCCAGGGGTTGGTTTTGCGGACTTCTCATAGGACGGAGATGCGATCGATGACTCGCGCCGCACGCGACTACCCGCCGGGGTAACCCTCGCCGCGGACCAATCGCGTCGGTCGCGCCGTCCTTAACTCGAAAGATACTCGCCCTCGACGTTTCGCGCTCGAAACGCGAACCCACGGCCACGGGGTGGTTATCGTGCGTGACGACGGGGTGAGAAGGCAGGGATGGAAGGTAGGATACGACGATGTGGGGGTAACGCGCAACGTCGGTGGCGGTGGCCGTGCCACGCCGTGTTACTTATCCATTATAACACTCCAAGATCTTGATTTAAGCCTGCAGCCAGTGGTGAGCTTTTAACCAATTAGCCTTTATAGCCTACCCTTCCGCCCTCCCGCTTTCCACTAACCCCCTCTCCATCCCGCATTTCTAGTTCGCCTCGTCGAGTCTCTTCCTACCCGTGGCTATACCGTTGGTGTATAAGTATAGACTTATACCAACGTCCTCGTCTACAACCGCATGATATACCCACCTAATCTACCAGCTCTCTTCGTCCTCCTTGCTTTCTCTCTCTCTCTCTCTCTCTCTTCTCTCATTTGGATCTTCTCACTCTCTCTCTTTTTCTAAGAATCTCCATATCTCCCTCCTTTGTACCTTTTCGTTATGTACCTACATGCGTTACACACGTCGATGTATTAGCGCGTTGCATTCGCGCGTCGAGTAAATTAAACATATCCGCGCGCGTCGGTAGATGCACGCGCGACGATCGGACGCTCAGATCGCTCATCGTCCAGGATAGATTGAAAGTATTCGCGTGCGGGGGCTTAAATACGCGTCAAGGCAACGCAAATTAAGAGTGGATCGCGCGGGGCGATTCGAGCGGCGATATGCGATCGTCCTCCACCCCCACCCCCCTCCCCTCCCCCTTCCCACCCCGCTTGCTTTCCTAGCGGGCTACGCGTCAGGTTTATCGATTGAGGAGGACGCTTCCTCGGACTCTCGAGCTGTATCCGATGTGAAATAATAATAGTCACCGTACTCCGCTTGTGGAGTTATCGCATCGATTGTTTCTTACTTTCGGTTTGGCAATGTGTTCGAAATAAATGCGAAGACGCGCAATTATTATAATGATCGATTTGCAAATAAAATAAACATTACTTCTTAGAAGCCAAAGTAAACGTACGATGTAATTGTTGTTACATCGAGACGAATTTAGATTTAAAATATCTTTGCCGCTTTTCATCGATTTCTTTATTCGCGTATCTTTTTTATATTCTTTATGATATTTTATGCATATCCATAGAAATGTATCTTTGATATAAAGTAACTTGTAATACTATAATTAGCATCTTTCTAGAAACCTTCATTAAGATGAGCTCGATATCTGTCAACGGAACAGTCGCTCTATATTAATTTTTGACAGTTAGCGAAACTGAGAGCATTGCGAGTAATCAAAATGTGAATGTACAATCTCGAGAAGTGAGAATTCTCAAACGGGATATCTTTTTCCGACAATCGCACCTTAACGCGTCACGTCCATTCTATCAGAAGGTTCGTCTTCCCGCAATCCACGAGGATTAATTAGAGGAGAAACGTCATTTAATCCCATTTAAGCTCAACCGGTTCGATGTCGTCGATAAACCGCGTCTGAAAAAAACCACCCCTTTCCTCCGCGGCCGAGATAATTAATACGCGGGCATAAACAAAAGTTGTACCGTTATAAAGAAAAACGCAAAGAGGCAGAGCGCCGCTAACGGCAACGTTCCGAGGTTGGCGGATGCAAATGAGCGGCGCGCACGCCACGATAGCCACACCTCGCGCGGCTCGCGCGGAAACGCTCGGCGAGAAAGCGACCGCGCTCTCGCGGGATCCGCACGGAAAGCCGCAAAGCGGCAACCCGACCGCTCGCGGGTTTAAATAGTCAATACTTGGGTCTCCGCTTGCGGGGGCGAGAAGATGGAAGGGGGGTGGGGGGTGGGAGGGGGGAAAAAATTGTTACACCTCTGTGAGAAAATAAAGGGATGATCGCAGGCGCGACCGACGTCGCGTCCGTCGATAATGCGTCGTCCTTTTTGCAAAATGCGATAAGATGCGGACCTGGAGTGATTCTCCGTATGTGCGCGTTCCTCTTTCTTGTATTTTACACAGTACATTTCCATCACCCTTTATAGGCTATTAATATGCAATACGAATCTCCAAAAGATATCGTGTGATAAATTGAAAAATTCACTTTCTTTGTCTCTTTTTTTCTCTCTTACGCGCCAATTTTTTTTTGAAATATCATTTGTATCGATATTAATACGAATATATACTGACAAGCAATTCAAGAATAGTGTTGGTAAACGTCTCTCATGAATTTTGCAAAAAGTTAAATATTGACACATTAATATAAAATATGATTCTCGTATCGATATTGTACGATCATTTACGTTATAATAGAATTTCATATAAATGTGTATATCGCTGGCTTCGCGTTAATCGGTATATATTTTTATGCGCGTACTCTCGATTCACGTTATGACGGATGGTCATATTCCATTCACATACAATCATGATTCGGTTAAATAATCTTTAATTATATACGCAATACACTTGCGACCGCGTTCAAGTGATGATATGATTTCATGTAATGGCAATTTTTTAAAAACACCGCGTACACCGTTTACGCTTGTTTATCGTTATTATACTTATAGATTTTCATATTACGCGCAAAATTTTATGAAATTTATCATTGTGTGATCGATTAATGAAATAGAAATGAAAATGATTCGAAAGTAATTTAATACAATTAATAAATAAGAATACGTATTTGCGTATGTGTACACAGGGTGTCCTAGACCCCACCCGTACACCCCTTTTCTTTCAAAAACTAAGCATTTTAGAGAAAAACGTTTTCGACAAAAATTGTATGGTTTTGAGGGGAACATAAGATGGTGTCATTGGTTTGGCATCGTTAAGGTCAAGTCAAGGACACCTTTAATTTCTTAAATGGAACTCCCTATTTTTCATTACATATTCTCGTAGCTTATCTCGAGAGCTTCCCAAAACACTATAATAAAGTATTTTTTCATTAAGTACTCTTTGAGTTATTTTATATTTTAATCTGACATATTTTGATATAAAAAATAAAATATTTCGTAAAATATTCAGTGTTCGATAATCTTACCGTAATACTTTTATGTACAGAATAATGAGACAAATCAATTAGTGCAAAAAAAAAAAAAATATTTATTTAAAAAAATACATTGTAAGTAATTTTCTTAAAAACAATTATTTTTTTATACTAATTGATTTGTCTCGTTATTCTGTACATAAAAGTATTACGGTAACATTATCGAAAATTGAATATTTTACGAAATATTTTATTTTTTATATCAAAATATGTCAAATTAAAATATAAAAAAACTCAAAAAGTATTTAATAAAAAAATACTATATTATAGTGTTTTGGAAAGATCTAGAGATAAGCTACAAGAATATGCAATAAAAAATAGGGGGTTCCGTTTAAGAAATTAAAGGTGTCCTTGACTCGACCTTAACGATGCCATCCAAGATCAAATCAATGACACCATCTTATGTTCCCCTCAAAACCATACAATTTTTGTCGAAAACGTTTTTCTCTAAAATGCTTAGTTTTTGAAAGAGAAGGGGTGTACGGGTGGGGTCTAGGACACTCTGTATATAAGAATAGCATAATAATTTTTTTGAAAATAAAAAGATTGTTTTATAAAACACGATACACGCTTATCATCATATATAAATGCTTAACGATAATATTCGCATCTCGAAAAGATTATATACTATATGTATATAACGATTTTTATACAACATTTTCAATAAAAATCATCGAATTACGATTTTGCATTAGTGAAAAAAAGTGTATGGCTATTGACAAAAAGTGAACAGTTTGCCGTATTTGTGGATTTTTATTTTTTATTTTAGTCGCGGGCAAAGTAGTCTTTAGTATCGTCTCGAATAGTCGTATAGCCTATCGGAAATAGAAAAACGCATTATAGGAAGAGTATTAGACTGTCCAACCAAAGTGCATTACGCTTTGTAGAATCGGACTCTCGTCCAGTGTGCATCCTAAATGCAGAGGCGTCCGAATGTTTTGGAATATGCGTGTAGCCGATAGTCGCAATCGTTGCAAATAGTGAAATCCTATTATCACGCATATCGTTATATACGGCACGTATCCTGCGTGAATTCGCATAAAGTTTCTCTTTTGGATCAAGTGCACGATTTAGAATTTTATTTAAAAAAATGGCCGTTTTGCACATAAAACGCCTTTAAAATACAAATATTTAGAAATTCTCGATGTGTAAGAGAGACGAGCATTTAAAATCTTATCTTCATCAGAGCGCTATTAAAAAAGCTAAAAGTAAAAGATCGTTTAAGGGATATTATGGATATTTTACTATTTTTAATTATTTATATTTAAAAAAAAAAATAGAGAAACGCACAGAGAAAAAGGAGCATTGTTAATTAACGTAAGACTAGAGAGGGAGGGGGGGGGGGAGGAGGATATCATAGTCGTATACATTTAATTATAAATGCAGTCTTTGGAATCTGAATTTTATTTCTCGAATAATGAGAGAGGGGATGTTTCCATTTAATATCATTAAAAGATGGCTATTAAAAAAAATACTAAATATATGTATATGTATATGTATAACAAGAAAAGATTAGAACAAAAAGACACGAGCCAATGACGAGTCGCTATAACGAGGTTATATCGAGAGCTTTCTCAAAGAGCAAGCGGCTCATGTTTCAGAAGCGATTGGAAGGAGGGATGGGAACAGAGAGAGAGAGAGAGAGAGAGAGAGAGAGAGAGAGAGAGAGAGAGAGAGAGGGGGAGAGCGAGAGAGTGAGAGAGTTCGGGGGTTGGTGCTGGCGATTGAAGTCTTCGAGATTCGGCTCAAATTGGCAGCCGCTTAAGAGATTTCGCGGACGGGCGGGTGTAGAGGCTGTGCATAATGCGACCGGAGGCTTCCCGGCGCGTCGATTTCTCGTCGGCACCTCTCTCCTGTATCTTCTGTATAGAGAGGTACTCCCTTCCTCGTTTCACCTTCCTTACGAAACTACGTTTCGTCTTTCTCGGTATTTTTTTTTTTTTTTTTTCCTGCTCTTCCTCATTCGTGCCGATGCGTAATACTAGGGACGGTCCATGGTCGAGTGCGCCGCTTGTGCCGCCTGTATTTTACAATACTTTGTGCCTGGTGCGTAAGAGGATTATATCCTCTCTCTTTTCTTCTCTCGCGAGAGGTGAGGTGGCGGGGGGGGGAAGGTACCACTGTCTTCGTTCCATCTCTCTCTCTCTTTCTTCTTTTTCTCTCCCGGGACACGAGAGACTGGATAGTGAGAGAGAAAGAGAGAGGTGGCGGAGGGACAGAGGTTGAAAGAGAGGTAAGTGGTGGGTATGCTTCACTTTTCACAGGGGCGCCTTTGTTCCCTATTATCCGATGTGATTAGTCGATGATGCAGGTAAGCTACCGCGGGGGGTCCCCATTATACTTTTGACCGAACTACTCTCTCGCGAGCCGCGCGAGCCCCGACGTAGAATTGCGACCAGTCCTGCTACTGGTACCTAGAGACTACCCTCCTTTCACTTTCCTTCTCTGTGTCTGCACCTTTTCTGCGTTTCTCTCCTTCTCTCTTTTCTCTCTCTCTCTCTCTCTGTCTTTCTCTCCTTCTCTTCGATTTTCTGTGTATCTTCACGTTCCCTCTCTCTTGTTATCTCCCTTCGGTGGCTGCGAGGCGTTCGGTATTTTTCCTTTTTTTTTTCTCGAACCACTCGACGTTTCCCTCTCTTTCCCCTTTACATCGTCGCTTCGCTTTCTTCGTTCCACTCTCTCTCTCTCTCTCTCTCTCTCTCTCTCTCTCTCTCTCTCTTTCTCTCTATGTCTCGTGCCCTATCCTGTTCTCTCTCGACCGGTTGTCGGCAAATCGGGAGCCGCCGACCTGCTGTGAAATTTATACTGTTACCGTGCACCGCAACAATGATCGCAGCCTCCGCATTTTAGCACGCCCGATTTGTGTTATCGTTCGAAATTTCTTTCATCCTGCTACGAGAGAGGAGAGAATTTATCATGCGAAGTAATTAGACCGTGCTTCTCCCCGCACGTTATTACGTATAAAGAGATTATATGTACGAGATGTCTCGAATATCTCGTGTATTTCTTTTATAGATTTGTCGCTAATGCTAATGTCAATCTTTCTTTGGCGAAAATTTGATTTGAACGACGCTTTTTCCGGAAATCCTTTATTTTACTTAAATTTGCATAAAATTTTTTTATATTGAGCTTACTTGCAATTAAACTAGAAGTAAGAATTTATTAATTTTTATACTTGAAATTTAATTCTCCTCCTTTCTCCGTTCTTCTCTCTCGTGAAATATTTTTCAATTTCAATTATATAAAACTGCTGCTGTATTCTGATATTTTTATTAAAATTTCATTTCAAAAGATTTCTAATCGAGAGAAAACGTATTTTCTTTCGACACACACATACACCGCAAACGATGCATTACATATACAATTAATTTATCTTTGGCCAAAGAATATCATTAAATATTTACATGATACGAGATTTATCTTTGGATCGTGATATTTTAGTTGATAGCATCATTTTCGTTATGAGGGGGATGAGAAAATTGAATTACTTATGCTAGAGGGAAAGGGGGGGGGGAGGGAGAGTAGTATTGTGGGAGAAGCGGAATGGGCGCGCGATATACTTACGGATAACGAGCGATTAACGGACAGCTACAGTTTAAAAGCCAGGAAAGAGATAGAGGAAAAAAAGGAGAGGGACACAATGGCGACGGGGTGGATAAACGAGGAGTCTGAAAGTCGTAGAACGAGGCGCCAAGGAGAAAAGATGGGTACGACGCTGGCTGATTCCAGTGCCGGCTTTAATACCTTACATTAAGCTCGGGGAACGAGCGACTAATTACGTGACGCCGTTCACAGTAAACGCGAATTAAAAGGAGCTGTACCGGGGTTTGTTTTCAAGTAAACTTTATTTTCAAGGGGCCGCCAAGCCGCAAAATGCTTTCCGCAGTATGAAATGCCCACGCGATCAAAAACAAACGACAAAGATATTAAAATTAACGCGCATTGATTTGCATCTGTTTATCTCTCTTTATATAAACTCTTAATTTTATAAACATAAAAAATCTGAATATAAATATCCGAAAATTTGTAATTGTAATAAATTAACGCGCAATTAAGATGCTTCTTTTTTTTTTAAATATAAAAAAGTGTTTGAATTTTATGCTCATCTTTACAACGTTATATGTCTTAAGACATTTAAAGAGTAAAGGTTGTAAAATCGTTTAATAATAAATATAAATAACGAGATTATTAAATTATCATTCTCTTTTATTATTATATCTCTATCTTTACAATGTTATTTATTAAAAACTATCCCATTTTTAAAATACAATATGTATTCTGTCGTGTTGCCACCTACGCGCGTTTTTTTTTTCTTTCCACAGACCATATTCTGTGTATTCTGTATTCTGTAATTTTTTAAATATATAGAATTATTAGAATAATTAAAATTTCTCCCTTCTATTCCCCTTTTTCTCGTCGTTTAAATTTCACCTTTTATTTTGCAACGTGACTTTACGCAGCTTTGATGCTGAACTTTTCACACATTTGCATAGACGATATCGTAAAAGTTACTTCTACCTCAGTAAGAAGAGACGTCACTGGGAATAAGTTGCGCACATATGACAATATCACGGCGGGAGATAACGTGATATTGCGCTTAATAATGGCGTTTTCACGTTTCGACTAGCAGAGAAGGGCTACGATCTACACTTTGAGGTGAAGTATAGTGGGGGTTGTGTTAATGGACGAGGGTGGGGTATATATCCCCTAAGGACAATCGTAGCGGTCAAATTAGGCAACTTTCGTAAATAGCCTCAGTGTGGTTTTCTGCCCGGAGCAGGAAATACGAAGTGTTAAGGCGTTTCTGAAACCATCCCGCTCATTCATTTAGAGAAATACTTTAGAATGAAAAAAGGCTAACTAAGGTATTTCAATGTCCGTCCTCAAATATCACGTAATAAATAACATGCGATATTTTAATTCGTGACTGAAAATATGTGACGATATTACCTATATCGTGTGTTGTCGCGTATCTTTATAATTCTCAACACGATCATATTTAATTTGAATTAATATTATTTGTATTGCTAATAAAATAAACATCTTTAACGCACGAAATATAAGTTCTATTGCTGAAATTTAATTATATTAATTCACAGTTCAATAATCGATAAAGGTTCGCATTAAAAATTCGTGCCGATTGCTATATAATTTTCGCATATTAATAAAATATTATCTATAACTTTAATTACGTATTTTATGCTTATAATGATATGCGAATAGTTGTATGGAAAAATTCATTCAGTCTCATTATTTCTGCAAAATACAAAATATTTCATAATGACTTTTGTAAATACGGAGCGAAATGCGACGGATATCAAATTATTAATTAAAAATACGAACAATTAAAAATACATGCACGCATTTATTTTAATGCATGATTAATTAAACAGTAAACTATATAGGAGCGTATATCGCGTTGTATTACGATGAGTAAATTTTTAACTCTCTTCTCGAGTTAAAATGTATCGTAAAATATGGTATCGCGCGACACATCCATTACTTTTTATATATAAAATTTATTTGCATAATTTACCGCTCTTTTAAAATCATGCAAACTTTGCATGATTTCTGAATAGGATATCGATACGATATTATATAAAAGAAGTATATTTTTTCATCTCTATATAAAGTATAAGCTTCTTTTCCCAACAGAATTTTACTTTTTTAGCTTTTGTCTTTATAAAATTTTTTTATTAAATTCCTGTTAAAATAAAATACACCCGGATTTGGTTACATTTCTTTCGTTAACTCGTAAGATTTATGCCCTTACTTTTTCAATCGTTTAGAGTTCAGAGATCATTGATATTTATCGAATCGGTCATATTTTTTCCAACAGATAAAAATCAATTCCGTTTGAGATAACAGAATCGTTATATGAGATTTTTAAAAATTTCACAACCCTTAATTAATTCGTCCATATGTCTATATATAAATATATTACTCGAACTTGATGGAAAGCATTCGATCGGGCGTTTTTTTTTTTTTTTTTTTTTTTAAATTATATCTCTAAATAATGCATTGTATTATTTCGAATCCATTCTTCGCAAAGAGATGCGCGATGCTTGGCGTATAATTTTTATCGCGTTTCATCGCCATTAATGTTACACTCCGCTAAATGTATCCCGTGAATAATGCACAGTTAACTTGGTTACCATTCTTCTCTCGCGGTTTTCCCGTTCACCCGGCGTATTTTCCCCGCGCGAATATTCCGTTTATCCCTCTTTCGTCCGCTCCTCTCTCCTCTCCTCCTCTTTCGCGTTCCGATTCGAGCTCCCTGGTCTGAAGGAAACCCAAAAAATTCTATCGGGAGACCAGGGCCAACGAGAGACCATGTAAAGTCGTAGTTTCGACCGGGGCGCAATGGAAACGCAGAAGATCGGAGCTTACGCGCGCGTATATATATGTCCGGAATTCTCGTCGACGTACGTCGAGTTCGCGTTTGGCTCATTTTTGTCAAATCTCGCAAGAAACAGGGAACGAAAGGAGATATCTGGTGGGAATAGGGATGGGGGAAGTGGTCTCTTTTGGGGACCGAAATGGAACCTTGCGCTCGCGATGATTACACGCGCGAAAGAAATAAAAAGCGGAACAAAGACGAGGATCTCTGAAAGAAGGGAAAAGAGAGAAAGATGGTGGCGAAGTATACGTTTTAAGAGGGTAAAATGGAGGATCGGGATGGATGGGAAGAAAGAGATATTTTCGGTCCGGTCTCCGTGATATTGTCGGCTGGCTAAATGAAACCGCACGTGAAAAAAACTGACGAGAAAGAGGTGCAAGAGCGCTTCTCCCGCGTCGAGTCTCGCTGTCTCGACTCTCGACGCCTACATACGATCGATCCTCTCTCTTTCTCTCTTCCGTCTCTCGCCACCTACACGCCGCTCAATGATGTTTTCCATTTAATTTCGAAAAATACAACGCGCGGGGCGCGTTAGGAAAGTAATATCGCGATGCGCCACGTTTCGTTTCTCTCGATGACGGCATTTGGAAAAAAGCGCGAGCTCTACTATTCTCCGCGTTTAATTTCAGTAACTGTCAACCGACGTGCAATGGATCTTAGTATTTTCACATGTTTATTACTTTCCGCTCTTTTCCCGTTGTTAATGCAGGCAAAGGTCATGTGCATCGTCGTGTTTTATATTTTCTCTCAATTCTGATGGTAAACATTTTAAACGCGATACGTAGAGATATATTGTATATAAGCGCGTAAAATGTTGACAACTCAAATAAGTAGCGCAACGAAATTTGTAATACAGCAATAAGATTTTCGTTAATTATTTATAAGAGGAGGGAAATTTAAATTGAAAGATGTACGCGATAAAAAAAAAAAAAAATAAATATTGGATGCATAAAAGTTTTTAAAAATTTTTCTTACGCAATTTGAAATGAGAAAAATATTGCGTGTTAACAATAGCGATAAATCGACACGATTTCTTCGGAAATTGCGAAAATTGCGTTGGCAAGCGGATCGGTCGTGGTGTCGAAATAAAGAAATTTGGCGAATCGTTTTTACGGCGCGCGAAAGAGGAGGCCATTCTCTCATTTCATCTCTGTGGAGAGCGCGGCGCGGTTGACCGTCAGTGAAAGAGCGTTCATCGCGGAAACGAAAACTCGAATCGTTAAACACGCACGAACACAAACACGCGGCAGCAGGCTCCGCACGCACGCTCGAAGAGAGCGGTGCGGGGAAACGGCGGGATTGTGGCAGCGGGGAGGAAACGAGGGGCAAGGGGAGGAGGACCGAGGGTCGAGGGGGAGATGTGGGATGGCACGATCGATCGGGTGGCTCTCTCGTTGCCTCCGGTTCAAAGAAAAGCCGGCGCGCGGAATCGGACGGGCGCGGTACGTAGGTAGGTAAAGCTTGTATACGCGCGACATCCGGCTAATCAGAAAATGTAGGAGCGCGGGAGACTAATAGAGAGTGAAAAGGCATCGAATAAACAAACACCGGGTGGCGCGGATTGAGGGGTGGGAAGGCGTGAGGGGTGAACGAGGGAAAGAGAACGAAAGAGACGAACGGAGAAGAAGATAGCGGAAGGAGATCGAGTGGGAGTAGAGTGAGAAAGAAGGAAATGGGGACAAACGGAGATAGCGAAAGTAGATAGAGTGCGAGACAAGTCAGCCTGGATGGTAGTCGAGAAGAAAGATAGGAATAGAGCGAACGGGAAAAAGAGAGAGAGAGAGAGAAAGAGAGAGAGAGGAAGGGGAGGACGAGATCAAGAGAACGGCTGAGAGATGTCGAAACCGAGGAGAAACGAAAGAGTGAGAGAGAAGGGGATCTCGGTATCGCGCGAGAGGGAAAAAAACAGACGAAAGGGATAGAGAGAGGAGATAAGCTGCTCATAGTTGAGGCGAGACGCGGCGATAGGCGAGGGTGAGATAGGGCTATTAGGGTTGGTACAGGCGCCGCCCCGGCTATTAGAGGGTTGTTTCACCCCTCGTCGGTGAAACACCGCATAGTATAGCAGTAACGCGCGACGTATATGTGTGTGCCTCATCGTCCTCGTCGTCGTTGTCGTCGTCGTCGTCGTCGTCGTCGTCCTTCTCATCCTCGCTTCTCCTCGCTACTCTATTCCTCTTTCTCGACGTGCGAGATCGCGTACACGAGGGCGCATTCGCGATTTGACGAAGAGAGTTGCGCGCTTTCTACCGGTAAGCGCGCGTGTACGTGAATACACACGTGCGAGGAGACGCGCACGTGTGCACACGCGTGTGGTCGAGCCACGGTTACCACGGCAACGGCAGTGCTTGCGGGAGAGATGCCTTTAATAGGTATCTCTTTGGTGGAGATGGACCCGCTAGCTTACACGTAAACGTTTCGCCGTATGCGTGTTCGTGACGGTGCGCCGTCCGCGCCCTAACTCGCGTAACTACGTGTATATCCTGTTCGCGCGCACAATAATGATCCTCTCCGCTTACAAATTTTTCAACAAAAATGTTGACAATTTTCCAGTTACAAAAATTGTAAATTTAGATTTCTCTCGTGTGAATTGAGAGTAAAATATGTTGATAATGTAATCTTTAAAGTTTGATATTTATTAAAGTAAACTCTCTATTAGAATGTATATATGTACAATACATATTAGAGAGAATAAGAGATTAATGTTTGAGTAAAAATTATTTCCTTTCATTTTTATAAAAAAAATCTTTCCAATTATTTGTGAGATCAATCCATGTCTTTCGAATAATTACCGAAAATCTCTATTGTTACACATTTTTAAATATGTAAGTTACATGAGATGTAGATAGTTTCCATTTAGACCATTGCTATTAATGTGCCATTCTATACGCGCTTTCGCGCTCATACGAGATTCGTAAGCGGACGCGCAACGTGTCGAGGAGTACAGCACCTTTTTACAAGGTGGAAAGGATAGTGATGGTAGAGGTGGTTGCGTCCACCCTCGCAAGCGTTCTCTTTTCTAATATCGGCAGCTTTCTCTCTCTCTCTCTCTCTCTCTCTCTTTCTCTCTTTCTCTTCGTTTTCGCTGCGTCGTCTGGCCATCTCTCTCCTTTTCCACTATTTGCCCGCTCGGTCTGCGATAGAAGATAGCCGAGTTACGGCGCACTGTGTTCAGCGTGTGTATCGTTGAAAGCGCGCGCTCGCATACGTGTGCGCGTACATGTGCGCGCGCGCGTGTGTATGTGTGGATTCGTGAGTGGCGCGCAAGAGGAATCGCGGTAGAAGGGCAGGATGAGAGAGATAGGGGATGAGGGCAGCGGAGAGAGAGAGAGAGAGAGAGAGAGAGAGAGAGAGAGAGAGAGAAAGATGAGGAAGTTGGAGAATGACGGATATGGAGTATGCGGGGGATGGAGATACATCGGTATGTATTTCAGCAAAGCTGCCGTTCGAGACGGGTGGCAAAGAGGATGCGGGGGAGAAAGGGGACGGCCTGGATGGGGATAGGGGAGGGGGAGATTGAGAGAAAGAGGGATGCGGCGAGGGTGCGAGAGGAAAAAGAACGGAAAGAGAAAGAGAGAGAGTGAAAAAGCTATGACGACAACAGCGGTGGCGGCCGCGGCGACGACGACAACGACGACAGCTCGTCTAAATGCTAATAGCTTTATCGACTGGAACTCAAAGTCCTCGAGTTTCGATTCTTGCACCATCTTCTCTCTGCGCTCTTCCTCTCTTTCCCTCCCTCTCCCCCCCCCCCCACCCCCAAGGCCCTCCGCTCGCAGCATCCGTCGTCGAGCCGCGGCGCGATCCGCATTCCCGTTCGCACGTTCGTGTTCCTACGCCTCTCCTCTCGTCACCGCTCACCCATCGTCTCCCGTTTTCCGCCCTTTGTTTCCCTCCCCCATCCCTTTATTAAGCCGCGGGTTACCCGTACGCGCGGCTTTTACGTAAACGGGGGAGGATATGTATCCGAGGCGACCGAGGGCGGGCTTGTTCTCTCGCTGACGGATACGCCCGACACCGCACGCCCTTACTCGTCGCCGTCTTCGCTTACCTTTTGCCCCGGGTACGCACCTTGTTGGATATCGCGTAGCCGGGACGCTTGATAAATATGCACAAGCGTACCGAGCTTGTCACCAACGCCAACGCCAAGGCTTGGCTAGCCTTGGATCGTCTACGACGTCGCTTGCAATTTCTCATCCGCCTTCGGCGAAGTTGCCTTTATTAAGAAAATGTCGAAACTATGCTCTTGAATACATTGGTGTAGGTTAAATGAATCGATTGTGAATACAGTCAAACATATATTTAAACGACATTATGTCATTGTGACAAATATCTCGTTATTTAAATTTATCTTAAATTTATCTTTTACATATTAATATATTCTTTCTAATCACAAGGATGACATTTTTAAACCGATGTTAATCGATGTCGGAAATTAAGATTTATTTTCGTCAAAGAATTCTAGATCCTCAGAATCTACCTCCTAGTGGGGAAATTTCACGGATGAAGAATACTCTGTCGGAGCGCTGGTTAAAAAAAACAAAAAAAAAAAACCGTACACTTCCATCTCCTTACCAATGTAGGACCATCGATATCACTCTCGTTCATCCCAACATAATTACGCTCAAGAGTGAAATATCTCTCGTATACCATATGTATCCACATGGCGATGGCGAAGTTTACGATGCGGTAAACGAGTCTGCGCTCGCGAATCCGGCGTTATGTAATACTTTTTGGTTTCTAATTAGTAAGGTCGGTGAGATGTGTGTATGCGTGCCCGCGTTAAAAGCTGAGTATTCGCTCGTGTGGATTATCTCTCTTCGCCGGATATCGCCGTATAAAAAGGATACGTATCGGCGGTGTATCGTTAAGCTAACAACGATGGACCATGTGAATGAAACTTTTTCCAAGATCTATTACAGAGATTGGCTGTCGTGTCTCGCGGCGAACGGCGCGCATCTCTTCCTCTCTTGCGCAGGATATTATTCGCAACAGGGCAGAGACTGAAATATATTTCGGGTAGAATGTAACGGGGGAAAAGGTAATATCGATGCGGGAACGCGGCTCACAATGGAGCAACTGATCCTTTTAATAGATTCTGATCAAAGACCGACGAATGCGGCTGAAGGTATATATCTGGCCTTTGCGCCAGGTACATTCCGCTCTCATAATAGAGATAACATATATAACTCGGCCAGAAAAACGCCATCGCAGCGGTTAGACGAACGTTACAATGAACGTGAAAATTCCACTGTGATTATGCGTAGGTACGTATGCGTACGTGCGATGCGGCGAGCATATTGTTCTTGGTATGTTCGATACGCGATTGTGATATATCCGAATATTGGACCGTCGAACGAGAGCGCGTCTCTATTTTTCGTGCGCGCGAAATAGTTCTCACGATGTAACGGATATATTCGTCGCATTTAGTTAATTAAAATTATCCGACAGAAAGATATCGCGGGTTGCGTTTTTTTTTTATTTCTAATATAATTAACGACAATAATCTTAACAAAAATATAAAAGTTAAGATTACATCGAAATAAAGGATATGTCAAAAATTATGATATAATTTGACAAAATATTATATCGATGATATAAAGATTTGGGGTGAGATTCTTAAAATATAATAAAAATTTAAATAGGAGAGGAGCGTGCGCGCGAAAAACAAGAATATATTTTACAAGATGTATTCACAAGGTTAAAGGATTAAACGACAATAATGTTTCTCCGTTTTGTCTAATATTTTTCTTTGTCAAAAGGTGATGTTAATCTTTTTATCGCATAGAGATTTGCCGCGTGCAGATGGTAATCGATCCTAATCAGTCTCGTAGTTAGGGGAGAAGCGATGATGCAGCCGCCTTAGGCGTCAATTTTCAATGCTACTGCATTTCAAGTACGCGTTAAAAATACAGAGAGAATCGCGTGTAAAAAATTTTTTAACTCAAAAATTCCTTTAACTGAAATTCTTTTTAAGAATTTTTTTTTTAATTAGAGAAGAATTTTCATTCTCGTTGAAAGCTTGTTCTTCTCAGCAATACGAAATATGGATTTATATAATAATTATAATTACGCTAGTATAGATTTAAATTTCCATTTAAAGATTGATTATTTTATATTAACAAAATCGCGTTTTCTATTCTTATAAACAGTATTATACAATACATATGTTTTTCGATTTAACAGATAGCTCTTTCGACAAAGATATAGCATTCGAAAATCGAATATATATGTATGTATATTGATGAAATCTATTTGAAACGAAGAAAGGAGTTTTTTTTTTGCACGTCTGCTATACGATTACCGATGTATATAAATATTTGTACCGAGGGTTGCGAATGAATTAGCGACCTTACTGGCGGTGTCCCGGGGATGTGCGCGCGTTTCACCCGGGAGCGGACACCCTCGGCCGAGCGAGAACGGTCGCGTGGCCACGAGCGTACCTCTAATTACCGATAACAGCCGAAAAGCGAGGGGCTCGCGAGGGGCTCGCGAGAGAGCAACGAGGACGACGGAGGATTGGCGCGAGGAAAGGGTGCGTGCGGAAAGGTGCGGGAAACAGGGAGAGGAAGAACGATCGGCGTGCGGACCTAGAACTGGGCTGGTGTGGAAGTGAAAGAGAGGCGAGGGAGGTTGGGTGATTTGGATGGGCCCCGTCGAGGAACCCTTCAGTTATTCTAAACAACAAAGACCCGCCGGTACAGCCTCCGCGAGCGCCGTATCCGCTTCCCCGGCAATCATTTACTCTTGCTGGAGGCCATCGCTTCGTTACAATGGCCAAGTTATCCATCCACTCCGGCTACTTGCCCGGGAAACGACCACCGCCCCAGGCCGGCAGCACTCGTCTTCTCTCCTCATCGCCTTCCGCGTTTCCGTATCGCGAGATGCGCGAGAGAGAAAGAGAGAGAGAGAGAGAGGCGCGAGGAAAGGAAATTGCACGGAGGACGAAGAGACGGAAGATCGGCAGCGCACACACGTACTTTTGCGCGCGTTATTTTCGTTCTCGTTCGTTAATTTGTAACGTCGCTCGAGATTGCTCTCGACCATTCCCCTGTAAATCATCCCCTGATCGTCACGACGAGAACTGTCACTGCCAGCGGGTATGCCCAATCGGCCGAACGATCACTCCTTTTTCCTAATAAACGAATGAATTACGCTTGCTTCGCGACAGACCGTATTGTTTGCATCTTCCAGATCTGCTTGCGCGTTTTCTGAAAATTGTCACTTTGATCGCTCGAACCACGTGGTTTAATGATTGTCGAGAAGAATGAAAGTTCTCTCGATCAGAGAGGAAGGCGCGACTAGTTTAATTCGATGCCCAATTTCTCGATTATCGAGCATAGAGATTCTGTTATATTATGATAATGTTATTTTCGCATCTTACAGCGATGCAATTTGAAAGAAAATTTTTATAATTCAAAGTTTGTTCAAACATCGCGTTTAATAATTTTTTGACAATTGAAAATAAATATTACAGTAAATTAAATCTCAACGTAAAATTATATCAATATGCTTAATTTATTTTAAATTAAGCAGACGAAAAATATTTTGCTTAATTCGTTAAAATTATACAGCTTTAATTATAATATATCTATTCTCTATGCTCTACGCGTAATATGTACGCCGAAGCGATCGTTATTCTTTTATCACGGTGCAATACAATGATGAAGGAAAAAAAGATACATATATATATATAATAGCAAGCGAAGAGAGCTGTAATAGCATCGAGTGGCTGTAAGCCGATTATCCGAACAAGACGGTAGCAAAATGTTTTTATGTATTTAATGGAAAGATTTATTTATGTCGGATATATTTTATATTATAAGCACGTTATAATATAAAATATACGTGCGGCAACGACAATCTGATGCCAACTTGACGATATGCTCGATATTTACGCTTACGCACAACGTACGATTTCTATACGTCTCTCCCACTTTCTCTCTCTCTCTCTCTCTCTCTCTCTCTCTCTCTCTCTTTCCCTCCCTCTTTCTTTCTCCTTCTCATTATTTGTAATTGATATTAAAGATCCTATGGCCTTTCGGAAATAATGATCGCGTGTTACATCTCGGCAGAATCAACGTATAAAACGACACGGTGTCTCTGTACTCGGACATATATATAATATCATTCTCGTTTCAACGAGAAGACGGTAATTTTACCAACGCTAATATTATTCCCGGATTATGCGTATATTGTTACGATATAAATCGAGGTAATAACGGGCAGCCCCGAATGCCGCATTAACTTTTACAACGGTCGAACGAAATTGCGTTAAATTAACTCCGTTTCAAACTCGCGCTCGTAGAATGAATTTTTTTTTATAATTCGGCCGAGCATCAGTAATATCTCGTAAGTTTCGCAAATTTGATTCTCGGTTCGCGTATTCCGCAGTTTGCAATTGGTACGTGCAACGCGGTTCGTTTCATCTCGCGACGAGAATCCGGTGTGCTTGTGAACGTTGCGAATGACGCGGATCTCTTATCCTTTCGAGGGCGATTTTCAACATTTTCGACGAGTCGAAAACGTTTTTTTTTTTTTTTTTTACTTCGAAAACTGTACGCCCGCGTTTCTGATGCGGCTTGTTGTCCGTAAAAATTCTCCGTGTTGAAAGACGAGTGTTAAAATGCTAAAATTTGCCGAATGTTAAAACATGCTTCATTTCGCCAAGAATGCACAAAACACGAGCGGTCCCTAAAGCTACATACGGGGACTATTAGAGAAGTACGATGGTGCGCGCGGCGCGATTCGCTTTAGCGTGAAACTGACCTCTCTACATGCATAGTAGACCGCCGCGGTAAACTGCACTTTAATACGGGCAGGACGGCTTAAACGATATTGAAGCGAAATCCTGTAAGCTCTTGAAACATTTAACGTCATTATGAAACATCTAGAGCAGCGCTCGCGCGCGTTATCGCGCGGGGAGGCTGTAGTTAATATCACTTAACCGATAATTTGTAAGCCACTTCAGCGTTATCATAAAATTTACCGAACGATCTCTAATAGGTTTATCGACTTTCCCCGGTAAACTGCCCATCTCCTGAAACAACAAGATTCGAATCATACCCCCCATGTGAGTGCGTCGCCCGAATGTTAATTTAATCTTTTACGCATACGAGGAATGTATGTGCGTATGTTCGCCTGCAAACTTGTAGATCGGATATATTCGCCCGACCGTAGTCGGAATGTTTTTATTAAAGATTCTTCGAATAGGCGGTGTATTGTAGAAGTTTCCCATTTTTCTTTGTGCTCTGCGTCTCTTTCTTAATCGATGTTTGGCAACGGAGAGTTTTCTATTTCCGGACGATTGTCTTCCTCGCTGACGTTAACGAGAGTTAAGATCGACTTTCTCAGCAATCGTTAATTTCAATCTTCATTTAATACGAGAACGACGATTTTATAATCACTGAGTATTTTCTTTTTCAATTAAAAATCCTTTATTTTCCCGCACTTTTAATTAATATTAGCGATATAAAAATTGTAATGTGGAGGCATTCAATTATTTCCAATCAAGAGCAATATATAAATGCGAGCGATGCGTTTAATTAATCCCACAAATACCAAAGATGTGATATCGCGATATAGCCGAAGTAAAAAATCCCTTTTAATACAACGTGTATCATTTCACTGTACCAAATCCAGAGTTGCGACGAGTCGCGCGACAGCCGAGCCGAGCCGAGCCGAGCCGAGCCGCGTCCGAACGAACGTATTCCGAGCGCGAGTGGTCGAAAATCGAGCGTAATATCGTTACAACTGCGAGAGAATGCAATAGCCGGTGCATCAATCCCGTCATATCCCACGATGATTGCCGCGAAACCAATCGCGCCAGGTGAAACGCTCGTCGAACAAGCGAGCGCTCTTTAATTTCGGCGTGTCGCATTCCGCGCGCGCGCGCGCGTCACATCGCGTTGCACGGGGGAGCCGATTTCGTAAATGTTTACATGTTAACTTACACCTCACGGATCGTTTTCATTTTTACATATATCATAGAGGGCGCATTCCTAATTAATACGCACTTTGAATTTTGAGTGGCGCATTTTCGCATTTATTTCTATGCTCTTTTCACTATATCTTACTTGCGCGTTTACGTTTTTCTGTTTACATTTTTGCCTCATTGCCGGTATATTTTACGCTAAGAATTTCTTTTCTTTACGAGATTTTATTTAAACGTCAATTTAATTATGATAAACGTATCGATGAATTTTTTGACATTATGACACATGTATATCCCCTTACAAATGATTTATAAAATAAGTATCATTTAATAAGATATAAAAAATTGTATATTATACTTTTTCACAATTGCTACTTCACGCAAAGCGAGATTCAACGCAAACCTATGTGTCTAGTTTTTTTGATAGCGGAGCCCCCCCGCATGGGAGGGGGGGGGGGGCGGAACATACTGTTTCCATGGATATACTTTTTAATGCAAAGTAAAGTTTTACAACTTTCCACTTTATATTTACGCATTAAAAAGTATATGCGTGGAGACAGTATGTTCCGCCCCCCCCCCCCGCCTGAGGGGGGGGGCTCCACTATTAAGAAACTAGATACATAGGTTTGCGTTGAACCTCGCTTCGCGTGGAAAATGGAAAAATTCAAGGAGCTTCGTTTTCGGAAATGTAAACAAACACTTTTTCCACGTCTTCTTTACACAAATACAACGTAAACAAACAAACATTATTTTCACTTATTTTATAACAGAGAGAGAGAGCATTAAAACTGTGAAACTTTAAAATTACATATCTCTGGAACCAGAGGAGAGCGCTACCCAACATTCAAAGTGTGTGTTGCTTAGAAATTTGTTCTCTATAATATTGGGTGATTGCATAAGTTCGTGCCCGATTTAAATATTGTATAAACTTCAATAGATTATATTTTAGAGATAACACTTTTATTAATCAATTATATATAGTCTCCATTCTTTTCTACAATGGTTTTCCAACGATCTATAAGCTTGTCGATTCCATTTTTGAAGAAAGAACTTGGTTTTTCTTGAAAAAAGTTTGTAAGGTGGTTTTCGACAGCTTCCTCGAAATTGAGATTCTTGCCATTTAAACTATTCTGCAAAGACCGGAACGGATAAAAATCTGAAGGCGCAATATCTGGAGAATATGGCGGGTGCTGCAGAATTTCCCATTGCAACTCCTGCAGTTTTCCTGCAGCTTATTCCTTTCAGTCAGGAGATGCGGCACCCACGTATCAAGCTTGGAAATGTATCCAAGCTTTTTTAAATGACGAAAAGCGGTTGAATTATCGATGTTGAGCCTCTCAGCAATATCCTCAGTTGTAATTCTTGGGTTTCTTTCCACTAAGGCATGCACAATGTCATCATCGATGCCAGAAGACCGTCCAGAGCGGGGTTGATCCTCCATGTTGAAATCACCATTTCGAAATCTGCCAAACCACTTTTTGACTGTTCGGAGAGCAGGAGCGCGGTCCAAATAAACGCTTTGAATATTTTTGTGTGCAATCCCAACATTCACGCCTTTCCGAAATTCATATAGCATTACATGCCGCAAATGCACCTTTCGTTCTCCATTTTTAATGATTTCTCTTATGCACAAATGGACTTATCTGAACAATGTCTGACGCTAAATTGACATAAGACAACGTCATCTATTCGGTGTAAGCAACAATTACCACACGAAAACAATCAGAACTCCGCCATGCGGTAACTTAATGCCATCTATGAAAATCGGGCACGAACTTATACAATCATCCAATATATGTAAAAATGAATGACGATCCGTGAGGTGTAAGTTAATGTAAAGATTTACCGCCGATTTTGACAACCCATTGACGAAAGAGTCAAAACACGTCCCGAGAGGGGCGTCATCGCCGAGTTTGTCGGTAGGTATGATCGATAAGATCGATGAGAGATGCCGGGGCGAAAGGCATTACATACGATGATCGGCGAACGAATTTCGGGCCGTCGATGCGATCTCTTCTTCCAGCGAATCCCACCCTCTTCGATGGCCCGGGCCATTAAAAGGGCGAAAGATGTCCCAGAAGGGACATTGTGCGCGCGCCCGGGCTTTGCTCTCCCGAATAGGTCGCGACCACCATGCGGGATAGATGGATGGACGCTGTCGCACCTACGACACCCGCGGCACTCCTCGCTTGGTTTTGCTTCGGTGAGCCCACATGTCGTCGTTAACGTCGGAGAGGCGAGAATGGAAGCGGGACTTCGAGTGCCCCGAACGATCGCTGAACGCTAGAAATATATCGCTCCGATATAGCGGAGCGCCGATGCTAGAGTAAATTTTCTCGTCGGGGACGAAAGCGAGCCGGTATTTATCATCAATTAACTTGTAAACGTTCCGAGTGTCTTTATTTGTGCCCACAGGAACTTACTCGCACACGCATTGAGCGAGAACATAGATCATCCTTAGATTTTTTTTAATATAACATCTTGTTAATCAACATGCTTACATATAGCGCTGAAAATTTTTATGTTTGTTATATAATATGAGTAGGAATGAAAACATCATATTTCTCTGAAAATGGAGATTTATAGAGCAGAATTTATGTTTAATTGCTTTAAAAGCAATATAATGATTAGTCGATACATGATATTGCAATACGTGTCATTGCAAGAATTATTTAGCTGAATTGGCAAAGTTTTGAAAATCTTTTTTCATTACACTGTAAAATTGTTCTGTGTATACGACTGAAATTTATGTTACGTTTTAATACTTTAAATGTCAACAAGCTATACTATATTTCCGAATCTTTGTACTATATAATGCGAAATTTTATTTACTTTTTCATATTGAATTAATTATTACATATACTGCGTATTTTTTTTTTTTTTTTTTTTTTTTTGCAAATTGTTCAATTTATCAACATACCGATCCTTCATTCGAGTCATTAAAATTCGATTTGTATATCTCTGACTTTAGCCAGTATTTTACAGAAATACATAGACTAGATAATTAATGAAGTGAATAAATAAATTGATAAATAAGCGGGGGAGAAGCTCAGGAGAAGCCGAACAATAATAATAAGCGTAATATCTTGCATATGGGCACACACACACACATACACACGCATTGTCGATCTATCGTGTAATTGGTGTGAAATTTTTCACAACGCAATGCTATACAATAATTGTTGGACGTTGGCCAGTTTAACGCCTGAAATCAATTGTCGATAATAAAATCGCCATACAGTATTTCACGGAAAAAAATACCATTCGAGAATTGTATCATCGAACCATTTGACGAATGAATATATGGGTCACACGTATCGATTATACATCGTAATAGTTCGACTTGTACATAGATATATTTATATGTATCGACCATGCACAGGATAACTATTATAAATAATAGTCATTAAAAATAATAATTTTCAATTTTCATCCGATGAAGAATTTTCTACATTTTCCGTCTTAACGTCCACAGAAAAATTTCGCGACTATATCTTATTATGATATGGCGTAAATACTATCTCTCAAACATTTATTAAATTATTCTTTTAATTTTTAACATTGGAATATAAGATTATACAAAAAAAAAAAAAATAATAATAAGATGTCAAATAAGTTTTGGGAGAGAGAAGAAGGGGAGGGAATATGAGAAAGAGAAGAATAAAAATCATGAATTCTTAAATTGGTAACGGTAAAGACGAAATCTTGTTTGTGAAATGCGTTCGGGATATCTATGAGGAAACGCGTTTTATTTTTCCTACTACAGCGATACAACTGCCTGATTCCCCGAGCATGCACGGGGATGGTGGAATCTACTCGTTGATGGCTCCGGATCTTCCTCCGAGAAACGAGATCGAAATAAAGTACGGCAAAGTATCGAGGTGGCATGGCAGAACGAACGAGAATGCGACGTATCCGTCGTATCGGGCCTATTTATGGCGCTACTTGTCACCGCAGTGGATTTCGTCGCTGTGAAATTTCGCCGGCTATGGTTTCGTGCGGAACGAGAAGTCGCTGGGAGAATAAGAGATAACATATATTCGTTTACACACTCGGCATGAAATCTTAGAGAGAAGAAAATGCAAAAAAAAAATTGATGTAAGGATAAAGAGAGATCAACATCTACAAGAAAATCGCGATGGAAAAAAAAAAAAATTCATCCGCGCAGCTGTATGGAATTACAATAATGAATTTCAATGTTATCTCTACTCGATATTGCATCGTAATTGATCGGATTAGATTTCAATCTTGAATATTACGTTACATAATTATTTTGAAAATTATTTCAGATAACTATTAGTTTAAAGAAAAGTATGTGTATGATGATATGCGATTTTTTACTAAAGATCAAGACAAACTTGAAATAATGTTTATCTTAATTAAAAATTAATTTAAGATTTAATTTATATTGAGATATTTTTAACGCTGAAATTAAAAAAGTTGCAATAGATAAAATCTAAATTTGTAAAATTTCTGGCTGTATATAGAGAAGAATATCGAAATATGTGACCCTCGCGACATGCTCTCTAAGATATCTATTATAATGATGATAAAAAAAAAAAAAAAAAAAAAAAAAAAAAAAAATACAAAATACTTCCTTACATACATACATTTACACAGTGAAATGATTTGTAGGAAAATAATTTGTATATGAATATTTCATAATTAGTCTGTCAGCTTGATAAAGGTGAAAAGAACGGTTCATTTCACTTTACGCGACAGATTCTGGAACCAACGGCTATCGCGTCATCTTCGTCGTGAGTTTATACCCCCATTCTATATAGACTCTACTTGTCAGCCTTGACAACGTGCGTCCAAGAGGAGACGCTTGAAAAATGTCCTTTTTCTCGGAGGAGGTAGAATCACAGTGTCGGATCAGATCTACGCGGAGAGGGGAAGGAGGACGAGCAGAAAAAGAGGACAACGAGGAGGCGGAGGAACGCGGTTCGCAGTCACATTGGCAGCGACACTAGCAGCAACCCAGAAGCCACCCCACAGATACCGCCGAGCTGTTGGACAAGCTGTAGCCTTCACAACCGAATTAGAATGAATAGACCCTCGTCTGCCCTTGTCCTTCTCTTCAGCATCTTTCTTCTCCATTCTGCCTCCTTGTTTATTACTCTTCTCGCGCTTTTCGAGCTTGTATTTCTTCTTCTTCCCCCTTTCTCGACGCTCTTCTCGCTCTCTCCTCTTTGCCCTTTTTCCTCTCTCACTTGCAGATTTATCCAACTACCTCTCCGCGTCTCTCTCCTTCCACGGGATGTTCTTCTCGCACAACGGATGCCTCTCGGATTCTTCCTTCTCCTAGTTGCCGAAACGCTTCGCCGTCGCCCACGCACAACCCCCCCCCCCTCCCCTGCGTGCCTCCTTCGAGACGCTACGCTTCTTCCTTCCGCTTCCCTCTCTCGGGCAGCCCCGCTTCACTATCCTTTATTGAATCTTGCCGACGTTAACCCCTCGCCGATACCTCTCTCTCTCTCTCTCTCACTCTCTCTCTCTCTGACATTTTCCTTCTTCCTCGCACTTTTCCTCCCATCGTCCAGGTGCCCTGAATATCTTCCTTCAGCCGAGTTATATAAAGTTTTTACGATTTTTCGAGCTCTGCCTCTCGAGAGTCGCCTCCCCCCTCCTCTTCTTTCTCACTCCGTGTCTTTTTCCTGTCCCTCGCGACCTGCGCGGCGCGCGCGACCCGAGGGATAATCCCGTGTATCTTTCGGATAAGAGACCTATAAATTTGTTTGCCCTGTCACCCACCCTGAACCTCTCCCCCTCCCCACCCACCCCCCACCCCCAACGCTTCATCACGCGCGCATTAAGGCGGCAAGCTCCAATCTGTCGGTTTACCGCCGATATAGCTCCCGCGATAGATACACTCTTCAGAAGGACTCCTATTCCCGTTACCGTACGATAGATGGGGAGGGGGTTGGCGGGATAGCGACGGGAAGGATGAAGGGGGAAATCGTCGCGCGACGAGGTTTCGTCTACCACTCCGTGGGTGTATCCCCTGGCTTACCGGGATTCTTATGAATTTCGCCAGGTCCCCGCCATCTTGCCGGGATCACGCTCGCCACCGTTGCGTCTTCTTATCGAACTTCGAAATAACGCGACCCCCACGCGCGCATCAGCATTTACATTGAATTCCCGGTAGGAAATAGTTGTCGGATTTATTCGGGTGAAGACGAATAATATCTCTCTCTCTCTCTCTCTTGCTCTTTTTTTTTTATGATCATTCTATAATATCCTTCTTGCTACATTAAAAATTGAATGAGATAAAAGTTATCATCATAGTTACAAAACTTTTTCAACGTTTCCAACTTTTCAACTTTTTTTAAAATTTTTAGCAGACCAAAACACGCTTCTGAATAATTGGTAATTAATGTCTCTCTTTCTGTTAAATAAAACATGAGGTATGTAACAATTTTCTTTGCGAAGATGCAATTGACACGCAGAATGCGATAAATTAAAAATCTTTTATAAATTGCTCTCGTAACTGTAGACACGAGTGGTTAAAGATAGTGTATATTATTCGGCGTTTGAAACGCCGGAATTAAAACTCTTGGGAAAATATGAGAAATTACAGTTTGTCAATGTTTATCGTATACGCGCATGTACCATTGCACCCTTTTTTTATATTAACTGATATCGAAAAGAACGCTATAGAGATTTTTCTCTTCTCTGGTATCAATTTGTCATTGATACAACGGCTAATTGCACGTTCAGACATCGAAACCTCAATGCACATTCGCTTTGCACCGCGATGCACTATTAGCGGCACGTTGCACCAATTTCAGCTCCGATTCATTAACGCAGATCTCCAGAGAGTCGTGAGAAGCCGTGCTAAACGGCCGCATTAGGAGAGAGACGCGGCAAATGCGTTTGCTACTTCATTCGCTATTTTTCGCGATATTGAGCCCTTACGATTATGAAACTCTCCGTTGTTCTTTGATCGTGAAAGATAACCGTCTCTCAAGATATCTAACAGATGCAAACTTTTGCATAATGGACGGTGTAATATCGAAGCCAATTATTCGCGTTTGTTAAAAATATTTTCCGAGTTTTAAAAACTTGGAAAATTAAAAGAGTACACAATGTTTAAAAAAAAAAATGATGGATTTAAAATATAGATTTCAATTTTTTCAAGGCACATAATTTCTTAAATAATGTTAAAATAATGATAAATGTTTAAATAACAGAAATGAGAATATGGCATATGTTCTATATGGCAAAAAGATGGATAAGGTTTATATGTGTAATTTAAAGATTAATCATTTTTATTTTGTCCTATTTAAAAATATTAAAAACTGCTAAAAATGCTATTTGATTAACGAGAATCTATTTTGTGCTTACAGTAATAAATTGTATAGATACGTGTGATGTTTTTGAACACTTTCTTGCAATTTATTTTCGATAATAAAATGGAGTTAAAAAATGTTGTATGTGACATAACAGAATATGTACATAAAGTTCAATCATTCTATTCGTCAGTAGAATATACTTTCAATTTTTGTGTATATTTTGAATACACTTTATACTGTATATATATATATATATATATATATATATATATATATATATATATATATTATATTAAAAATTTTTAATAAAGATTTAGACATATAAATATATTATCTGCATAATTTTATATTAAACAAAAATCATTTTCAATACAAATTTAAAAGTTATTTTATATATCAAGTTTTATCGGTAATATATTAGCAATGAGATAAATATTAAAAAATGCATAATTAATAGAGATTCGAATCTTTTATGCAATATCTATGAAAATGATAAAAAAAATGTTATTATATTTAGCAAATTATAACATTTAATTTTTATTATCGTTTGAGTTTAGTTGCCGACTAACGGAACATATTGTAGATATCCTAGGGGTGGACGATGTAGAAGGGATGATACCCTTTGAGTGGAGGCAGCGCCAAACCATAATGTCGCGCTTCGGAGAATGAATGTCTACGATAGATAACTGAAAGTTTGCTTTATCATTATAAAGTAAAATGATTTTTATTTTACACACAGTAAACTTGAGAGGAAAATTACCATTTATTGCGAATATCGTTTCCTTCAACGGCGCAACCGTCTGTAACTAAATATATTTTCTGTTTCGTCTATTATAGGCAACGTTTTTGATACCAATATACTTGTGATAATTGCCAAATTGTTTTTACTCGATCGAGCTATCTAGTAATATAGAAAGCTAACAGAAAAGCCGAGAATTTATCATGCGATAAGCAGTAGTATGTATAGTATTCAGCAGCTTAAATCTTTAACTTGACGTGTTTATCGATTTGATGTTTTACTTTATAAATAGAAAATACTATTTTAAACGATGGGTTTAATATTATATTAATAAAACATATCAATTTAATTTAGCGACATTAAATATGATAAAATATAATTTATTTGAAAATTGCTAATTTTGAAATTATTAACTGCTTATTTAATTTGCTAAAATGCAATTACTCTAAACTTATACATCGATAAAAAATATATCTATCAGACTAGAGAATAAAAAATTCTAACCGCGGACATTGTAGATGATGAAAGATTAATATTGGAGGCCTATAAGAAAATATTGTTTTGTTAATTAGTAATAATTAATTGATTTTATTCAGAATTTTATATATTTAATCTTTCTTTTAAAATTCTTTAATGTTGGAAAGATACAGAATTTTTAAATTAAAATTAGAATGTTAATTGAAATTGAGAGAGTAGTGGAATTATAAATATGGAAAATATAAAAGCTACCGCCTTCTATTATATATAAGTAGATGACAGATTATCGCACGACATTGCGATATATAGTTAACGATACAATTAGCATGGCCTTTGATTGAGAATCGTTGTAGAACGTGATGTCTGAACGTTCTAAATTTTCGAATTGAACCAAGAGAGAAAGAAGAAAAGGGGGCTTTAGATTATCGAATGAAGAATTCGGAAAAGTTTATATACATTCTCGGCCGATCCAACCACCCTCTTCGTATTCGACGCGGTCGCGTGCGCGCAATCCTCCTCTCGAAAGGGTTCTCCTTGGTGCAAAGCCGAGAATCCCCGATATAAATGTCAAGTTCGCCTTTCGGCTTTCCACCTCTCCCCGAGTTTTCTCCTCGCCCCTCACGTCTTTCGTCACCGAGGGAGAAAGCTCTCTTTCGTTATTCCTCGATGCGACTGTATCTCCTCTCCCACTCGCTCTTTTCTTCCGACTCTCATCTCTCGTCTATCTCGTATTTTCAGATCTCTTCTTCCAGCGCCAGCACCTCCCCCCATCTTTCTACTGGCTCGAAATTTCGACTCCTCTCGGTCTCTTTCAAGCACCCCTATACCCATTTCTATCATTCTAAAGCCTTCCCCTTAGCCCTTTCCTTTCTCTTTTGTGTTGTTGCTCGTGTCTTCCTCTCCCACTTGATCCTTCTTCTTCCTCAGTGAAGTCCCTCGTGAACGCGAAACAACAAACGAAGTACAAGAGGAGAAACAGCGCCCTAGCCCGAGCGTAATCGCGCCGATCTTCGCCCAGGAAGTGAGAAGGCAATTTGGGCGAACCGCACACCACCAACCTGGGGGGGGGGGGAAGGTCCAGCGGATAACGAACGGCCCTGCGGGAGGTAATTAACGGTGTTTTCCATCCCCCGGAGTAATGTTCCTCGTTACGACGGTTCCCGCTCGTAGAGTACACGGGGCGGTCAGAGAGAGGAGAGAACTTTGCAGAGCAAGGAGACGGACTTTCTTCGACTGCGCGCGCGATGAATCCGACACACACAGCGACGTTTGAACCTATTCTTACAATATAATCGGTAAAATGTTTCTCAATCGTGCGTAAAACGGTAAAATATAACTACGGAGTGATTTTTATTTAAAATACAATAGCTTCCATATTTTGCATGAAACAAGGTAAAAATTGTGATGTAATTTATAACGCACTAAGCATTCCTTTTTTATAATACGATTAAACAAAATTTTATGAGAAAGAGCTTTTAAAGATGGAAAAAGGTTTCAGCGATGAAAATGATTCTATTGTTTCGAATGTGATTTTAAAATTATAATAATTTAACGTTCGTAGATATTGAAACATCAAAGATAAGAGTTCTAAGAAGCACGGTTTAAAGTGTCTTTCCAAAATGTCAATAGAGAGTCACATGTTATGTAGTAAAAGGAAAGTGCTGATTTTCATAAAGTAAGGGTGAGCGCCCCGCGTTCTTTTGTCCGGGAGTGTACCTTTATCTAAAGTATGCCTTGGTGGATAAAGATTTACTCGCGCGCAGAGGGCTCAGTTCCCAAAGCTCGATCGCGACAAAAAGTATTCGCGGATCTTGAGAATGCGCGGGTGTCTTAGGATCTTATTCTTTGGCGCGTTCTCTCGCGCAGACAATCGAAGATTCACCCGATTCCGTCCACGACGACGAGGCTCTTGGCTCCGTAGGTGGGTTAGAAGATGCGATTACACACGAACATGCCGTTCGTCGCGTGTACGCATATATTGTACATACGCATATATACATAGATACGCGCGATACAGGCGCACGCAACACATCTACGTATAACGCGGTGACTGCGGCGGAACGCGGCCAGAGAGAGAGAGAGAGAGAGAGAGAGAGAGAGAGAGAGAGAGAGAGAGAGAGAGAGAGAGAGAGAGAGAGTTGCCTCGCATCGGTAAATAATGCAGGCCGGGGTAATGGCGCTATCTCTGCGCATCTTTTATTAAACGTTCGCTTCGCCGCCCTTCCGCCCCGCGCGAGTCTCTCCCTTTCCCCCCTGCCTCTTCGTGCCCACCTTCGTCCTACGTCACCCCTGCCGACACCGTTCTACTCTCCGCCGCGTGCCACCCACCTATCCTGTTCTAAACCCGCTCTCTGATACGGCCGGGTTACCTCCACCCTGTGACTGCTCTCTTCTTGGCGTACTCGTGATAGTGATGAGGGGAGAGGAGGGAAAAGATTGACCGATCATTGTTCCGTGAGGTCGAGCTCTATCGAGATCGTCGATATTTCTATCTCGAGGATCGCGATGCGTATTCGAGACTATGCTAAGCTGGTTATTCTCCGCTGCTAGGGGTAGATTATTACGGAATGTAAGATCATCATTGATGCTCAATTAATTGTTGGGTGATATGAGTAGAAGACAATATTACTTTAGCAGTAAGATTGTATATAATGTGGATTAAAAATCGATTTACATGAAAAACAAATTTAGAAAGATTGAATAGTCGATCATGTTTATTCAGTTTTAACGATGTCCGTTTTGCGCGAGGAACATTATTTAGTCTCAGCTTATTAAACTCTGGATATTAAAGAATTATTAGAGTTTCGATAAATGTGCTTCATAAAATTCTTTATTTACAAAAAAAAAAAAAAAAAAACCCAGATTAGAGTACACACAAATTTTTTTTTTTTAAGGCAAAGGAGATAAACTTTATTATCTATTTCTAGATTTATAATAATACGTAATAATATATTTTTTTTCTATTACATTTACATATTATGCGTACTTTGATCGAGAATTATATACAAATATATTTATTTATAGATCTAGTATATTTCGTCAATATTCAACAAACAGCATCGAATCTATTCGTTATATGTGACGCTATTATTAAACACGAGCGAGAAGACAAATTTATATTTTAACCGTCGTATAGAATCTCGTTAAAATTTAATCGCTCGTGGAGGAGCGCGAAGGTCGGTATCCGATTTAAAGCACAATCCACTCGAGCGTGGAAGCTCTCGGAGGGTTGCGTTGCCGATTTTCGTGACAGTGCTGATTTCAATTAGCATTATTATTAGGGCCGCGTCGTCGAACAAGGAACGCTGGATGTCGTCGACATCCTCGTCGTCGTCGTCGTCGTCGTCGTCGTCCTCGTCCACATAGCCGTCCGCGGGTTCGTCCGAACGCGCAGGTCTCTCACGCGCACGTATACCAACGCAACCAACACATGCACACACGCGCGCGTGCAGGAACCACCCTGAGCGACTGACGCTTTGCTAGGGGGTGTTTGAAAGCGGTGAAATCAATGCCTCTGTTTGCACTGTTGAGGTCGAACCGAATTCCGCTCCTGCCTGCACTTATACACGCACGCATCGGCGTCGCGCGCGATCACGAGAATATACCCGCAATTCTCACTCGTCTACTCTTGGTCGAATAAAGCGGACTAATATATATGTGCGCTTGTACCGCGTTAATTATCATAATCACTTATTGGTCTTTATTCGTTGGATTGAATTGATTTGGATACTCGTGAGTGAGTTTGTCATGTTTACAGCTGGTGAAGCAATTTTAGATAGCAACTCTTTGCCTCTTTATGTATCAACATTATAGATATAATGAAAATAATGAGAGAAAAAAGATTAGGGTAACAACGCGCGCTAATATTAATATGTTCCTCGCGTAATTAATACGAGGAATGATTAGAAATAAGTTGGAAATACAATTGAGTCTTTAGCCGATTATCTCTTTTCTTTTCGCATCAAATGTTAATTTTCTAAATAAAGGATAATTGTCGCAAAATAGACGAAGATATTGGCGATTTTGTTATATATATATATTTTTTTCCAATGCATATTTTTTTTCTCTCTCTCTTGCGATTATAAATTATCATTTTTTTTTTTTTTTTTTTTTTTTTAGAAATTTAAAACCGATTCTTCTTTTAAGAAAAATTTTATTGCGATATCTTGTTTACATCGTTTTTATTTATTAGTATCAAAATTAAAATACTCTTCAATAAATAAAATTTAAATTTTGTATAACTCCACGCTATATTTAGTGTAGTCTATGACGAAAACGCAAATTGATGCGTCGATCGCGAGAAACTAACGGCGCGCGAAAAAGCGAGTTGGTGAGCTCATAATCGTGAATCTCCCCTGGCGCGCATACATACGTTGTAACCGTAATACCTAGAACAATCGAGACGTTCCGGTGGCGATGGCAGAAAACAGAGTTGACAGAGACTGAACAAGGAAAGAGAGAAGCGCGGACGTGAAAGATAACGGCTCACGGCCGATCGATCGATCCGCCGAGGCTTTTGTTCGTTTACGAGACCTGCTATCCGATTTAACTATGGATACTTGGTGGAAGGAGACGTGCATCGAGGCATTCGCAGTAAGAAGCGTCTTTTATCTCTCGGTTAAGCTAAAGTGCATGAACGACGCGTGAAAATGGAGAAGGAGAGCGATCTAAAGTATATTATTGGGTGATTGCATAAGTTCGTGCCCGATTTAAATATAAACTTCAATAGATTATATTTTAGAGATAACACTTTTATTAATCAATTATATATAGTCTCCATTCTTTTCTACAATGCTTTTCCAACGATCTATAAGCTTGTCGATTCCATTTTTGAAGAAAGAACTTGGTTTTTCTTGAAAAAAGTTTGTAAGGTGGTTTTCGACAGCTTCCTCGAAATTGAGATTCTTGCCATTTAAATTATTCTGCAAAGACCGGAACGGATAAAAATCTGAAGGCGCAATATCTGGAGAATATGGCGGGTGCTGCAGAATTTCCCATTGCAATTCCTGCAGTTTTCCTGCAGCTTATTCCTTTCAGTCAGGAGATGCGGCACCCACGTATCAAGCTTGGAAATGTATCCAAGCTTTTTTAAATGACGAAAAGCGGTTGAATTATCGATGTTGAGCCTCTCAGCAATATCCTCAGTTGTAATCCTTGGGTTTCTTTCCACTAAGGCATGCACAATGTCATCATCGATGCCAGAAGGCCGTCCAGAGCGGGGTTGATCCTTCATGTTGAAATCACCATTTCGAAATTTGCCAAACCACTTTTTGACTGTTCGGAGAGCAAGAGCGCGGTCCAAATAAACGCTTTGAATATTTTTGTGTGCAATCCCAACACTCACGCCTTTCCGAAATTCATATAGCATTACATACCGCAAATGCACCTTTCGTTTTCCATTTTTAATGATTTCTCTTATGCACAAATGGACTTATCTGAACAATGTTTGACGCTAAATTGACATAAGACAACGTCATCTATTCGGTGTAAGCAACAATTACCACACGAAAACAATCAGAACTCCGCCATGCGGTAACTTAATGCCATTTATGAAAATCGGGCACGAACTTATGCAATCATCCAATATATATTATAATATATATTATACAATATAATATTATTCAATCGTATTAAGATTGTAATAATTTTCTTTGAAAAAAGATTCCATATTGGTTCCAGGAACTTTTGATTTAAAAGCGTAGATATTCAATTTTTTTTTAAATTTTTTTTTAGTAAAAAACATGAAATGTAAATGTAGCTGTAAGTTTGACATTTCTAAGACACGCATAATGCCGCGTGATATTCTACGACATAGAAACACGTGTCAAGAAGCTTAAGATGAAGAATTACTAAATGTGATGAAAACTTAATTAAGATATATATCAGCTTGTGGAAATTAACTTTCGAATATTTGTCAATGTTGCGCAAGTATCAGTTAGCGTAATCCGATTTAAAAAAAAATCGGAATTAATTTCGCGCAATAAAAGTCTCGATATTCCTTGCTTTGACAAGGGGAGAGACGAGATGTATGGAGAAATACCGCAGTGCGTAATGCGCGATTAAACGCTCGCATAAATACGCATTTATACGCGTGGGGAACGGCAGTAGTGTGTCTCGGCGTATTCGCAGACACGGTTGCGACAGCTATTGAACTATTACACGCTTAACCGGAACGGAGTGACTGCAGTGGCGTGCCTTGCTGCTCTCGATGCGTGCGGCGTCATGACCTCAAGCGGGTAATCCCTATACGAACCCGAGAACACGGTGCGTACAACTCCGTTTAACCCGTCAATGTTAACGTATTGCGCGAATTCTAATAATTCTTTAGATTTCTATAATTTTTTTAAATATCTATTCTTTGTAGAATGTTTTAGAAAATATGATAATACGTGAAAATAACAAAAAATTTTATATCATATTCTTTTTCAAATTATTTTTCGATTATCCTAATAATATTTTTTAATTTAAATTAATAAATCTATATCTGTATCGAGCAAGTGGCAAGTCAAAATTGATAAAGATGTTAACATTTTATGTATTATACGAGATATTACTGTGCCAGATTATCCGCGTGACATTTCGCGAGTATTTCGAAATGATGATGCTGCAGCAGCAGCAATTAAGAGATCATTGTAAACTGAACATAGAGCGGGGCTACTTAATAGCTAGATTAGAACCGATTGAGATAATTTCTGTGACGATATTCAAGCAGAGGAAATAAATTTGCCAGACGTTGTTATCTAGGAGCATAACGCTCGGCGACGTAACGAGCGCGGTATTTATCATTAATTAAGCGCTACTTACGTCATCTGCGACTATGGTGGCGAGGAGGAAGATGGGAAAAGGAGAGAAAGAAAGAGAGTCTTCTCGGAAAATGACTCTCTGTGTCTCGCAGCAGCACGCAGAAGCTTATAACGAAGTTACGCCACTGTCGATGTTCGAAACGCGGGGATTGCGAGTGTCGCGCGGGGGTTGGTTATTTCACGGTCCACTCGTTCTACTCACACCCCTCAGAGGCGGCGGCGGCGGTAGCGGCCCCTTTCCCAAATCCACCCCTAAGAATTAATTCGAGAGAATCGTCCGGCGACCGACCGACAGCCACTCCTACCTCTTCGAGCGCCCTCGGATCATCTTCCCCCCCACGGATCCTTTTTCTCTCATAGCTCTCCTTCTTTCGTATTCCCGTTCGCGTCGATTTAACTTTCTCCTGACTCCTGCTTCGATAACACCGTCCTTTTCAACGAAAGGTCCGTCAGAAAAGTCGAGATAAGAAGAATGAGCGTATTTCTTTGTTCTTCCGAATGAGACCTACCTTTGTTATTACATAGTTAACGTCCCCTGTAATAGTATTTTTTTTTTTTTTTTTTTCCCCCGAACCGGTAGTCAGTTTCTTTGCCAAGTGTTATTATTTATAATCAAGGCGCGCGAGATGTTTTCTTAAATTTTTAATGAGTATCAATGATGAAAAGCACATCTATATTTTTGATAATGTACTTACCGTCTTCATTCATAAGAGACAGGGAACTATTTCTCGCAGAAAGACGCAGTCATCCTTTGGTCGAGCCAGCGATTAGCTTCAGCATTTAACGTGTTTAGAAGCCGTTTGTCCCGCGAATGTAAAGAGCTACTTTTATCTTCAAAATTCATAATTAAGAGACGCATAGATGCGTGGTCGGATCACCGACGACGCGTGTCGCGCGGCTTTAGCCGAGTAGTTTCTAATTTGAGCATCAAAGCAAGGCGCGAGTAATTTTCCGTCAATTGAACGTGGCTGCCTTTGGAAGTCGGGAACAAGGCGGCACTATGCGGTCGGAATTACGCGTGGAAGACTCTAGGTGCTGATTTTGCGAAGACCGCGATTCTCAAAGAGCGGGTAACGCAGAGCTGCCGTCTAATGGTTCTGTTCACTTAGCGCGTCTTCTTGCTCTCTTTTCTCGGCGTCCTTCTCCTTTATCTTTCGCAAAAACAAGAGTAATTTTTTTTTTTTCGTGCCCGAAATCAGACGGAACGTACTATCGAGGGCGACGGACGAGCGATCGCCGCTCATTAAGGGCCGATGAAGAAGAGACTCGGGTAAGCTACGAGGAAGGTTGGAAAGAAAGCAATTACGACACTGATTCCGAGATTCCGAGTTACGCGAAGTAATTGGCTTTCAGCGTTGAACTTAATCGAATCTATGGCTTTTTTTTTCCCCCGCAAAAACATCGAGTTAAAATGTTGCAAAAATCGAAATATTGCAAAATAAAAGATTGTACGACTGTAGAGAGATCGATTTTGATTTATCGACGTATCGATAAATATATCACGAGATTGGGAATATTTGAAACTGAAATCGGAGTGAGATCAATTTTCGATTGTATATAAAAATATACGGAAATAAAATATATCTTTATTTGGTAAAAATATATTTTGCGTTTGTTCTCTCTTTATATGTAGCAATGAAAGATTAATAAGAACTGCGTCGCGTAAAGTATATTTTTCTTTTATATTATTTATATACAGAAAAAATTGAACTCCCACATTGCGCATCGATCTCAATATGTAAATAATACTCCTTGTAACGGTATTACAGAGTATCAGACGGTTGACGGGATGAAATTTGTATTGTCATCCGGCAGCAAGTTGTCTCGCGACAAACGCTGAAAGCGGACAATACGAGATATTGTTGTCGTAACACGACGCGGTTCGAATGTGTTAAGCAAAATCGATCTTTATTCTTGTCGCACGTGCGTGTAACGGGGATTAATTGTATCTATATACACACTGGATGGAGGTTTTTACGAGCGTAACGTATGATTTTTATTTTACACAGGAACGATCGCTACGTTCCGGGTGTGCCTCGTTTTTGCGATCGGCACACGAAACATTACTCACTAATTTTTCACCACAATCGTAATCATCGCACTCACGCACACGCATTCTCGCACATCCATCCTGCACGCATACGTCTTACTTGCTAAGAGCGTGTCTAATAAAATCTACTTCCCTTTAAGACGAGTTTCCGGCGTCGCGTTAATCGCGGCGACGAACGGAATATGTTACAAAGATGAGAAAACGACAAGGACTCGGGGTGTTCGCGTCACTTTAACATGAATAAAAGTACCGAGATTCTCGTTTCATTAGGCGAAGGAACGATTGGCCGGTTTCGGGCGGTCTTACGATAGTTTATGACTCTGTTCAATCTTTCTTTACCATACGCAAAGCTCGGAACGAGGAGCGAAAGCGCAAAATAGAGAATTAATCGAAACTTATGGTATTCATAAAACTCAGCCCTCTATTCTACTATCGTTGCACTTTACGTCAAGTGTCGAGTTATCTATGAGATGACGAATGTGTTGGTTTTAGAAAGATGTCATCTTCCCTTCGCTATTGTCCAAAGATCGGACGTTGGGAGAAAAATACGGATGGAATTTAAATGTTTGGCCAGTGTGTCGTGCCGGAATGATACGCTCGTTTTTTGAACGTCACCCTACGTAAACCGATTATGCTATCGAGTCGTTTCACGTGCGCAACGGGAAGGAAAAATATAACATCGCGACTGCTTACGCTCTTCGATCCGACAAACGAAAACATTACACCCATTCGATACTTAAATAGTTTTCGATATCATTTTTAAATATCGAACAAAAATTCCTATTTCATGATGCCAAGATATTATAGCATAGTTTTATTTTTATCTGAAAAATAACACAAGCCCCCTGAATTAAAATTGTTCAGGTGATAATAAACGTGAGGTTATTTCTCTCAATTGCTTTTGAGAGGAATAGAATTTTAATAAATGCACTTTTCTGTTTTTCGCGTATACGTTAAATTTATGTATTGTATTTAACGATTAACACATCCGATTAGTTATGACAATTGGCAGAAATTATGGACTTTGTTATTTTCAATTATTTATGAAACGACGAATTTCTTTCATTGTCGCGTAGAGGAACGATAATACTTTCTATTAATTTAAAAAAAATCACCGTAATTACTGGAGAAAAAAACGTTCGCCGAGAAAGAAGAAATTAAAGAATCAAGCAACGATGATGATATCGATAAATTATAAACGCACGACGATCCATCCTTCTTCCGTTCCTGGTACTTTTCTTCGCCGCGACCGCAAGTACTCAACGCGAACCCGGCGTTTCCTTGCCGTTGGACTACGAAGGCGAGGACGCTGACGCAGGCTATCGTCGCCTGTGAGTTCGCTACGCGTGCGGATGCGTATGCGGATGCGGATGAGACGCGAGGGTTAGGCCGGTAGACGAAGGCGTAGAGGTCGGCGGCGGTCCCGACGCAGTCGCAGCAGGAGTCGCCGACAGATGATGGCCGAAGAAGGTCGGTCCGGTTGGCGGGTAAGGTGGGGCCGCCGGGTGATAGTAGCCGGGCGGTGGCGGCGGTACCGGCGGCGGGTGGTGTACGTGGGCGTGCGGGTGCTGGTGCGGATGCGTATGCGAGTGCGGCAACGGATGCTGATGCGGATGCGCGGCGAAGAGGAAGGCAGGTGCGTACGGCGACGGATGCGGCGGCGTCGTTGGCACCGTGGGACTGTTGACGTCCAGGCCCGGATTCTGTTTCTTCCATTTGGTCCGCCGATTCTGGAACCAGATCTTCACTTGGGTCTCGGTCAGTTGAAGCTCAAGCGCCAGATTCAATCGCTCGCACACAGACAGATATCTCGTAGTCTTGAACTTGTTCTCCAGCCTAACCAGTTGCTCGTACGTGAAGGCCGTTCGCGCTCTTCTGGGTTTACCGCTGGCGTTACCGCTACCTCCGCCGCTCCCGCCACCACCGCCGCCACCGCCCGTGCCGTTTTGACTGTTCTGACTCTGACTTTGACAGTTTTGTACCTGAACGCCGCTCGACGAGGTGGACGATGACGACGAGGATTGCCGCTTCTTGCAGTTTGTCGCGGTTGCGTTGGTGCCGCCGCTGGTCGTATTCTCCCGCCCGACGCTTTCAGAATCCTGATCCACCACCCGCATCTCAATCTCCTCGTCTTCGTCCTCCTCCTCCACATCCTCCTCCATCTCCTCCATGACGGTGTCCGGTGTACCTTCCTCATCTTCTTGTCCGCTGCCGCAGGCGAATTCGCCCCGCGAGTCGCCGTCTGAAAATAATAATCACTAAGGATCACTTTTGCGATGGAAGGTAAAACCGCAAAGAGGGAGAGAGGCGCTGATACGGGATCGCGGTGTCGGGTGACGAGGATTGATTATACGAGGGACAAAATTGCGGCTTGGATGTCGCGTTTCTCATCGCGCGAGGCACGTATTTATTTACGTTCATCGCGTACTTAAAGATTTAGTAAATGTTTATTTTATTCATAACGCATGCGATCATTTTTTAATCTATTCTTTTAGAATTCAATTTGTATAATATAATGAAATCGAAAGATCGACTTTACACACAAATCAATGTAGTCGAATGAATGTAGCTATGAGAAAAGCATTGCGATAAAACATACAATATATTTTTATATCGAGGGTTTTTATTAATAAAAATATTCATATTCACTCATAGAAGCTTGTATAAATAATTGTATTGTCAAATATGTTTCAATTACGCGGAACAAACGTTAATTGCTAGTAATCGGTTTAAGATTCTCTTAATGACCGTATAAACTCGTTTGTTAAATTACATTTAACTAAATTTTTGTTTCACCGAGATGATTTATCGCAAAGAGATATAGCTTCTCGCGAGAGAGCCGAATTACATAGCGTCCGATCGAGCGATCGCGTCGCCGATCGCGCGTCTGCCAACGAAACGATCCTCGTGTGAATCAGAGAGGGACGGAGAGTAGCGGGGACCGAGAAAGAGAGGAAGAACGGCCAATCGTTCGTTCAATGAGAGAAGAGATTGGAGATTCAATCAGCACGCAGATGTCCCGGGGACAGATATTCCCTGGCTCTCGTCCGTGGGGGTTGGGGTGCCTCTGGGATACCGCGAGTGGGGATAGCTTGCCGAATAAAACCAGGGAGACAGGGAGGAAGAGAGAAAAAGAGAGATATAGAGACGGAATAGACGAAAAGCGACGAGGATGGTATATGTCGGCGTCGAAGACAGTAAGAGAGAGAGAGAGGGAGTAGGCAAGATGGACAGAGAAAGTGAGAGGGAGACAGTGGGACTTTATCCGAATTGGCGTGGCTCGTGGCCCATAGCCTGCAGCCTAGCATAGTGCCTGGGGGTTGAAAGTCCGTAGGGGGCGACGGATCGAGAAGGTTTACGCCGTAATGGGATTTGTATCTCGTTAACGCGCGATCGTTCTTGCCCCGTCGTACAGGCCGCCAAGCGGCTACCTTTCCCATCTCTCTATCTTCTTCTCGTTCCAGTTTCTTCTTCTTCTATACCGTTCTCATATAACATCGCGGTCTCCACATTAAGCTATACCTGGTCGATGCCGATTGATCGCGTCTAATTGAATTCACTAATTTATATTGTTCCTTCTTTTTCACGCTTCTTCGCCGCTCGTCCGCGTGCTTTTGCGAGAATTGCAACCTAGCCGTAGTCTTTAATGAAGTAAGATGTGTTGAATAGTATTACTTTTCCATGTTCTTCTTCTCCTTTCTTTTTAATGTTAACATATTCTACATTTAGCGCGCGAGATATAAAATTTCAATAATTTGCTTAAATTTTTCTCCAAAAAAGAAAGAGAAAGAGAGAGTCCATAATGATTTAAATATAATTTGGAAAGATTAGATTTTTATATCTAATAAGATGGAAATAATTTTATTAATCGATTGATATTACACGGTATAATTTTAGCAAAATTTTTGCAAAAGTTATTTTTGATAAAAATATAATTATTGCAAAATATATATATATATATATATATATATACAATATATGTCTTGAATTGAAGTTTATTGGAAGAATAATCGATTCATTTTTTTTTCTGAAGAAGAGCATTGTCAATGTCATTTCGTCGCCTAACATGACAGCTGTGAAATTAATTGAGCTCATCGGGAAATTAACGGCTGCAGATCGCGTTTCTATCATTGCGTTTTTATAGCGATGGGATCGCCGGCGGGAGGACCATTCGTATCGTTTAGAACTTCTTCGTTAACCACGATCAGGCGGGTTGTGTGCGAGAGAAGCGATCGGGGATGTATGTCGAGTCCCCGAGGGATACGTTAAGGGTACACGGGGGGGAAGTCGATCGCAGTGTGTGCTGCGACAAAGCAGCAGACGCGGGAATACTTATCTCGTTTCGGTTTTCCTCATTAAACACAATGACAGTGTTTAACGACAAGTGGCACACAATCGGGAAATACGCGATAGACAAAATCCCTAACCTCCGTTCCTCGCGATTGCTCGCGGCGATGAATCGCGCGTTCGCGATTTATCTCAGCGGAAATTCTTAATGATAGTATTTATAATCCAGTTAATATCTGAACAAACTTTTAGATTACGATGTACAATAACAGAAATGTAAAACAAGCGCGTAAAATTCAAAATATGACGCTTATACGCTTGAATTAGTAATGGAATCAAAATTAAAATTACAATTATTAAAATTAGAATTATCAAGAAGCAGATAATTAATTCGGCTCATGTAAATCCATAGTCGAATAGAGATTCTTCTCATTCTCTATAACGGAACTTGTAGCAGCTGCGACATACGGCGCGATATCTCGAGATTTTTCGGGGCGTTTGTATGATAATTATAAATTTCGCCGAAATCTAGCGGAAGATCCTGGATCACGAATCATGAACGCAACGCTCGGAGGGGTGACTTTCGTGGGTACTGCGAAAACGAGGAATGGAAAAATGAGACAGAGATATGAAGAGAGAGAGAGAGAGAGAGAGAAAAGTCATTGTGATGCAGAAGAGCCAATTTTCTGGGCGGCTTGGCGCGATGCGGTGCGATACGGCGCGATGCTGCGCGATTATCATAACAACCGGCGATATTATTCCGTCGGCGGATCCGAGCCGGCGGGGGTGGAGGGGAGAAGTGATCCCGACGATGGCAGTCGAAACGGATTGGCTCGGGTCTGATGCACTTTTAATGGGAAGCGGCGACCATCCTGGTAAGATGGATGAGCCGACAATCGTGTAATCTCGATTTCGACGGCTGCGATCGATCCATCGCGCGCGGGCGCGCGCGCGCGCGCGTGTCCTTTTCTCTCACCCTTCTCTCCCTTTTCTCGGCTCGTTCCTCGCGATAAAAATGTCCTTGGCTTTCACCGATGGAAGACGACGGCGGCTGGACCATCGGCTGATTTCGCAAGCACTCGGTGTCCCGTACCGGGATAAAGGGACGACGATGACGGGATTCAAGGACTGGTTAACGCAGATTAGCGGAGCAATTTGTCACGCTCCGACAGCCCGCCGCCCGGTCGCTTCCCCTGCCCCGCCTCCGTCGTCGTACCGTCCGCTTCTGCCTCGCTTCACCCCTTCTTCGGGATGCTTCTTCTGTCCCTTATCGGCTTGCAGGACCACTTCTCCCCGCGTCTGTCCGACAGACTCCATTAAATTCGAAAGTCAAGTGTGAAATTGGGATTCTCCGCGACGAACGGTCACCGAACTCGTGCGATCCACCACTTGATAAATTTCCCTCGTCATTGTCGTTTCAAAGAATATGTTCGAAAAGACGAGAAAAAGATTGCTTTATAACATTAACGAAGTGTTTGGATTGACTTAATTGTTTATATACACCGGCAATCCGATGATTTGGTGATTTCTTACGATACATCATTCTATTTCTTTAGTAAAGTGACGTAAGCGTTTGATAAATCCAACAAATAAATGAGAGTAAAGTATTGTATTACGAAGACTTAAAAAACAAGATTTCCTATAGATTATAACGCTGTGATTTTTAATCTATTCTGGAATAAAGTTGTGGCGTAGTATGCATTTTTCTGCAAAACATCATGAATTTTATATTCGTTTTCCTATATTAATCACACAAAATTTAGAAACATTTTTTAAACATTTTCTAAAAAAAAAAAAAAAATTTTTACACGAAACGTTTGAAACAATATACATGTATCTAATAGCATTTACTTCTATAGCTGTCTTATAGTACTTAAATTTTCTCATACGTAAATTAATTCATCGCAGAATTCCGCTCGCGCTTATCGTTTCGCAATTGCGTTAACATTATTGAAAATGACATTAATGAGACGTTGGAAGAGTTTCATTCTCATGTCCCGGCTGAGACATCCCTAGTTGTCACTTTTGCAGGAATCCTCGTGTATCGTCGTATACGCAAATAGCCCGACAGCTCCCAAAATTGCACGATCGTCGGAGAAGAAGTCCTCCTTCTAGCGTCTAAAATTAGAACGAGGAAGAAGCGAGAGAGGACTAGCGAAGCGTCAAGGGAACTAACATAAGATGCGGTCGGACGAACGCCGGACGTGAAAAAATATCGCTCGAGATATAGCGTGGAACTTTAAAGAAGACAGCAGCGCGGGAAATACATATCGACCTTTTCTCGCTTGCGAACAACTAAATTGACAACACTTTTATCCAATGTCAGATATTTATAAAAGTTTGCCCTCAAGTTAGAAATATAAATCTGCGATTACGTCGCAAGTGTCCGTGTAATGAGCTCGGATAAATAGAATTCTTGTTAATAACCGTAATACAAATTTATATTTTTTATATAATATAATTTTATCTCTCCATATTTATATTTTTAATTATTTTTCTATATTATATGGCAAGTGATAAATTTTCAGCGATCATGTCGCGATTAAGATGAGAAAGATGTGGAGCTATATATTTGATATAAATAAGCTACTTACTAAAAGAGAATTATTAATCGGATATAAAAAAGAATAATAAAATATATATAAAAGGAAAGACACAAAATTTCAAGTTAAATGAACGATTTCGTGTGAATATTGGCCGACTCTTTCTCTTTCTATTCCAATCGATAAAATCCTAATTGAAATGTGCATCGTTGAAAGTGTTAGGCGTTCTTTATTAGTTAATTTACCGAGATAACCGCCACGTTTCAATCATGCGACGGATCTCTCTAATCGCGAAAACGTCGATTACGCTAGCCAAGTAATCGCGCCTAAAGCGAAAGAATTTCACGACAGAAGACGATAATTTTTGTTATTCACCTTCGTGCACGCTGCCGGCGCGTCGATGTCGGCGATGTTGCACGCGATTGTGGACGACGCGGCCACCGGTAAACTTGTTCGGGTCGAGAATATTCTCAACGGAGAATGCGAGGCACCGCTTGTTGTTCGTCTGTACCGTGCTGGTAGCTGTCGCGGTGATGCTACCTGTCGACGTGCCGGTGGTGGTGCGCGCCATGTTACCGGAAGCGCAGACCGTCATGACGGCCGAGCCGGTAGCGCCGTGTCCGGATATATACACTGACGTTCCGTGGCCGGCGGGCCCACCACTTTGTACACAAGTGAAAGGACGCACCCCGCGATTGGCGAACGGATGTACGAACTGCTCGGATGGGACGCCTCTCGACGAGGGTGCGGTGAGGTCTACCGGGCTACTGGGATTGCTCTCGTCGCCGTCCTCCCGACACACGTCGACTTCGACGTCACCGTCTTCGCGATAGCTGCCGTTTCGGTGTCTCTCGGATCGACCATCGTCCTCCTCCTCTTCTTCGTCTTCCCGCTCTTCGTCATCCTCGTCATCCACGATGACGTTTCTTCCAGCCGGCGTGTTTCGTTCGTCCTCGGCATCGTCCTCTTCCTCATCCTCCTGCTCTTCCGCCTCCTCGGCATCGTTCGGCCTCTTCTCCCTGCCTTCATCTATCTCACGATACTGATCAACCTTGTCAACGGCGGTGACGGATCGCAGGATCGGCGCGCTCGACGGCGACTGCTGCTGTCGCATGCCGTCGTACCTCGGGAAGGACTCGCTCGCGGTACGTACGAGCAACACGGGCCTCCTCTCCTGCGGCGGCAGTGATAGACTAGCACGCGTATCGGCCTCTTCCCGCGGTAGGACGATCGGTCCTAGAGGCGACGCGGTCCTGCCTTCTTGCATTCTCCACATTACCCGCTAGTAAGAGGGTGATCTCTTCCTTTACCCGATCTCGCGTCTCTTCATCCTCACTCGCGCAAGTTGAACACGGCGATTCTCTTCGCGATCCTCTTGTATATTATTTCCGATCGAAGAATATTGTAAGTCTTGTTCAAGCCGACCGTAGTCGGTGTTTCATGTTAATGCGTATCCATCGTACGCGTTACACTTTCCTTTCTCGAATGTCATTGTTTCGCCGTGATACGGTCCACGTTGACACTACACGCGACAACGAAACGATCGACGAATTATCGACGAATCCGATGCGATATCAATGTGACCGGAATCGCTCGTCCGCACTTTCCTCGCGACTAAGATAAAACTCCCGTCGAGGCCCCGCGACGAACGGTGGATTTAAAATTATCCCTCGCGGCATGGGCGCGCGATTAGCAACGTCTTTGGTCAGCCGTCGCGGCGCGCGTACCGTGGCAGCTACTCTCGGGAGTCTCGCGTAGAGCCATGGTGGCAGAATTGCTGGTATATCGGCGTATTATTAGCGCCGAGGAAGAGAGCGGTGGCATCGTGGATCCGAGTGGAACGGCAAAAGCGAGGGGGTTTGTTCCGCCTCGGCTAGGCGTGGTTAACCCCCGCTCGAAGCTACCTTCAACCGCCAATGGGCGTACCGGATGACTCTCCCCATCGGGGGTTGCGCGCACACACGTGCTTTAAACACGCTCTGTAACCGCATCGCGAGAATCGCGTCTCTGTGTTGGTTCCGCGCGCATCGCTGCCCACATGTAAATGTATACATACACGTATACATATATACATGCATACACCCTTGAGGCGGTTTACGTACACGAGGGTACCGCGGCCTGAATGGACGAGGCACGAACACGCGGACGAGCCGCGTGCGGACGTCTCGCGGCGGAGCTTTCGCCAGATACTCGGGTATGTACACGCGAGTACCCCAACTTCCGTCGCTCCGCACCTCACCGCTATCTTCCCCTCGTCCCTCTTATCGCAGCGCCCCGCGACTCCCCGCCCTTCTCCGCGATCGGACCGGCTAAAGTGGTTTGTCTTTGATTTAACCACCACAGAGAGAGAGAGAGCGAGTGGCGTCGACGAAGGAACACATCTCTTCCCCTGTGTCCGCGCGCGCGCGCGCGACGTCGTTCGTTGCGCTCATTTCAAGGTAGAAAGAAAGGAAGGAAGGAAGGAAGCAAGGTAAAACGCGTGTGGAGGAATTGCATGCTCGACGCATGTATACGCCGGGATCGCAAAACGCTCGGTGGGTTTGGCGATGATAGTCGATGGTGGTGTCGGCGGTGAGGGCGGCGCATCGCGGCCTCTTCAACGAGTTTATGTATAGCGATTTCCCGCGTATAGGATGGAGAGTATAATCGTGGTGAGTACACGACGCATACACACATTTTCTCTCTCTTGCGAACCGGGAGCGAGGTGGTGATGATATTGGCGATCAAATCAGAACCAACACAACGGCCAAACGATCGGACGACCGATCGACGGACGGACGGACGGACGGACGGACAGAGAGCCGATAGGAGAGCTGGTGCTGGTGCTCCGATGCTGCTGCTCCGCTCTTAACTCGGCGCACGGATATTGTTTACCCGACCATTTAGGTAATTGCTGGCCTACCGCTCTGTCAGCCAATCGAACGTAACCGGCTGATGCGTCTGCGATACTGATCTCTCTCTCTCTCTCTCTCGCTCTCTGTCAACAACGTGAGTTTCTTTCTTCACTCTCGTAATCTTCGGCTCTGCTAGTCTCGCAACGTTTCTTCGCCAATTTCCCAATCATTATCGATTTAGTTCTGAACCAATTGTTCGGTAACTGATATCGCTATTGTCGCAGTGATCGATTCTTTGCAGGAAATTGGCGAGATATTGGAAAGATATATACTCTTTGCCAGAAGATTGTGTATCGAACGCGTGTGATTAAACTTTGTTGAAGTAATTAAAAATGCGATTGAGCTTGGAATAGTTTTATAGACGATCAGGAATATATGTATGTATTGCACGCGAATACTTTGTTCTGTAAAATTATAACCGTAACGATGATCGCATTAGATGACAAATTGGATTAAGCGTGGCTCGACTAATCCTCAATTGTACCATCTCATTATTTGGTTAGCGCTCGAGCGAGAAGGTATCGCAGTGTGTTATCGTGTTTCGCGAAAACTAATTATCGCAGGCGCCGTACTTAATGCGATAATAGACCTTTTATTCATCAAGTCCAACCGTTTTGTTAGCCGTGTATATTATATAATGCACTGCAGCTTGTCCCCTGCACATACGGATGTTCCAGAACAGCTATTACGCTCTTGTCATTTGCGTATTCTTGAACTACATTCGGAGTCACTTTTTCTTCTTTAAAAAAAAAAAAAAAAAAAAAAAAAAAGTTTTTTTTCTGCCAATATTTTAATATTACAAATATTTTGATAAATTATTCTCAAGTGAGATTATGCTAAAGCGAAATTTAAAAAGTTACTGTTCAAATTCAAGCATAATTGGCCCAAGCTGATTAAATCGTAACTTTTAAATCGAGAATTTATCGATGACAACGAATCAAATTCGCAGCCGAAAAAAACTCGGGATAATTTTGGAACACCCTTTGCACTCTCGAGACGCGGGAGAAGGTAATCGTAGAAGTATGCGCTTCTCATTCCCTCTTGTCACGTGAACGAACGAACGTAATAATTCACAGGCCCCCGTCTACAAAAATATCATCTTCGCGATGCCCGTTCTTGGAAATGTCATTCTAAACTCGATGTCAATTATCCGCGAACAAATGAGCATGGTTTTACTCATGTCACTTATTGTTAGGGCCGATTTAGTCGACGTCGGCTGAATCCTCGTTCGTTATATATTTCCTCTCTTCAAGTTACGTTTTTGAAGAACTTTCGTCTAACATTCGCCGCAATTAGCGCTAATCAGAGAAATTGCTTCTTAATTTTCCCAATTTTTATGATACAAAGACATAATAATAAGACAAAGAAATAATATCAAGTTCTTTAACAAGAACTTGATGCACTTTGATTTTGTGCGGACATTACTGCAAACCAATATTTTAATTAGCGCGGAGAATAAAGAATTAATGTACTTAGTCGGCATCACGTACGATGAATCGAGGTCATTCGCGGTGCATTCCGTATGCATGCGATGTTTGCCGCTCGATTTGTAGTACGCTGAAACATAATTAACAATTCAGGATGCTAATGTAACGCGCACCAGTGCGCGCCATCCAGCTACTTTTGAACACGTCGCTCATCTCTGTCCGAGACGATAAACGTAACGTGCGAAACCGCCACGAATGGATCTCGCGTATTGATTAAGCGCCTTCAATTCGAAGATCCCGTTGTTGATGATCGAGCACGGGAAAGCGTTTCTCTGGTGTCATTATGGCGCAGGTGAGCTTCATGTCGGTGGATTACTCTACCTGCCAAAGTGATGAGGGTTTAGGCGGGGGTCCCTAATAGTTTCGAAACGGTACGCGAGTCGGGAGGTTAAGCCAGTTGGCCGAGATAGACGTGGAGCACGGTGGCGGGCGCGACGACGAGAGGGGGGTTTGATAGAGCGATCGAGCGGGCGAGCGGGATGAGAGACGGAAGGAAGGGACGGGGGATGGATCCATCGAAGGTGGGGGCGCACGGAAGGGAGATCGGACAGACCAGCCGTGACCAATTTGCGCCCGTTCGTGCTCTCGATTCCGATTCCGATCCCGATTCTACCCGTCCGACACATGGATACACGCGTACGGGTACAGTGGTGCAAGAGTACCGGCGTGCCCGCCGTTCTGGCGTATACACATCGATACACGAGCCCCTCGATCTTCTCTTCTCGATGCCCATGCATCGCCTCCCTTCCCTCACTCGTTTCCCCACGTTTGTCTCCTCTCCCCTCCCCTGATCCGCGCGTACGTCGGCACCCTACTACTGCCAAGAGATATTCGTCACAGAAAGTCGCGTCGTGTCGCTCGATGAGCAGGCCACCCCAAAAGTTTCACGCCTATCTGGACCGGCGGCACCATCTATTTGCGCCACGATAATTGGCCAATTAAAACCGGGCGAGAGCGTTCGAGTTACCTGCCATCCGATAATTATACGGTGTCCTCGTGGCGGTTCGACCACGTATCCACGCGACCGGGCGTGGGTGGCGGCGACGAATGACGATGGGAGAGGGTGAGAGAGGGCAGGAGGGAAACTCGGTCGGTATACGGGAGGGATGGGGAGGGGGGGTGGGGAGGGGTTGGGAGTTGAATGCGGGAGGAAAGGTTTTTCCGGAGGGCCGAAAGGCGGAGGATGGAATCGACTATTCCGATCACGTGGCTTCGGATTCTACGGTGTGGTCCTCCTGGTCTTTTCTCCCTTACTCGCTCTCCCTCCCACTCCCTCCCCCCCCCCGTCCTTCCCTCTTTTCCCCTCCCGTCTCTCGTGGCAATCCCCAGCGCGGCCACGCGGCTCTCCTCTCGTTCTCTCGCTTACTATCCTCCTCCGCGTAAATCAATGCGGACAGCACGCCCTTTCCTTAACCTCGTGACGCATGACTGGAGCACTCCTTGGTGCTACGTTTAGTCGCGACACTTAACGAGATAGATACTCCGCCAATAGATACTCGACTTGAGTGTCAATGGCAGATATTAACGCGATAGATTACGAGAAAGTCTTGAAAATTTTCAGTTAGTAACAATCGTAAAGAAAAAAAAAAAAAACTTACCGTTTGCAAACTATCGCTAAATATCATGTGTCTTATATAGAGAATTAAAAGAATAACTGCCTAATGAGATGTATCATTTGCTGCGATTACATAAATTGTCAAACGATAAGTAAAATTTCTAAGTTACACAGCATTGAGATTGCAAGAATCTTAATTAAATACTACAGATATGATATTGCGAAGGTGTGATACATTTCTTGATTTTATTATTTATTTCCCTATATAATATTATATATATATATATATATATATATATATATATATATATATATATATATAATTTAATATCGAAGAATATTAAAAAGAGTCATAAGAATTTTTACGTTTATTATGATTAAAATAAAAAAAAAAAAAAAATGATAAAGAAACAAAAGGATTATATCACGAAAGTTGATTTAATAAACAAGTCGAGCATAGAAAAATATAAGTTCGTGATACACATCTCATTAAGAAACTCCTCCTCTGATTTACTTTGCGACCGAATGATTGATCGTTTACCCCTAATTAGAGATTGGGAAGCTTCTAAAAAAGTAGACGAAATTACGCGTGACACGAGCGGAAATTAGGTTTATGAAGGACAGAATGATATATGGCCGTTATACTTCAGTAAGCGACAACGCGGTGCCGAGATAACTATATTCAGTGACAGGTCTATTTCAAAAAATCCTAATGCCTCTATTTCGCAGTAATAACGCTAATTACGACGGCAATTGGCATTGCCGCGTTATCGCTTACGATCTATATTTCATCGTGAAAAACATAACACCCTGGCGAAATCGCGCTACTAACGACCGCCTAGCAGCGTTAAATGCTTTTAAACGAGAACATATACGGGGTGCCCCGCAAACATTTAATTTCGATGACAAATATTTCGACGATCTTATAATTATGTTTCAAATATTAATAACTTTTCGGTTATAAACCGAGAATATGAAAAGTTTATTAAGGCAACATAGTAATTAAAAATTAAACTGTCTTTCCACTTGCATTTAAGTCGATTGCAATTTTCTAAAAATATCAACCTGAGATCTTTGATATATTAAAACATTTAATACAGATTAAATATTGAAAAGTTATCCTTTTCCAAATTCTGTCTGTTGAAAAATTCACTGCATGAAATTCGTTGCAGAAATTTTCATTAAAATTTAAAGATTCACCCTGATGGGAGAGATCAGCAGATGAACAATGTATAGTCGACGTATCCATAAATGCTATAAATACAATTTCGCGGCTTTTGTAAAAAGTTGCATACGCGTGCAGATAACGTACGTCTTTACGGTTCTCGTGCATTGGGAAAGCACCGCGCATTATAACGCATATTTATATTGTGTTCTCGCGAGTCTGTTCTCTCGTTAACAGTCGCACTTTTCCTCCTGGCTGCTGCGCCGCCGCCGAGTATATATACGCATAGGAACAACACAATGACGTCGACTATGTACTCGCGTGAACGTTAATTGTTAGCGATTACCCGCCCGCAATTAGCATTTCCTATAGGCTATTGAGCATCGATTAATGTAAATTATTAAGTGCAATTTCTCTCGTGTTTAAACGTTGAATGTTTCGAACGACGTTGGCGTACCGGGGTGCCGGATGTGCGAATGAGTGTGTTTCATACTTTTCACGCGGAGGCTGTGTGTTATTCGCGCACGGAAACGTAAAGTATGTTACATCCGTTCCATACTACGGCGTAACGGAAACAAATGCCTGCGAATTTCACGCGCAATGGAAAAAAATTGGACGAAACATGGTTCGTAAAAAAAAAAACAAAAAAAAACGGGAGGATGAAAAGCGAAGAATATTTCATTAATATCACGATATTATAATAAAGATAATGGTGTTATTTTCCGGATAGTTCAACATCGAGGAGGACATTTTCAAATTGTCAAGGTGGAGGTATGTCGAGAATGGGTCGCGTGCGAAGGAGCGAATAGGGTCCGAAGGAGGTGATTATACACGGCTATCGAGCTCCGATATACGATTATATATATACAGAGTGTATATATACGCGCAGAGTATCTCTAGATATAACTTTCTCATGTATGATTTCTTCAACCAATTTACCATATATGCCACACACATACATTGTTGAACTATATATATATATATATACATTATATACAGATACAAGAAAAGAGTAAAAAGGGGCGCGAATACATACATATATATATATATTATGTCGCATTAGGCGCGGGGATCGCAGTCTGGGTATCGCTTACGCGTTATTATTACAGCGATACGACACGCCATGGTGTCAACCGTGACCTCCCATGGGGACTCCGTGCGATATCATATACAATGTAGGTACCAACTGTCACACCATCGCCGAACATTGGGGATCCCATGGAAACCGGCTAGGCGTGCTTTATGGTGCGTCAAATTAAAAGATTCCCTCCTTTGCGTTTCCTAACTGCGATCTCATCCGCTTGGATGCGATATGTATCCCGCGTATGGATCCACCTACGTAGAGCTTTCTAGCACGCGCGTACACGCGCCTTTCACGGCTCACGTTTCATAAGGCCTAATAGACACGCGCGATGCCGAGTAATGTCCCGTGAGATGAGCGATTTTAATTCGCGACTAATGGAACATTTAATGTGGCAACCGTGATATCTAGGCTAAACCGACCGAACAATCATGTACTCGTTCATAAATGTAACAGACAAATTTTCGACCATAAAATTAGATCGATGTGTCAGACTAATTTTTAAATCGTTATCTTTACGTTAGATTTGGCATAATTTGAAATAATAAGATTTTTAAGAATAAACTATTTTTTCGCGAAAGAAATATTTGATTTTTCTGTTGAATTATTCGTGTATTCTAGGAAAATTGTCAATTTTTTTGGAGTCTCTATTTGTAAAAATTCCATCATATTTTCTTTATATCTTTTCATGTTATATATTATAATATAATTTAATTTCTCTTTCTTACTATACAATGTGTATATTGTATATATATGTGTGTGTAAGACAAAAGTTGTTTGGTATAATATTTCGTCATGTCTAACGAGAGCGAGTAATTTGCAGTTTAATTTACGATTAATGGCACGTTTAATAGCAAATGCGAGTGTAGTAGTGAAATTCACAGTTGTCGGCATACTTGACTTAGGTCGTGTGCCGCTTGTGCGAACAACTCGTACGTGAAATGTATACGGCTTTGCCAAACGTTGCGTCGTGCCAGACGTCTTTCCGACGAAAACGCCGCAAAGTGGTTAAGCTCGACTTGTGAAATACCGGGGTCTCGCTATGGCAGCAGATAGACGAAACTATTGCAAAATTCGTTGATGGAAGGAGTTCCGCTCAATAGAAACATGTATAATGCTAATTCATACTTCACATTCGTCACATCTTTCCACCAACTAAGTAACGATGCTCTTAAGACTTTGGCGCGAATCCCGAGATGCATTAACTCTTTCCGGACTTTTGACACGTATATGAGCTGTTGAATATTCCTAGGAGATTGACATCGAAAATTAGGATGATTTAAGTCAATTATGCGTAGTATATGAAATAATTGCTCCGATTCTTCAAAAGAGTTGCGTCGAAAAATTAAGAGTACGCAAATATATACGTCAAATGTATTTTATGATTTATTTGTGAATGTTTTAATGCTTTTTTAAAACATTTAAGTAATCTGGCTCGTACCCTTTTACTCTATCGTGCGAGTCTGACATGATATACAATATTTATACGTTTATATAAAAATCATATAAATTATAAAGAAATGGAAAGAACAAGATTTTTATACATTAAACCTACGAAATTAATAAGAAAGCACTTTCCGTTTTAATTAAAGTTTCCTTCAAAGTTGAGAGTTTACTTTTTCGTACGCATCTGCCGTAGAAAAATAAATTAGCTCCGTCGTAGGTCATATTTTTTAATTTTTAGCCTTAACTTTCTCGGTGATTAAATCTCTGTTAGAGCACGGCCCACTTGAAATGGACCGAGAAATAAGATTTCGTTATCCCACATTTACGCGCTCCGTCAACTCGTTTGCGCGGCAAACTCGTCGGAAAAATGCCGTCGCGCCGCGTTCTTTCATCGGCCGTGGCGGAAAAAGCCATCGCGCAGAGCTACTCTTGTTCGTGGCAAAAGCTGCGTATATTGTACCTCATAATTTTCGATTCGCTCGCGATTATCGTTTCGCGTGAAATCGCGTCCGCCTCGGAGAAACGAAGACTCGGCGTTTGAATTCTTAACGACCGCGCGCGTATTAGCGGCGCGGTTGGTCGCAGTTTCGCGCGAAACTTACGGCCGTGTCCCATCGCGGCTCGTTAGTAAAAATAATTTTCTTCCTCCATCGCGACGTCGCGATGGAGGGGAATGGGGGGGGGGGGAGCGGACAGGCCGTACAAGATGACTCGTTGCATCCAGGGACGGAGGCTGAGTTTTTGAAACGGAGGCTAATCTTTCCGCGAGGAAATTTCTGGAAGAGAATCGTAACAAGACTCATGGAGATCTTAATTTTTTTATTTAATAATAGTATGTAAAATTTGATAAAAGATAAATAGAAATTTGACGAATGATCTTTGCGAATTTCGAACATGTCGGAGTTTTAAATGACAGAGGGGATTTGTACAATATTTTACGCAGTATATAACTTTATAAAAATGAAATATTTTTGCTACAAGATTATTTCGCGAAAGTCAAGGATCACACGCGGAAGCATGATCAGTTCTCTTGTAGATTTGTCCCTGGTTGGATCCCTCTCGGGCGTTCACTCACGACTCGTACGATCGTTTGTTCCGTAGCGACGTGTCTTGACGAGGAACGAGGAGAAGACGCGGCGTGCAATGTAAACGAACGAGTCTATAAGTCCGCGTCGGTTCTCCGCGGCGCGAATAAACTCGGACGTTTCTGGCACAAGAAACCCTCGGCCGGATCTTTCTCCATTTCGCTGTCTCGGAAGCCGAACTGCTCCTTTATACTCTCTCTTCTCCTTCCCGGCCGTCGTCCTCCCCTTTTTTCTCGCGCTTCTTGGACGTTCGCCTCTTCAAAGTGTCAAGTGACAAACGGTCCCGCTACCGAGTAGGCGTAGTCGTCGGGGTGGATATAATTTGTCAGGAAATCACCCAATTAGCCTCCCAGTTATGCGGCCCAACAGATTTAACCAATTAGTTTAGCTATGCGAGCCCTAATACATTTCCACGCCGGCGGCGACTACCAGCCGCAGGCGTTTCTCCCTCGGTCTGCCTGTCAACTCTCTCTATCTCTCTCTCTCTCTCTCTCCCCTTGCTTTCGATGTTTCTTCGCTCTTTTGCTCTAATCCTTTCTCCGTTCAATCGCCGTATTTCCGTCTCTTTCTTTCTTTCTTTTCTCGTCGCGCTTCTCGTCAACCACTGCGTTATATTAGGCGGTTCTAGTGATCTCTGGGCATAGTGTAAAGAATTTCAAAATAATATCGTGGACGACGACGGCGATTACGATGATTACGGCTGTGCACAAATTGCGCCTTTGCATTCACGCATGTTACGCATATGCCGAAAGCGCGCGACGCGCACACGTGCAACCGCGAAGAAGCGGAGGAGGAGAGACGAAGGGGCTGCAGTTGACGTCCATCTCTATAGAGACCGCTTACACGCGCGATGTAAGTGGGGAAAGGGCAGGCAAGGGGAGAGCGTATAGAGTCGAGAGGTGAAGCAATTTGTCTCCCTAATGAGATGTCACCCCGTCTGTGAGCGTTGAGATGCGGCCAGTAAGGAGGCGAACGATCATCCCTGAAACCGATCGAGCAGAAATTGCCTGTTCCGCTCATTCTCCCGAACACCCTCTTTATGGGAATCTATATGGATATATTATCGTTTTGACGGATCACTTAGGAATGTCCCCTGAGAATTCAATCGCGCCGATATATTTCTGATGCGCCACGAAACATCTTTGAATTAAATTGTTCTCTATGCGCGAGATCAAACGATATAAAAGTGATCTTTTTAAGCATAGATAAAATAAATAAATACGACAAATATAAGACTTTAAATCAAATCTAAAGATTAATTTTTTTTTGTAATTATAAAGCAAGTGTCTTTACTTATACTCTTTAATTATAAAGAAATACTTATGACTAACAATCAAAGTTAATTGGCATCAACGGAGGCAGTTGTAAATAAAAGAAGAGGTACAAAGTTCAAGAACGTTAAAGGATATCTATCATTAGAATTGGATGTAATGAAGGTAAAAAAATCATGCATAGGAGAATGAAAAATTATGATTAAGAATAATGAAGGCGCAATAACGCGGATAATGTTTAAAACAATCCCCGTATTGACTTTCTCATCGGTATGACTGAGCGTTTTTCAAAACGTTCGCCGGTATAAAATATAAACCGTCTATAAAATATTCAAGTAATGAGGAATGGACGAAAGAGTACAAATTGTTCGCGAGAATGAAAATATAAATACCGTTGAAAAATTTACGTTCACGAGCATTATTACCGCACAAAAGAACGGTGTCTGTATACGTCGCGCCTTTTATCTGCCATTATAGTCGCGGTCGATTGCCCGTTGTTACCGCATAATTATTGACGGACGTTAAAAATTTCGTACAATAAAATTTATATATCGAACGTTGCGTATTCGATGGAACGGATGTGAAGAAACAAACTTAGGGACATGTTTTAATCGTAGAAAGAGAGATTCCGACAAGATTGATCGGGCACATTTACATAGTGTGGGTCGAGAGGATGGTGAATGGGACCGGTTCAGGTACAGGATTGCTCTGGTTGATTCTAATTGAATCGTCCTTTGGCCTCTCTCTAAGCGATCGCATTCCCGCTGTTGCTGACGAGCGAGACGCTTTACCCTGCCAGGCTCTTCTATTACGCGCACCCGGTTAGAGGTCTCCGAGGTCTCAGATGACTGGTCTTATTTTAAACGCAATCGACTCGATCTTCCTCCGTAACGAAAAAAAGTAGGATTCGTGACCACATCGCGTTATTAACAGCCGTGTCATTCTATATCGAACCGCATAGATTTTTAAAGTAAATTCTCAGTTTTTAATGCCAGTTTACGATCGCATGCAGTTTATATTTCTAAGAAACTGCATAAATAACTTTGATGCCTTTTCTCCAACATTTCTAGAATTTATGATGCGTAAATACTTTTAATATACTCTATATATTATTTTTATGATAAATACTCTTTATATATAAACATTTATATTTTACTAACTTTTAAAAATTCTATACAATTAAAGAAAAGAAGCGTTTGTTTTTAAAACAGATGTATAGCAAGCAACATACAAATTCTCTATAAAAAATATATATGTAATTATTTAATATTTAAAAAAGAATCATGGATCTTGAAAACAGCTATATCATTATTGTTCTTATTTAGGTTTTGTAATGAATGGAAACGTCCATTTGGCAAATGTAAATATAAAATTGTAAACATTTTTACAAAACTTTTGCTGCTCAAATATTAATATTCATCTCATCGCGTAATGCATGCATTCCTGTGTCGTGTGAGAAAAGAATTTATATTGTAAATACTTTTTTGATTGAATTACATATCGATAAATAGCACTTTCATTGTAGCCTTATATATTAGGTGTACAACTTTGCTTCCGCCGTTTTCCTATAGATGGCTTTAGCGATAAGTAGTGGTCGAAATAAATTGATCATAGACGTCACGCGATAAACTTGGGCATCTGTCAACATAATCCCATAGAAACATTAGTCGATTTGTGTCTGCATCATAAAGTTATTCTCGATTGAAAATGTCAGTTTACGAGGCAAATTCTCGTCATTTGCGGGAGGTTTTAATTTTCTGCTTCAATATGAAGAAATCTGCGGCTGAGGCTCATCGAATGCTCTCAAATACTTATGGTGAAGCCGCTATTGGTGAAAGAACGTGTCGTGAGTGCTTTCAACGCTTCAAGAACGGTGATTTTCACGTCGAAGACCGGCATAGCGGTGGAAGAGAGAAGGTTTTCGAAGATGCAGAATTGGAGGCATTACTTAACGAAGACTCGAGTCAAAGTCAAAAAGAATTGGCACGATCATTGGGAGTGGACAATACTTTGAATCATAAATGTATAACCAGTTTTTTACAATAAAGCCTCGAATTTCGGAAAAAAAATGGCGGAAGCAAAGTTGTACACCTAATAGCTCTTCGTCGATATTACGCGTTAGTCGGGTTTCTCGTCAACCAAGAGTCTCGATTCGAGCAGGTATCATGAAAAAAGCTCGCTAATAAAAGACCATCGTTCGTTCGTTTGCGTATACGTCGCTACGATACGTAAGACGCGCGTTCCGATCTCACCAAAATTTTCCCCTTTTAGAATCGAGCGAGCCGGCGCGCACGCGTGGGTATTAAATTAATGTAGTCGACTCCGTAGCCGGCGATTAAACAAAGGGTGAAAATTGAGCACCCTCCCCCGCAGTTCAGTGCCGACGTTGAACATCCAACGGGCGGCACGTATAGAGTTTGGGGAGATCGACTATGTAACGTACATACATATAGATATAAACGCACACGTCTGTAAATTTCGCGTGCCTCAGTACGCATCCCGCGCAACACAATTGAGCGTGTCTGCGTAAAACGTCGATTTGCCCATACATACATACATACATACGTACGTACGGATTTTCGCACACTGCACTCGGCGGTCTCACGCTCGAGTAACTGCAGTGTGTGTATACGCGACGAAAAGCGTGCGTGTGAGTGTGCGCATTTGTGACTGACTGAAATGCATATATGCAGGAGCGAACGTGGTGTATGAGAAAGGTGGTCCTCTCATATGTATTATACAAAGTATCTAAGCTGCCTGTACTTTCTTTGATATAAAAATCTTGAACTTTGTACCCTTACGGGGTAAATTTATCTTTAAGAAAAATAAATACGTTTACCGATATTGATAACATTTTTAATCGTTTCCCCCAAATTTTAAGCAAGCTTTACTTTAACGAAATTTTAGGATCGGTCACAAGGGTAGTTCACAGAAATGAATATATGTTGAGACGTTTTATTAAAAAGACGCTTCGTTGACGTCCCGTCAAGTTCTTGTTAGGGAAATCTCGATTCCACGCTGATGACAGGAATCTGCAGACGCAAGAAAGCCCGGGACACCCGGTATGCGGCGCGCCCGCGCGCCTCTATACCTATGTACACATCGGGCGGCCGCCGTGGGGTGGTCGGGCGGGTAACGGGCTTCGTTCGTTGAATGCGGTTTAATATTAATGGAACTGATGATAAGCAACGCAAACAAGCGTCGAGTCTCCCGGGAGAGATCTGCCTTCTGTTAGCCGGCGTACAGCGGAGGGATGCACGACACACGCGCGACGCACACCGACGCGGAGATCCGCGTCGCGCCAACAGAGGCTACCGTCATTCGTGGTTACCGTTGCAGCGCGGGCAACCCGGACGGCGTAGGGCGCGCAACTCCCGAAAGGGCAGAGGGAGAGAAAGGAGCGGTGCCTGGCGTACGTATACTCGCGCGCGCGCACGCGCGCAACATACACGAGGGGTAACGTGTAACTGCGATCGTTTACGCGCGTATATACCCCGCACGTGCCCCGGGGTACGCGTTCCCGTAATGCGTCCGTGTAACGTGTGTAAATCAGCGAGAAAGAAGGGGGATGGGGGCAAGGAATGGAAGGGGACGGAAGGATGATCGTTCTCGTCGCTACTTATATACATACTTTGAACGCGCCGGAGTCCCCGTCGCGGGACCCCGCTGCGGATTGCGCCCAGCCGACCTATTCGCTACCGATACCCGTCGTAAAGCGGCGAGTGTGTTTGCTCGCCAAATTAGAAAACCATCGACGAGCGACCCGTTGAAGGGAGTGTACGCGCGCAGTCTGCGGAGTTCGAGTCTCGTGGCAAGTGGTCGCGATCAGTCGACGATCAGTCGACTACTGTTCTCCTTGAAATAACACGGGGGATACGCTGGCGAAAACGTATAAAGGCAGGCGTCGACGTAGCCTCTCTATTAATGCAATACTCTTTGTTCTTTATTTTTAGCCTGCGAATGAAGTTTATTTTCAAATTCTTACAATTAAATATATATATATATGTACAATATATATCGCGCGAAAAATATTTTTTTTAAAAACAATTTAAAGGATCGTAATTTAAGCTTCTTTTTATTTTATTTTATTTTTATTTTTTTTTCAGAGAATACATCTTAATTCTTTTACGTTTGTCATCGTAAGTTCCTTCTTAGGAGCTATCTTCCAAGACTAATTCTAACGAATAATTTCTTGATTTTGCAATGTAAAAAGAACATTGTATTAGCTACAATATCTCCATAAACAACATATCGAATTTTTTATTCTAGGTAAAGATGCGATAACTTAATAGAGCATTATACGAGACTATTGTAATCGCCAAGCCGTGAGATTACAGCGGATAATAGTGCGATATTCAGCGGTTCGATGCAAGTTTAAAACTCACCACAAAAGGCCGGGTTAATCGAGAGCCGGGGCTCTTTGTTCCGCGGCATACGGAATAATGGGGAGGGGGAGGAGGGTGGAGGAAGAGGTGGTAGGTAGGTAGGTAGGTAGGTAATATTGAAGCGAAATCGCGGGTAATAACATCAAGGATTTCGTAACCCCGGCACCGACGACGATTCGTGACGCGCGCGAGGCTATGAATTCTCGCACGAAAAGCGTATTTTGCTTACCGTGCACTTAAAAAAAAAAAAAAAAAAAAAAAAAACGGGTTTGAAAAAAAGAGCAGTCAAAAATCGAGCAATACATAAGCTTGGCCGGGAAACACGATGGCGCGCGCGGAGCCCGTAGAGCGCGGGGCTCATATCGTATTAATAGGCAATCCGGACAGCCGAGGGGTGTCATAAACTCAACCCCCTAATACTCGCCTAAACTACCTCGGTTAAATAATGGAATCCCTATTTCCACCCCCTGCCACCGCCGCCTGCCAACCGTCGCCTCCGTTACATTTCTCTCCGCGCCGGCTCCTTGTTTGCCGGCTCCCAACCACGAGCACGAATCGTCTCGTCGTGCTTCTCCGCGGGGTCTTCGACACCGAAGACACCGGCGTGCTTGTATGCCTGTCTGTACCCTAAACTAGGAAGCCGCGTGAATTAGCTATCGCTCGCTCCTACTAATTTATATACCGGAGACTTGTACGCCCTATCCGGCGTTCAGCCGTCTACCTATCTACCGCGTTCAGTTAATTATAAGCGTACGCGTCATTTAAATTGCAATCGAGTATTTTGCGATAGTTGGGCCGGGTAACGGGGCGAGATTGCTCGTCCGTATTGTCGACGGATCAAATTACAGACAACACGTCGCACCTCGATGCACCGCGCCGCGCTCCAAAAAGTGGTGGCAATTGCGTAAATTGGCTCCGCCATGAATCGTGTCGCGCTTAATTAATCAGCTGCGAGTAGGGCGAGAGGTTATCCACTTCGAGCTGTGAAGCTTAATTCGCGAAAATTTTGTAATCGTAAATTGCTTACGCGCTTTAATTTAAAAATCATCGATAATTTATATCGTTGTTATTTTTTTTTTTTTTTTTTTTTAGTATTTATTCATTAACAGCTTATCTAAAGAGATTAGATTTTTGCGATATTTTATAATGCAAAACGATCATTTCATCGAGAATTTCGTTAGATATATTATTGAGATATCTTCTCTTTCATTTCTCCTGTTTAATTTGGTTCGGTTGATTATTAACGTTGCACGCTATAATCTTCCTTTTACAGCGCAGTGTCTGCTTGCCGTTAATATTGTTCGAGAAGTAGTTATTTTGAGATTGCGCTTCCAAACAGAAGTAAAAGAGAAAGAGAGAGAGAGAGAGAGAGCACGGAGTCTCTTCTCCGCTCGCGATGTTCTCATTGAGATGCGGGCAGGATTCAAAGTTTGCGTAAACGTTTAAAATAGCGTAGCGACAAGTTTGCACTTGAGCTTATATCCAAGCACAAATTACCTTTCGCTTAAGAGCTAATTAAGAGATGGTTCTATTCGGTGACTCTCGTCGGGGAGCAACTCTAGCGGAAACAAAATTCCACCGACCTAGTAACGTGTCCTGACCCCAGGACTCGAGGATGGTGAACCCTCTGTCGTATTCTCTCCGCGATACTTATATATATATATATATATATATATATATATATATATATATATATATATATATATACATGTTATACATAGACCAGACCAATCTCGAGTAATCGTTACGACCTACCGTAGACAGATAAGAGTATCCGACTGCTTTCGCCTCGATTCCTTCTTCCTTCTTCTCGCCATCGTGTCCCTTCGTTCCCTTATCCGCGATATCAAAAAGCGAATAGTTCTCCCGGATTCCCCGGAGTCGACTTAGATATCCAGAGTAGATATCTAAAGTGGCGGACGATCCTCGATGAACCGTGACCGTTCAGGATTCAGCGTATCTTCATATCGGATAGTGAAGCGATGAGCTCGATTCGTCTGATGTTACATGTGGCGTTTACCTGATTTAATCACCCATATAGAGATACATCGTGAAAATATATATTACTGTTTTTTTTCTAAAAACTTCTTTTTAGTTTATCGGGGTAGCTTTCTGCAACACGCGCAAATTTTTACGGAAAATAAAATCTGATAAGATCTACAATCAATTTAGATTTAATTATTAAAATATTAAAATTTTCAAATTAAAATGTTAAATTATAAAAAAAAAAAAAAAATTTGAAAAGAAATAATATTATTCTTTAAAATTTTTCTCTAATGCGTTTTAGTTTTTGCTAAAATCTTTGGCGGACGATGCTGGTCAATTACTAGGAAACGTTTTGTTTAATAATAGATACATATATAAGATCTGATATTTATATAAGGCGTCATCAATGGAACCATCAGGCAACTACTTCTCGTTTGTTTTGCTTTTAACGCGAATGGATGGGCAAGATGTATCCCAAACGCTTCGCGAAAGAAACGAAACGGCACGGAAAAGTAGTCGGAAATCGTAAAGTGCTCGACACCTCGATCCTCCTGGACAAATAAGACAGCGCGCAAGAGGATGAGGCGATGACGACGGGAACGACGCGCGACATATCGGAGTCGACAAGCGCTTCGAGATTCAGTCGTCTTCCATTCAGCCCGAGAGAACACGAGAGATGAGTATAAGCGTATCAGAGTCTATAAGAGAGAGGGAGAATAAGGGAGAGAGATAAAGATAGAGAGAGAGAGAGAGAGAAATTGAGACGGTCGGCTGGGGACGTCAGGGGTCGAGGGTGGCAGCTAAATAATAATTCTCACTTAACTAACTCGGTTAACTAGCTTCGCCGCGGCTAATAATAAAGGAGTCGTCGTACGTTGAGCATCGCCTGACGGTGGGTCGTGTCTCTGGTAGAGAGAGAATGAGATGGAGAGAATGTAGGAGAGGAGAGGATCATTTTCACAGAGGGCGAAGGTAGGAGGAGAGACGACGGGTGCGCGGCCGCAGAGCGCGTCGAGGTCTGAAGTCAATTTGTCGGGGAATGTGTTGGCAACACGTGTGGCACTCGCGAGACCTCGTCCCTCCCGTCTTTCTCCGTCTCTCGTATGTCTCATGATGAGTATGCCGAAAAACCCCACGAAATCTAGGCGCAACGCGAAGGACCATCGAGGAGTACGCCAATGAAAAAAAGGCAGGCAATTAAGCGTCCTACGACGCAAGAAGAACGATCGGACCAGACTTGCAGTCACCTCCGGAGAGAAGAGGACTCGTCTTTCGATCGCGGAGTGAAGTGACATTCCCCGTTTCGACGTTTCGACCCTCGTCGAAAGATATATTACACGTAAAAGTGCGAGTATGGCTGGGCGAAATGGCGATATAAGTTAGTATAGTCCGTTTTATAGTATGTAAAAAGAAAAATATCTTTAAAATTTCTCTTATATACATTTTATCGTAGAAAAATTTGGGCAACACGCATACATACATACATATATATTGTATATGTGTTACTATTCTATTTTACATATTGCAATGAAAATTAGAAGTGAGTTTATTAAATTCTCTCTAATTATAAGATTATGCTGTACATATTGTTCATGAATTTTCATTTAACATAAATTTTAGTAATACGTAAAGGAATAAAGAGAAAAGTCTTAATCTAAAAATATTATTTCGAGAAACGAATAATTAGCCGGAGTAGTCAAGAATCTCGTCGAAAAAGCAAATTAGCCTCGTAGTTTGCTTTGGGATATATGAGTGTTCTCCAATAGAAGCTTCTCGTCTTAATCACGATCTATCTGTTCTTATAAGAGATTCACATACTACATCACATAGCAGTAAATTAGACGATCCTTATTTGTAAGCGTAGATAAAAATAAAGCATTTAGAAACAACAAATAAATCCATGATATTTGTCAATCATTATCTTATATTGTACCATCTTTTATATTTTAGGCTAATTATATATCGTATGGATATATTTTCTTTGTCATGCGTTTTATATTATTATACATTGTAGAGACACATATATTGTATTTAATTCTATTGATACTCTTGAAAATTTCAAAACACGTTAATCAAACATTGTGTAAATTTTTTCAGCTTCGATACATTTTAAATATGCTACTAGTTACTAGTTACTAAAGGCATACATAAATAAACATCCTTTACGAATCAGCGAGCTGTGTTTGCTTCGCCGTACATCTCTCTCATACGGAGAAATCTGGATTCACGTAGATCGAAATTCGTGTAGAATCTGTTGACGTTCCGAGAACTACAAACGTGTTTGTCCGCATCATTAAACTATAATATTACTATTCAAATTTCTCAATCTATAGGCATTATTATAGAGCGTAAAATAGAGATGGATAAGATCAAGTTAGAGAATTTTTAACGAGATTCGCAAAGATTTCGAAAACGATATTTTTTTGTCTTAATTTTATATTACAATATCGGGTTTTTTTTTTTTTTTTTTTTTTTTTTTTTTTTTTTTTTTTTTTTTTTTAAGCAGAAGCAAAACATTGCAAATACGATTTTTTGTTCAGAATCTACGTGCTTCAAAAGTACGTAGATTTTGCGCTCCGCTTATTATCAGCTCTTTATAAAATGTGATGATCAATAAAAAAGATAATTAGATGACAATATATACCGGCTGGTTTGATAAGTTGTATACGCTATACGTGACGCCTACCGCCTTTTTTTTTTTTTTTTTTTTTGGTGGTCCAGATTCAAGGATCCGATGAACCTTCCGGTCGTCGGGGTCGCGTCCGCAGCCAGCCACTACGTAGGTATCCACTTATAAACACGACCCTACTTACTCTTTCCGTAGTCCTGGCCTCGTAGGACTCGCGTCAGAGCGGTAAAAGGGTAGATAGATACACGGCACGGTATTAGTAGGTATTAGGTGTTGGCCTGGGAACGACTGCACGTGCTGGCGAGGAATCCCATCCCTCCTGCGAGTTCGGATAATTCTTTAAGTGCTTCCTTTCTCCCCCGCTCGCGCCGTCGCCCACGACTCCGTCGCTCTTACCCGGGGGCCGTTCCTCGGTCCCGACCTACCCCCGGCTACCCACCCATCAGACCGACGTGCTCGCGGTGCCACTTCAGGATCTATATACGACCCGCTCTCTTTTCCTCCCTTCTTTGTCATCCTCAGCACTGAGATACTGCCTTTTAGCAATTTTCCGTATGCACCTACTAATCTCCAGTTCTACGAGGGTGAAGCAGAGAGACCGAAAGAGAGACAAAGAGAGAGAGAGAGAGAGAGAGAGAACAAGACGCCTTAACGTAATGCCGTTAATCTCCTTAGCAATGCGAAAGTTAAATGGCTTCAGATTGAATGCACTGTAATGAGTACGCGAGAGCAGTGTTTCAATATCAAGAGGAAATTATGCTATGTACAATACATTGAACTCGAGATGTTATCTTAAAAAGATAAAAATAATAATTTAAAAAAATTTTAACGTACTAAAAATAATATTTATTATATATATTTAGTTGCTTTATATATATATATATATATATATATATATATATATATATATATATATATATATATATGTATATAAAGGGCGTAAAAAATTATATCCGTTACATTGATTTTGGATATTATAAATCTTTTCAGAAATGATATTTACTAATTTTCATACGATTGCTTTTATTCTTGGCTATCTATAGATCTTTTTTTCAACGTATAGATAATAAATATAATGTGTGCTTGTATTTTTCATATCGATTATTAATTTTATGATTAATACATTTTTGTTCGCGATTACTATTAAGAAAACACACACGTTCAATCGATATAATAAATACATAACAATTATCTAATCAGTTTCACAACTCAATGTATAAGAATCAAAGCGCTATAAACGGCACTCTCGATGCAACTCGATTTCCGCTTGAATTTTCGGTACTCGAGGGTGTTCTCGTTAATTCGTCGATCCCTGCACGCCGCGTCGCTCGCGCGTTGCATCATAAATAGAGCATTACCACCGCAAATTAGAACGTCGAGTTTCATAATTGCAATGATATTAGCACACGCGAGGCTCGTAACTTGCGCAACTAGTCGGAGTCGCGGCGGCGCGGCTCACTATACGCGTTCGGTAAATGACATAATTATCCCTGAATGAGTACATGCGGATCGAGAGCGTGGCAGTTCCACGAACGAGTAAAATTACTATGTACTTACATACGGGCAGATTGCGGTTTTCCACATCTGTGCTCACGCGATGAACAAAATATAATCCTACCATCCAAGTACCCTATTTACATGCCGGAATTGTGTTCGCGCGTGTCTACCCGATATAGCGCCAAGTTTGTCGGCAAGGACATCTCGGGGAGCCATTAAAAGGGGTGATGTCGGGCCGCTGCCGCAGGAAAGTCAACGAACCGTTCGAAGATGCCCGAACATCTGGATAAAATTAAGTCGAGCGGCTCTTTTCCGCAGACACGCTGTCTCCGGTGCGTTTCCGACAGTTTCGTGTTTCTTTGTCCCTGTCGCTATTTATTTAAAATCCGCATCGGTTTCCCATTTCGACCGGAAAACATGGCGGGGACGTCATAAAAGAATGTGATACGTACACATCCATTGATACGATATTAATAATCCCTTGAATGCGAGGGATATTGTGATGAAATGTATAGAGGTTGGAAGTTTATAAATTAGTATTGTCGATAATAATTATTTTCTAGAAAAAGTGCAAAAATTTAATAAAAATATTACGAGCGTTGGAGACTTCGTTAACATTGTTTATTAAAAGCGATTTGACCTTTTCTTATAATATTTGCTTGATTAATCGTATAAATATTTTAGAAATTTATTTCGATCTGTTTAAACACACACATACATATATATTAATAATCCTTGAATGCGAGGGATATTGTGATGAAATGTATAGAGGTTGGAAGTTTATAAATTAGTATTGTCGATAATAATTATTTTCTAGAAAAAGTGCAAAAATTTAATAAAAATATTACGAGCGTTGGAGACTTCGTTAACATTGTTTATTAAAAGCGATTTGACCTTTTCTTATAATATTTGCTTGATTAATCGTATAAATATTTTAGAAATTTATTTCGATCTGTTTAAACACACACATACATATATATTTTCGCAGCGCATGTATGTATATCATAGAGACATAAAATTACAGAAGAAATTAGGAATTAACTTTATAACTTTGATCCTTAGATTTTAACGCGGCGAATTAATGAAGCGTTAAGCCTGCGATTAAGAACTTGTACAAACATTGAGATGGATAGGCGTTCTCTCATAATCGCGTCCTGTAATGATCTACACCACTTTGATAATCCTATCGGAGCAACAGATCGTTATTCACAACTTATTGACGAATTCACTGAATTAATTGCGTATGAAAATATCATATTTCGTAATGTCTTAATAAAATCGGGATTTTACGGGAATACGTAGCTTTTTTTCGCATAGCACGTAAGCTCGGGCGAGTGGACATTAAAATTCTATCGAGTTATCCGCAGTTTTGATATTCCCGGTCGTTTGCCAGCGCGCGGCATTTCCAAGGGGATTTTTTTCCGCGATTCGACTGCGCGCTGTACAATTAAAACAAAAGCGAGCGCGAGCACCGGACAAATACTCTCGGTGCCTAGAAAGCGCGGCGGTGTAACGACGAGCATTCGAGGCGTTTCGACATATTCGTGGTTCGTAAAAAAAAAATAAAAAAATAAATAAAAATGAGCTGTTGACGGTGCCGTGGCCGAAGACAATCATCGGGGAGGAAAGTTCGTCGTTTCGCGTCTGGGTATTATATCAATGGTGAACAATGCGCTGCTTGTGGCGCGCGCGAGAGCAAACGCTCAAAAAATAAATTTAAAAAAACAGAAAAGAGAAGAGAGAGAGAGAGAGAGAGAGAGAGAGAGAGAGAGAGAGAGAGAGAGAGAGAGAGATAGGCGAGTGGAGCGAAACGCGCGAATGGTTCGAAAGCGTCGACCTCGCTGGCGTAGAATTTATAGGTAATTATTTTTTCCCGAACGTACGGGCCTGTTTCTCGTCGTCGAAGATGAGATGAGATAGAGATGGCGCGAGAGGATCGCCGCAGCGGGAGGAGGGGTGTGTAATAGGGGCTGCGAATGAGTCTCGTCAAGCGAGAATCCACGTCGAACGGCGACTGCCATTGGACGTGCAAACTAAAGCCAGATCATGTCGCGGATGCGGGTGTACATTTTCTACGGGATCGTATCCACGGAGAACAGCGGAGACCCAACCGTGAGAGACAAGGACGAGGAAGAGCTACTAACGGTAGGATCGCGGATGGAGAACGACGAGGAGGAGGAGGAGGAAGAGCAGGTGATGGCGAAAGGGGGCGACGGTAGGGTGAGGAGGACGCGCGAGAGGGAGAAAGAGAGAAACGAGGGGTTGAGGTATATAACGCGACAATTGCCGGGATGCGACCGTTCGTACGAATTGCGCGCGGGGAACTTAGGTACCGTGTACGTGAATCTCCGCGAGGGGGATGAAGGTAAGAGGGAGAGGGATGAGCACAAGGAGGGCTGGAACGCGAGCGAGGGTGAGGGATTGTATAGATACGTCCCTGCGGCGGTGGTTTGTAATATTATGATAACCCTCTCCCCGCCTGCGCCCGGCTTCCTCCCTTCTTCTCTCTCGCTCTCTGTCTATCTCACTTTCTCTCTCTTTCTCTCGTTTCCCTCCTACGCGTACACCAGGCTGGCAGGCTGCCACCCTCTTTCAGCGGCCATGTTGCCGGGAAATATGATTATTGTTATTATTTGCACCCTCCTTCGTTCGTATCCTCCTGACTCCTCACCTCTTCGTAACAGTCCCATCATCCTGCTGGAGTGGCTGCCTCCGTTTTCTCTCTTTCTCTATATCTCTCACCCTATCCTTCTCTCCTTTTCTGTCTTCACCTCTCTATTTCTCTCGCCCAGCATCCTCATAGTTGTGCCATCCTGCGTAATGCTTTGCAGTTCTCTCCTGCACCTCCCTTCTCGTTACGCGAATCTCTCTCTCTCTCTCTCTCTTCGCCATTCTCTCGCATCATCCCGCGACTCCATTCTCTCGCACTCCTGTTCTTCGTGTGTAGATCTCTCTCCGCTATCGTTAACCGACGAATTGAGAGGAAACGAACGAGAACACAGGACCGAAGCAACCGCCCGTCAACCGAAACCGTTTTCCTCTCTTCCTCTCTCTCTCTCTCTCTCTCTCTTTATCTCTCTCGATCCGTTCCCTTTTTGTCTTTCATTCGTATCGTTCTTTTTATCGTCCTTCCTGTCATTCTCCATCGTTCTCTCCCTCTCACTGCGGTCGTCTGCGAAAATTTTACAATGCGAAATGCCATCCCCGCGTCGCGCCCTTCGGCTCGCTGTATATCTCTGTTCGCGTTTTTTTTTATCACTCTTCATTTCTCTCTTCATCTTTCTCGTGGTTGCGCGCAAGCTCATTTTTTTCCCGTCCATTCTCGCTTTCTCTTTCTCTCATTGCTCCTCCCCAGCTTTCCGCGCGCGGCTCATTTCAACTCGTCCCTGCGGAAACGTTTCATCGACCGAGACCGCCATTCCCGGCTTTTTTTCCTTCGGGCTTTTTCTCGCCTCCTTCGAACTTTCCTCGCGTGTCTAATATCAGGGTTATTCTTTAACGGTCGAAAATCACCAATCGGCGTGAAGATCACCGAGCCGTTCCGCATTAAATACTGCTGCTTATACTATCGATATAAGATAGCTCGCGATGATATTTATTGCAGGACGAGTTGTGCCGTATTTAAAAACGTCCTAATTTTCCGCATTATTTAAATATAAAGAGGCAAATTTAGAGTATGGTGTGTTGCGTATTACGCATAATTTCAAACTTTATCTCAATGATATTTACGTGCAAAGAATTAATGTCTTTATACTGTCGTGTAAAATATCGTGTTTACAATTTAGTTTTCGCTATTTTCAATCCTCTGGAATGTATACAGTTTAACATTAATTTAAAATGGCACGTGAACGCGTTGCTCATGATGCGAACAACAGTATGACTTTTCGTGACACGTGCGTATACGAGCTAATTATTCCACGGTTGAAAAATAAATAGGCAAGTTTTCGTTGCGCCAGAAATTAAAATACATTTGAATTTTCAACATTAGCACATTTAGTGCTAAATGTAGCCATCAAGTTCTCATTGCGTTATCTTATTTCATTTGTTTACATCGTACGCCTTTTTTCAAATTATAGACAAAATATACAAAATCCGACTCTATATATTTAATGCTAAATGTAGAAAGAGATAGGAATTATAATTTTCAAGAGAAATTATTAGAATGATTAACGGGAAATGCATAATATATACGCGCAACTTCTCCATATAGTTATCACACTTTGCGCTTTTCGCATTCTAAAGAAAATTGTTCTCACCTCTAAATGGATAAAAGCAGCGGTAGTGAGCCTCGGATAGACGTAGTACACGTAATTCGCCGTAAACTCGCTTAATCGTGTTATTCGAGTCTCTGCTCGTAAACCGCGAGCGTGGATATGTAACGGTAACGTTAAAGGTAATAAGGACGGTGTGAGAGTCTCGAGACTGTCAAGAGTCAAGATACGAAACAAAGGAAACGGGTGTTGGGTGCTAGGTATTTGTAGAAGAACAAAAGTATAGAAATAAACGGTGGAAAATGAAGAAGAAGAAGAAGAAAAAACTCAGCAAGAATTAGAGGAATTGATTTTTCGATCATTTATCTTATAATTACAGATAATAATAAATAAACTATGTAAACGCGGTATTAGGTAACAGCTGCTTATTCAGAGAACTGTTCGATCATTTAAATCTAGACGTATAATGCATAGTGGCTAGAGAGTAATTTTCTGTAAACTCAATTAATTTGTTATTCGAGTCGAGAAGCGGGCCCGCGTAGTTATGTAATGATAGCGTTAAAGCGTTAATATAAAAAAAAAGAGATGGTACTCGGGAACAAAACGAAGAAGCGAAAGTAAGACGGCCGATATACGTCGAAGGTGGTAGCGGGGAGGAAATAGAGATGAAGGAAAACGAAGGACGAAAGAGAGCGCGAGGTGAAAGTGGGGGTGGTCTTTCGGTCGTGGTAGTCGCGGGAGTCGTGGTAATAAATGGGCAACACGAGCGCTTATAAGGGGTAGGTAATCTAAAGCTTTCGAGGCGGTGGCTGCCGAGAGAAAGGGCGGACGAGAGGAGAGAGCGGTACCAAGGGGGGGGGGGTGGAGAGGATGGAGGACGATGAAGAGAGGTGGGCTAGGCGGAGGGTAACGGGGGTGGTTGGCGCGCGTAGGGTGAGAGGGTCTGGTTGGAGGAAAGTGTGGCGGAGGAAGGGGTGGATAAGGGTGGTTACGGGCGAGAGTGTGAGATAAGGTATAAGGTGGGTAAGATGGCGGACAATTTGCCGCTCGACTACTCTTGCCCGCACCCCTCCCTGGACGATTCCGAGACCTCCACCTCCTTCGTCCCCTTATCCTGGTCTATGTACCGGGTAATAGATGTTCTCCTCTTTCACGACCAACGCGGAGACGCTGAACGCGCGCGCAAAAGCGTACGGCATCCTCCTTTATCTCGCTTATCCTCTTCTTCTCTCGCCGCCGCCTTTCTCTCTCGCGGCAAGACCAGCGGGAGATGAGACGGAAGGGAAAATGCGGGGAGACAGGCTCATGAACGTGCGTGACGGTGAGAATTGCGCGTGCACGCGAGAGACGCGTATATACACGACCGAAATATTGCGGCCGCCCGGTTCACTTGTACGGAAAGCTGTACGCCGCTCCGAGGTACAGTCGTCCATGGATACGTATAGGTATTTAAACGTTCTCCGCACAGAGTTACCCCCTGTCACCCCTTCGCCTATCCACCCCTCTTTCTGCCTATCGTTCCAGTCGCGACGTTTCCGTCGGCGCCCCCTAGTCGGCAGACCGCACCAGCGTGCTCTCTCTTAGCATTCCATCCGCCATCTTCTCACTTAATAAAATAATTACCCCGGACCAATTAAGCGTTCCCCTCCACCCCGCCGTTCGTTCGCTCCTCTCTATGCGGGACGCTGCGCGCATTTTCCACGAGCGGTCTTGGGCGGGATATTAACGCGGCATGTTATTCGAGCGTTTATTCGTTATCACTTTGCGGGATTTACGCGCCGAGACCTTAAGGCGCATCCACTAATTGGCGTGTCGCGTTTGTGCGACTAAACTTTGTTCTCATTATGATGAGTGCCGCAATAAGGTACGTTGATCGTGCGACTTTGCGCAGTTTCATGCGACAATCTTGAAGACGCTACGATGTGAGAAATTCTGATTAAATTAAATTACGTATAACGATATAAAGCACCGTTGAATCGATTTATTAAACGTATACAGTATACAGTAAGTTTTTAAATAAAAAAATATATATATATATGGATAAATCTCCGATAGTTGTTTTCTCTTTTTCGATTATTTGTTTCGTATATTAAGATTTTCGAATATTTTTTCAAGATATATTAATTCTTTGCGATTTCAAGATCAATTTTCTTTGCCATTCGAGATAAATTCAAAAGATGGATTTATATTTTTTTAGTTTGTGAATAAATTAACACTTATCTTCTTTTCTCAGCAAAAATCCAGATAAAGATATTATATATTTTGCGGTATCGGATCTTCAATTTGTCCAAGTATATGAAAATTAAATATTAATCTTCTTTTTTAACTATGCTTAAGAATCTTTAAAAAATATATCACATCGTGCATATAAATGCATGTACAATAGATTCCAAAGTGAAGTTTATGCATATAAGCCTTGAAGTGAAATGAGCAGCGAATATATTATCGAGTAATTTTTCTTACTTTCCATCGATAAAGAGAATTTCGTCGAATCTCAGGCAAGATCGTGTTCACAGATGGCATCACTTGAACTCGATACAGTGCCATTTAAATCAAGATGTCTATCGCGACGTTGGCGTGTCGCGTTTTCGGCCAACAAATACCTAATTTAGTTAGTTCGACGATCTCAGTGTTCTCTCAAGTACCAAGAAGATACAAATGGAAACTCGTAAGGTTGCCGCAAATTGGCCACGGCAAAGCTTTTCGAAGAATTGTCCATTTCAAGGATAAATACACGGTTGAGCCTTTGCAGGTTACAAATTTAGCAGGCAGGGATCCTGTCACAGGTACGTGAGATAATATCATTGCTGCAGCATCTCACATTCTATTACATCTTAGATTGATATAATATTTGATTTTCTTATTGTTCACAAATTTAATGGGAAAAGCATAATCGAAGTGTATATATATTACGAAGCATATGAAAAGAGTAAGTCTGACCTCTGTTGACGAAGCAGGAAATTACTGGAAGATAATATAGATAACTTACACATCGGCTTCTGTTAATATTAGATTCTTGTACATATCTCGGCCATCTATCACATATTTTAATAATATAATTAAATTATATAATAAAAATACAATTATTATATGATTAAAGATAAATTTGGTATATTATATAGATATAATACTGATATAATGTGAAATATACATGCTTATGTTATATGTTAGAGAGAAAGAAAGAGAGAGACAGAGGGAGAGAGAGAAATTAATGCATTATTAATTATATAAACTTTATATGCAGAATAATTTTTTATACAATGGTATTTTGGATAATAATAGCATTAGAAAAAAAAAATTGAAGTTAAGATTAATCTTCAGCGTTTGAGATTAGGCAGTAAATATTCTACTTGCGATCAATATTTTCTTTGCAAAAATATTGCAAATATTTAATTGGAGCATCTACCTTGTTTATTTGAAGCGAGATTTAATTATAAAATAAAAAAATGGATCGTTTTTGAATCATTGAAACAGGTAGAGTAGCGGTAAAAGGAATCGGGGGTGGTATAAAGCACAAGTATCACTGGATCAATTGGATCAGGGATGGACCTAAAGACCTTAATGAACCACCAAAGGAAGAGAAAGTTCTAGAGATCTTCAAGGACGGTTGCAGAACGTGTTTCGTCGCGTTGGTTGGTACCGGACGCGAACTTAAATATATTTTAGCTACCCAGAACATGAAACCGGGCGACATAATACGTACTCATCAAGGAATACCGCGTAATTCTGTAAGGCCGTCGGAGGGAGATGCCTATCCCCTCGGTGCTTTACCCGTAGGAATTAAAGTTAATTGCATAGAGAAATATCCAGGACTGGGTGCATTTCTGATTCATGCCGCTGGTACTTTTGCAACGATAGTAAAGCGAGAGGAGGATCGTACCGTGATACAAATGCCGAACAAAAAGCTTTTTAGCTTGCATGAAACGTGTATGGCTACGGTCGGTCGATTATCGAACATCGAACATGCTTCTACACCAGTTGGCAGCGCGCAGAAAAATCGCGAATTGGGAAATCGACCGAGGAGCGGATTGTGGCAACGTAAAACTGGCAGATTCGGTCGTAAAATAAAGCCGCCTCCTAAAGTAAAACGTATCGATGGCGGATTAAACAAAAAACCAGAAATTGTTGTCTTGAGTTGCACGGAAATTGCTTAAACTATCATACATTGACAAATCACAGTGGCGGATTAAGATATACAATATATTAAAATTTATTCAGAACACTAAATTGTTTATTTTATTGTCGTCGTTACCCTTTCTCACTTAACAGTCTCGATCTTTTATATATCCCTTATATATTGTATCTCGAAACATTCGTTATATGTATACAGGCCAGAGTGGAAGGGAAGATATGTATGTATTTTTTTGGACGTATATAGCTAAGAGAATTCGTTTATAGATCGTAGATAGAGTGCTTGGAAAAATCTAGAAAAGATTTTCAAGATAATTTTTTGCTCGAAAAAATGAAAAAAGATTCAGGAAAATTTATCTCCGAAATCTAAAGAAATTTTCGAGAAATTTTTAATTTTCTTTATTATGATTGTATAAGTTAAAAACTCTAAAAAGCTCAAAATAAATTTATATTAAATTTGTTAAAGTATAAAAGAAGAAATGTTTTAATGTTATATAAAAATTCAAAAAAAGTGTTGAAAATTAAAGAATTTTTTTAAAGATTTAAATACACTCTCGTACGATAATATCCCCGTAAATTTTCAGTTTACTATTGATTATATTTACGGAAATATAAATTATATACAGCAAAACACACATCCGTAAACAAACTGTTTACATAATCGTTGGAAGTCATTGATAATAGTGGCATATTTGTGCTTTCGAATGTTGTGTTTGGGAATGTCTCGTGTATACCTGAGTTTCAAGAGTAGATTTACGTCCTTGAATCGGATTGATAAAGGTATCGGGATCGTGCCCCATATTATTTAAAGGCCCTTATTGTAGTAAACAGTTTCCAGATTGGGATTGTGCGAGCGTATCTGTTCTTGTACGTCGGATTCTAATCGATTTACCGAGATAGGGACGCGTTGTGCGAAAAGAGCACAGCAGAGCGGTGTCGCGAAAGTGAGACAGACTCCACAAATCAGAACTTGAATTGGTCCGGCAGCCCACTTCGCCTTACGCAACAATTGTCTTCGATCCAAGTAATTCATTACTATCGGCGCCAATACTGTAACAATAAAATAATGTTTTCCATTATATGATCTGTAAATCCACACGATCTTTTTATCGACTTCGTTAATTACTTCGAGGCAAATGAGGTCTGTTTATAAAAATTTAGATTTATGTAAATAATTGTATGGTAATAAATATAGCTATCCGTATAATTTTTGCTTACATAATAATATATAAAAATAGAAAAAAATTTAGCTAACAAGTAGTAATTGCTGATAATGTAATTGGCTTTTAACTTATAAATGAAAAATGAGAAAGCTATCAATTGCCTACACATACATATAGTTCAGATACGATTGATTGAAAAATACTATTTAAGAAGTTTGATTAATAAACCTAACGCAGCGAAACTTACTCATGCTCGGAGAGGCCATAAGTATTCGTGATAACGTCACAGATGCGATTGCCTGTTTCGCCGCACGTTTACTGTTACCGACTTTTGTACCGTCCTCGGTTTGCAATTCGATACCACTTTGTAGTTCAGTAATCCTCATCAGAGGAATATTCACGCAATTAGCTGCCGCAACCGCCGCTAATGGTACCAGCCGACCTGCCAACGGTGGTCCACGTTGAGCAAGACGGTTCAAGGTCAACGCCGTTATCACGGCGCCTCCGGTAGCGCCGATATAACTTCGCGCTAACGTTTCCGTGGGGATCGGACTCGAGCCACTGCGGTTCGTGTAATTTACTACAGCATTGAACGACTGGTTGATCCATTGCCAGAAAATTACAGCTGGCGTTGACCTACGAGAATTATAAACGTCTTTCGATAACAACGTAGACTGCTAATAAATATCGTAAATGGACGATCTTCCAATCGCTAAGTAATAATCCTAATTTTCCAGTCTCTTGAATGTTTTGATTGTGGACTTTGTACTGCTCTCGCGAAATAATCGTATTTGAAGTTATCGAAAACTATTTGTTAACATATATTTTCAACCGTTTTTTGTTGTGAAAAATGTAAAAATCGATGGATATAGCGATCGGAAAATTACTGCGTATTGCTATTGCTTAAGAGATTAGTCTTCATATTTTGTTAAAAAGTATCAAAGTATTCGAAGTACTCGATGCTCTTATCACGATAATTTTATGTATGTTGATAATTTTGAGTACGTACTTGTAAAATGTCATCATACAGCCAGTTATTATCATATTCATAGGCACTTGAGCGCTCATACGCCCAATTGATAGCATTTTTTCGCCAGTATCAGGATGGTAAGCGCTGTCGTAAAGATATTTGCAGTTCCATAACTCATCCGCGATGATCCCTTGTTTTTCTAGGCTTTCGCCCTTTCTACGCCGATAAAGTTACACGGATCATTATTTTATATTTATATAATAAATAAAGAACAAAAAAAGAGAGAAAAAAGAGAGAGATAAGAAAGAAAAATATAGAATTTATTTCAGAGAAGGATATAAAACTTAAATAAAAATACGAAGTAATGGAAATAGATGAATTGTCTTAAACAAAATTTATTATAATTCTTCTTTAAACATTTCAGTAAGGTAATTGACAGTCTAATTCAAGACATAAAAATAATGACATTATAACATTGATACATAATATTACACACATACATGCTTTACACGCTAATGTGACATATGATGGCAGTTTGCTGATCATATACATTCCAATAGAGAGAAGGAGAAAAAACTAATTGTAGCAAGGACTACCTGTATTTCGTGACGACATCACGCGCGTGCTCGAGCCGCTGGTTCGAAGCAAAGACATTGAGCGGATTCGTCACTGTCAGAAAGTGCAATGCCCTTCCTTGATATGTGCTCTGATCCCAGTACGGTCTTTCGATGTCTATCCCATCCGGCTCGTTATCCTGCGCCACTGTCTCCTTTCTTTCCGACATCTCTTCCAGCTATTTTCCTGCTACGAGCTGCTGTCTCTCTTTCCCACCTGAATTCACCCTCTCCCCACCTCACCTTCTTGATGTTAGAGAATCGTCGCCTTTTCTTCTCACCTGCTGAGGAGGCTTCGGCAGCCTCCAAGGAGACGGCATACGGTGCCGTTCTATCAACGAGGCAGGCTGTTCACTCAGCTACCAGTCGACTAACCCGTTCCAGAGTCCAGCCGATCTAGTTCTCCTCTCCCTCTCTCTCTCTCTCTCTCTTCGCTTCCTGGGTGTCGTTTCTTCCCTTCGCTCCCCTTGTTCGATCCATCGGCTATGTACTTTGCCTCTTGCCGCGTTCAGCTCTCATCGATAAGACTGTTATGCGCGCGCACGAGCCACCCACATATCTCCGTTTGACGGATTTTCCACGAGATGGTGGCACACGGAGAAATTCACCTGTTTTTTTATGATTGATAAGAATATATTTTTTAATGATATCACAATGTATAATTTGAAAAAAAAAAAAAAATGTTCAAAATATTAATTTCATAGAAAAAATGTGAACGATACATGCGTGATAAGTCATTAAAAAAAATTTGATATAATGTTGTAAAAGAAGAAAACTAAAAAAAATTGTTAATCTGAAAAGAATCTTTTTTATTAATATGGCATTTCATTAGCATTGCGATATTATTATTTTGATATTGCATTTCTAAAAGAGCGCGATAATTTAAACATATAATATTAATTAAAAAATGGAAAACGCGATAATGCGTTTCTCTTGATAATTCCTGGCTAATTCTTAATTAGGAAATAATAGTCAGAATATTGTAAGTTTTGACAGAACATAGATTAGCTATCATTTACTGATTAGTTTATCTTGTCTAATTCTTGGTCAGAAAATAATAACTGAAATATTCAAACTTTTGTCTAAACATCATTTACTCTGATACTAGTTATCATTTACCGATTCGTTTAGTTTGATTATTTTCTCACTATTTTTTGTCCAGAAAGTGTTTTTTTTTTAACAGCATTTTTTAACAGCACCATCTATTAAAAAATTAAATTATGTTTTAGTAGCTAGCCATTTAAATAGCATTTTATCTTAATAGAATTTTGTACCCAGTCATTGGACAGTTACTGCTCAGTAAATTTAAAATTAGTAAAAAAATGGTTAGTTTTTGACTTGTAATCAGTTTTTCCAGACATTTTTCTACTTGAATATTATTTTAGCATTGCATTTTTAAGGGAGCGATAATCTAGATCTAATATTAATTAAAAAACGAAAACGTGATAAAAAATTGCAAGATATAAAATTACAAATTTGATCATGTTCTTAATTTATTAATTTATTAATTTATTAATTTAATTTATGAAATGTATAATACATTATTGAATTATATGTTATATTATTACGAGTAGAGAAAGTAATAAAAGATTTATAAAATTGTATTTGCATCAGTTTTAATTTATGATCAAAAGTCTTATTATTCAATCATCTCAACGTATGTCTTACGTAACATTTTTAGATTTTTAAATACAATAGTTGATGAATAATTAATGACATATTAATATCTTTTACCTGTTGTAAATATACTTTTGTACGAATCCGAATAAACTTGTGTTTATATAAGTTCGTAATCTTATTATATAATATCTATAATATAATATTATTAGCGATCATATATAATATTATTTTTGTATATATATTTTATGAGTATTGTAACAAATGATGAACATAGTTATCACCGTGTGTGACCGTTTTATGTGTTTAAATTTTTAAATTAACAGATCTCTGATCCTCTCAAAGAAATTTTCTGGGACAAGAAATTCACTTTCAAGGTGATAACATCGCTAAATGATTTTGTTAACTAATCGTGATCGTGGTTGCGAAGAAACTCTTTATTCGTGAACGTTCCTTAGAATAATAGAATTGTATTTAGAGCATGTGAATAGATATTTGTTACGGGATTATTACTTTCTCCTAATTAAATCATCTATCGATAACAAGAAGCTAACAGCTTATTAATATACCTTACACATGTAGCATTATGTATAATTATTTATAATGAAAATAATAAATAATATAAATGATTATTTTTGTTTCTATAAAGCATATTAAATGTTAGACCAGTGTTCTATGATTAATTTTAATTATTGGAAATAATGCTTCAATTAGTAATTAATGATAATGCATTAACTTTAGTTGAATCTTAATGAAACGTAATATGTGTTAATCTCAAATTTGCCTTTTGGCAAGTGGGATATTAATTGCGTAATTATACTAGGAAGAATTCTCGAAATAAATCAATATTTACTGTTACATGCTTATATATTAAGGCTATTAAAACTTAAAAATTGTATTAAAGACAGATAGAAGCTAATTAATATTATTGAAATATTTAATTTAATTTTTTTATTCTTTTTAACTGTAGAAATTTAAACATTACCAGTGTATATATGTACCATATGTGTGTGTATGTGTGTGATATCTAACACCGACAGAAACTATTATTTTATATTACACATAACAAGAAGGAAAAAGAATCTATGTCAAGAATCTGTGTGTGACTAAAATGAATGAAGAGCATAAGAAGGTTAAGTCTACAATGATTGTAATCCTGTAGATTGTACGGAATTGTTTCCAACTATTATCATGTAAATTTGTCATTGATACGTTAATTACGACTTTTCTCTTATTAGCAAGGGTCAGTGTTTATGTCAATCGCTGAAACGACCTAAATCATGTGCAATTATTATTAGTTGATCGACATATTTTTTGGCGCTGAGCGGAATATATTTTAACGAATGCTCGATCGTTCACCGAACTTTCTAAATGGTCTCGTCAAGTATCATACTATTTGACTTGATTTTAATGACGCAATTTACGTTTATTGCCCTAACCGTAATCTTATCTTTAGTTCAATTATGCGATTGAGAGCATCGTAGAGAGATATTTGCATGTGAAAACAATATCAACTAAACTAAATCAACAATTTTAATTAACAATATTTGATTAAACTAGAATTTTTTGTCGACACACATTTTTGTTTATATATACATATCTACAATACAATAGCAATTTTTAATATTTCATTATAGCAGCATCTTTTGTGATTAAAAAATAACTAATTTTTGTTTTAAAAAAGTAGATCATACGTGCGATTTTTGGTCGAAATGTCGAAAAAGCTTTCGAGGAAATTTATTTGCTTTAAATTTTCTCAGAGAGCTATATACCTAACTTAAACTATTAATTATTTTAAAACACACAATTTCAAGAAATTATTAGTTTCTACATAATTTTTATTATATTAATTTTATGATATATGTATATTACAAGAGACCAAAATGTGCCATGTAATTGCAGATATGTCTGATCGGCATTCCAGATTAAAAGAGAGAGACGAATCCACTAATTTTCTCAGAATCACGATCTAATGCCCGTAGGAGTTAATGTTCAATATATGCATGTCACGTACCTTTTCACTGTAGAGTGGAATGCAGGACGATGTGTATCAATATGTTAAGCGTTCCGTGTAAGAACATAAACATTATAAAAAGATTGATACGTTTCACAGACACTATTAGACAATCGTATGTCAATACGTATATATGGAATGTAAAATAATTTTAAAAAATTCATTCGGAATTAATTAAAACAAAATATTATTATAAATCTATTTTTTTTATATATTAACAAAAATCGATGTATGATAATATTTTGTTTTAATTCCGAGTGAATTTTTTGTAAATTATTTTATATTCTAAGTACCATATATGTATTGATACACAACTGTGTCTATGAAACGTATCAGTCTAATAATTATATTCTTATACGAAATATATTTAAAGAGAAAAAAAAATATATATATACATAATAATAATCAATATTTTTATGTTGATACTTAATTGATCGCAGAATAATAAGCTTAATTTAACGAAAATTATTCTTTCACTGTCAAGTTCAAATTCAGAGAAATACTATACTTTCTTCAAAGAAGGAAATAGTATTCAAGCGATTTTGCTTGTATGATAATTACGAAGCAGCATTTAGCTGATGCATTGAGTATATTGTTTTCAGACACAACCTTTCTAATGATGTTTATTTTTTTTGTATACCACGTTTAATACTAGAATGATAATAGCGGAGCATTCCACTAGCCTACTTATTTGCTGGCAATAGAACATAAAGGTGAGACCGAAAAAGAAAAGTACGAAGATAGGATGATTATATGGAGATTGTAGAAAATTGTGTAGAAGTGTATACTCAATGCTATATATATATATATATGCTTGTTTTTTTGAATGTCTACTCTATTGAAAATACAATCTTGTATAGAAATACTCAATAAGGATATTTCCGGCACATTACCATATATCCAGATTAGTTGAGATCAAAGTCATGACAATTTACCGTTAAAATTTTAGAGAGACTGCAGTAAGTCTCAATTTCTGAATTTAACTTCCGATAAATTATCAGAAAATGACAAGAATAAATCGAAACCATTCAATTTCTAAATATCAATTATCTATGTATTGGACACATTTTAATACGACAAATATTACTTCCATCAATGTTATTTATATCTTTTTCTCGTTTTCGATTATTTATTCTTATTTTGCTTTACTTTTATTGTTTTATGTATGTATTAAATTATATATATATATATATTAATATCAATGTTATGTTTCATTTCTCGTATTATCTTGTCTATTATTGCATCTAATTCTATTATTCATTGCATGATTATCTTTACGATCATCGACAGCGATGTGTTCCATTCAATGATGATTTATTATCTTGAAACGATAATTTCAGGCAGAGTAAGAGATATGTAATATTCTTTCCCTTTCTAAACAAATATTTCATATGAACACGCAATTCTATTAGTAATTAAAGTGGATGTAATATTATGTTTTATTTGCCGAAGAGTAGAGAATATAATACCCAATATCTATTATACTCGAAAAAATGATTATAGTAATTATTTCTTTTTGCGCAAAAACGGCTTTTACACGCTACATTTACAGTGTTAATTTGTTCATTCTAAATACATTAATTAATCAATATACATACATATACATACACACACACACACACACACACACACACACACACACACACACACACACACACACACACACACACACACACACACACACACACACACACACACACACACACACACACACACACACACACACACACACACACACACACACACACACACACACACACACACACACACACACACACACACACACACACACACACACACACACATATATATATATATATATATATATATATATATATTGCACACTTACGAGGATGAGTTTTTGAGTAGTTGCATGTATGGGTATCCACATTTAAAAGAATATTTTTTTACAATAGTGGCATATTTTTTATCACAATAACTATGCTATTATCGATAATAGATGTTAAAAAAGCAAGTGATCTCAATTATTTTTGTTACGAATATCGATTCGCTTGAATATCTATTTGAATAAGCGAATCTATCTTGCCTAGATATTGTACTAACAAGAAATTAATATTTATAACTTACATTTTTCGCGTATTTATTTTATTCGCGTAAAGCATTTTTGAAGTACAATTCTTATTTTGTAATTAAAAAAAGTATAATTCTTATTGTGATTAAAACTTCGAAAATTAAAAAATAGCAATATTATAAGAAAGTAAATGCATTTATGTATATCATATATATATATATATATATATATATATATATATATATATATATATGTGTGTGTGTGTCATAATACGTAAAATATTTCATATACATACATCATATAAAATATTTATATATATATATATATATATATATATATATATATATATGTCATAATACGTAAAATATTTCAACAATGAATCAATAATATGGTATCCGGCCTAGACGGCGTAAACATTAGCGCGCTATTGTTGACGTATTACGACTTATGGGGCCAATCATTCTCGCGGCGACACTCGAACAGTAAGGTAGTAAAGCGCGAGACACTCCGTCAAATTTCTTTTACAAACGCGATCGCGAGAAGTATCGAGAAATAACTTGATACGATAAATATAAATGATCTTTTACATACCTTAAATAATACGTAATTATATCGTAACAATAAATTTCGAGGCACGTATTTCGCGTGATGTATACACATTTAATCAAGAGTCGAAGTGACAGGAATCAAAATTGTAAATGTAAATTGTTTTGTCGCGATCTTTCTCTCTCTTTATAAATAATAATTATTTCTCTAAAAATAATTAGGATTTAATTATATTTCGTCTGTTTTGCTTTTTCATTAAACTTTTCGACGATTTGAATATGATTCGGATTAAAAACGCATAAAAAAATAGTCGAATCGCAGGTCCGAATAATTAAAATGACGATAAGCTTCGAGACATATTAATTTATTAAATAATTGATCCATAATTTAAAATATCTATATAATTTAATATTCCGCTTGTTTATAAGTCATAATATGCAAAAAATATTTTCGGTTGCGAATTGTCAATAACATGATCTTCGGCCTTGGCGACGTAAACATTAGCTCGCTATTGTTAATGTATTACAACTTTTATAGCTAATCATTCTCACGGCGACACTCGAACAATAAGCACGAGACACTCCGTCAAATTCTCTTTTTAAACGAAATCTCGATAGATATCGGGAAATAATTTGATACGATAAACATAAATTATCTTTTACATATCTTAAATAATTATACCGCAACAATAAATTTCGAGGCACGTATTTCGCGTGACGTGTATACACATTTAATCAAGAGTTGAAATGATAGATATCAAAATTGTAAATGTAAATTGTTTTGTCGCGATCTTTTTCTCTCCCTTTATAAATAATAATTATTTCTCTAAAAATACTTAAGTTTTAATTATATTTTGTCCGTTCTGCTTTTTCATTTAACTTTTCGAAGATTTACATACGATTCGAATTGAAAACATATAATAAAATAGTCGAATCGCAAGTTCGAGTAATTAACATAACGGTAAGCTCCGTGATATATTAATCGTTTATTAAATAATTGATCCGTAATTTAAAATATCTATATAATTTATTATTCCGCTTGTTTATAAGTCATAATACGCGAAAAATATTTTCGGTTGCGAATTGTCAATAACATGATCTTCGGCCTTGGCGACGTAAACATTAGCTTGCTATTGTTAATGTATTACAACTTTTATAGCTAATCATTCTCACGGCGACACTCGAACAGTAAGCACGAGACACTCCGTCAAATTCTCTTTTTAAACGAAATCTCGATAAATATCGGGAAATAATTTGATACGATAAACATAAATTATCTTTTACATATCTTAAATAATTATACCGCAACAATAAATTTCGAGGCACGTATTTCGCGTGACGTGTATACACATTTAATCAAGAGTTGAAATGATAGATATCAAAATTGTAAATGTAAATTGTTTTGTCGCGATCTTTTTCTCTCCCTTTATAAATAATAATTATTTCTCTAAAAATACTTAAGTTTTAATTATATTTTGTCCGTTCTGCTTTTTCATTTAACTTTTCGAAGATTTACATACGATTCGAATTGAAAACACATAATAAAATAGTCGAATCGCAAGTTCGAGTAATTAACATAACGGTAAGCTCTGTGATATATTAATCGTTTATTAAATAATTGATCCGTAATTTAAAATATCTATATAATTTATTATTCCGCTTGTTTATAAGTCATAATACGCGAAAAATATTTTCGGTTGCGAATTGTCAATAACATGATCTTCGGCCTTGGCGACGTAAACATTAGCTCGCTATTGTTAACGTATTACAACTTTTATAGTTAATCATTCTCACGGCGACACTCGAACAGTAAGGTAGTAAAGCGTGAGTATATATATATATATATATATATATATATATATATATATATATGCAATATTAAAAGCAACCTCTCCGAAAATGATCACAAAGCAGATATTATTATATAGAAATATCCAGTGAATTAACAATACAGAAAATATTAAAAATATAGAAAAATAGAAAATATCTATTTTTACATTCTAACACAATTTTCTACTTTGTAATTTTATTATGTTGTTGTAGTTGAGAAAGTAATAAAAAGAAAGAGCCATACGTTTTCTGTTTATAATGTACGCAATTGCTGCGCGACAATCTATGATTTATGATTGCACAATGTTGACAGTCAAAGGCCTTAATCGAGGCTCTTTCTCGGGTCGACTCTGCGTCGTTTCTCTGGTCATGAATCGAATAGTGATTGTCGCCAAATACATCTTCAATTCATGCTAATTGCTGAATCAAATGTAAATTAGTAATATTCATTGATGATACGTGTAACGTAATTATAATTAATTGTTAGTTATAGCTGAAATATAACTGCTGATAAATAATCGAAATAGTCTTACTATATACGATATATCACATATATAATTCGGTTTATAAGAATAACTCTCAAAAAAATACAAACACATTTTTATGATATGAAATGGTATATAGATTATTTTGTTTTGATGCAAATAAAGTTTCTATATATGGACCGTTTATTTTGAAAGTGGTGTAAGTCCTTTTTTTAAAAAAATGAGATATGACGTAATTTATGCTTAATTTAGTGTAAACTTTTTGTTTATAACTAGTTAGTATTTAATATCTTAAAAAATGCCAATGCTTTGTTCAATTTAAAATTGGCCGGTAAAAGAAATTGCGTAACCATTGATTATGAAAGTGGTGTAAGTCCAATTTCCATCACGATGCCAGGCCTATTACATACGAAAAATATAAGGATATGCAGCAGTTATTACCTTATATACCTCCTGTGCATCATGAATATTTCAAAACACTGCCGCATGAAAAGCATAAATAATTAATAATACCAATATCTTGTGTTAAGTTTAACAATATATAAATATAATTAACGTTCAAAATAAAAAATACTGATTCTATTTTATTTCTTGTTATTATTTATAAACAAAATTGGATTAATATGAAATATATTTTAAGTGATATTTGTTATTTTAAAATTGAAATTAAATGATATTTTCAATTGACTAATTATGAAAGTGGTGTAAGTCCATTTGCAGCCTGGAAATATATATTATTTTAATTAAATTCGCCTAAAAGAAATTTATATAATCAAATTACATATTGATAAATTAGTACAAACATTCCCAGACTTCACATAATTAATCTATATTTTTTAATTGTCAGATCTGCTAACATTTAATTTTCTCGAAACAAAAGAAAATGGACTTGCACCACTTTCAAAATAAACGGTCCATATCTTTGCAGTCTTTTTTTACATTGTTTAACATTTTTCACGTAATGCCAAATTCATTCACGTCATTCCCAAATGTCACGCGATATCTATCTGCCGTCATTTAAGTACGTAATGGACTCTCCATGAAATAGCTCGTGAATGAAGTGATTGTACCTAACATAAGTAAATAAAATAAATCTTCCGCGGCTCCAGGATATTAATTCCGCCATTTAACGCTTTGTAAAATAAACTGTATCTAACGTGCGCGGGTTTCAAGGCTTAATAGCTACAAAGTCTCGTGTAAACTCGTTCATCTTTTATTAATCTTTTACTCATTTTTTTATAATGGATCTTGAGTATTATAATTATCGTATTGACTTGTTGATAACATTAAAATAAGTAATTGTCCATGTCCAACAACACAGAATCTCTGTTTTTGCAAATGGGTAAAGAAATTGAATGCATTGTTTATTTTGAATAAAATATAAATCAGACTTTTGATGAGAGTTATGTATAAGTACATAAGATATCGTATATCGTTGATGTTAACAACATTTTTCGAATTCCTATTCACATTTTATATATCGAAGATATAAATACCACAAGTATTAATTGTTAATAATTATGTACATAATTATTTTCCGAAGTATTATATCTAATATTAATACGCTAATATAATAAGACAACAAGAATTGTATAATAATTGAATATTACAAGATTCATCTCTGTTTTCCTCTCGCGCTTCTTTGATATAAGATTAATATTTCGAAAATAAACGAATTTAATTCACACTCTGTGTTTGTGTGCGTACACCTTGATACATTTTCTATCAGTAGGATCTTTGTAAGCTTTGAGATCTGTGATGATTAATGATGTTCAGTAAAAGTTCAAGTAGATATAATAATCTTTCCGCAGACAATTTTTTGCACCTCTTCAGTGAACTTGTTTTCCAATCAAGAATGTGTAACAAACTAGACTATCGAGATTGGCGCGATCAGTTGCAACCGATTACTCGAGATTACCATTTTATATTCTGTCGATGTTCCGTACTGGGTCAATCGGGCAAAGGGGTAACATGGGACGACAAGCGTGCTCTTCAGTATCCCACCCGACTCATCATTGCGCGTCGTCTTCTTACTTCATGATTCTCAATGTAGAAGTCGATGAATGACACTCATCTACGACGCATATTCTTTTTCTATCGCGCTCGTAGCCGTGAGTGAAAGCTCGCGCGCCCTCGAACGTGCTCGTCATACTTCCGGTATTGTACACTTGTTATTCGCGTTTCTCGTTATCACCTATAGATGCGTAAAAGATTTGCGGGAAACTATCTGTCGGTGATGATGTGTTTCCTATGCAAATGTGATAGATCTATATTTCCAGATCAGTGGAGTAAGACGATCGTCTTTTCCGGGTTGCGTTCTGCGAAAATATTGTCCGGACTCAATGATTTTAACGAATCGCATTTCTTTTGTAGTTTGAAAGATAAGCTCGACGAATTTTTAAAAAGTCACGTCGAAAGCATAAGAACATCAATAATCACATACATGTATGAACGGAGAAAAAGAAAATTAATTATTATAGATCATATTTTTGATAAGGATAGAATTTTCCAGGTTCTATTTCTTAAATAAAATAATTCTTCTTTTCTAAAAGCATTCTTTTATGCCATAATATTGCGTAAACTATAGGATGTATAATGCTACAGGATTTATAATTTAAATGCGATCGTTCACTTATCTGAACAGATAGATCTCGAATAAAAAAGCAGTCGCTATATGCAGGATGTCCCTGGAAAAACATGAAGAACTTAGAATTCTCAGGGATTTTTTTTATATTTGGAAAAATCGATATCCTTATGGAATTTTATTAGGTCTCGGGAAATTAAAAAAAAAAATTGTTTTCTTTGATAATCACTCTTATATTGTAACGTAAATGCGACCAACTGAATTATGTGTCTGAAATATATTATAAATGAAATATATTATAAAATATATTATAAATGAAATATATTATAAAAGATCGAAGCTGATTGGCAGACTTTATTCAATAATAACTTCTTTATTAAATGTTATAGAAAAAAATGTTACAGGACTTTTCTGTTCAGTTTATTGTGCTCTACCTGCTCACGAGCGTTGGCACGATCTTTACCGGACACCCTGTATATCTATTTTTGTTTAAATATTAAATGTCCGAACACAGAATACAGAATGTGCAGTTCATATTTATTATTGTAATTTTTAGTGATATAAAATTAAAAATGTTATGCAGGTGAAAAATGTTTATCTTATGAAAGTTATTCAGTCTTTTTTTCGATACATTTTCAAATCTAGCACTTAAGTGACTATTTTTTCTTCGTATGAGTGAAAAAAATATTAAAAAACGCACACAATTAAAAAACTTATTTTAGAAAGTTGCATCCAAAAAGAATGGGTAAAAAAATTTTCTTTATCTGGAATTTTGAATAAAAAATCCTGAAAAATTAGACAGAGCTTTTTACAAAATTTGAGACACCCTGATACGACATTAAAAAAAAAATAATAATAAAAAGTAGATATCTAAAAATAAAGTTGTATATCAATTTAGATACGATATACCGTTATGCAAATTTACATATCGACAATGCTATAAAAATCGTAAAATTATATAGAGTAATATAAAAATTCAAATTTAATAAATAGCTGTTATATTAGTTCAGCCTTTTATTATTTAGTTCTATTTATTTAGTTACTTGTTAACGATGTAATGTTGCATCGTTGCATTAAGAAATAACCAAATAAATAGAACAAAATAATAAAAAATTCAACTGATCTAACAGTAACTTATCAATCTTAAATGTCAAACAATGTTGCATCGATGATAGCTCATATAAGTAAAGGAAGTCAAGCATGCTAAGAAAATCAGATATTGACCGTGGAGAAAGAGAGGTTTTTAAAAATTGCACTCGAATGGCAAATAAACGATTCGAAATCAAAGTAAGGCGCACAACTGTCGTACGAAGGTTACAAACCGGTTGCAGAAAAGAGGCTGCATCTCAAACATGCATGTATTCTGATCCCATGTGTGGAGAATGCAATGGCGTTAATACATAATCAATATCAGTCGATCAATTTTTTTATATATTTCATTTACTACGTTCTACTAGTTATTATATAACGAGATTTCTCTCTCTCTCTCTGTCTCTCTCTCTCTCTCTCTTTTTTTGTCAATTTAAATATAATATTTGAAAGTTACGTATAATCTCTCTCTCTCTCTCTCTTTTTCTCTCCGTCTCTTTGATTTTCTTTAGATAATTTAGGATCTTTTTTTTGTAGTGAAGATTTAGACATGATTTTTTCTTAACTTAACTGCTTAATATTTAACATTAAATCTCTCACACAGTTAACTCACAAATTAATATTTGATAAAAATTTAATAAAACGTAAATTGAGACTAAATATAATGTTTGGCTATTTTAAATTGTAATTTAGTTGCTTGAACTTAAATTTATGATAATATCTCAATATTTAGACGGTAGAAGGACAGAAAAACTGTACACTTTCGCAATTCTTTTTTTCGCTAAAAAGAAATCGGCTTCCGAGATTCATTAAGACGAATTATCATATATGGGTCAAAGTTTCTGGTACGACAATGTTTTCTCAAAAATAAAATTGAACCTAATTTTATAGTGTTTACTTTCCGCTTTAGGCAGAGATAATTTACGAATTATAACGTTACCTGTAATTATCCACGATAAAAAATTGAGGGTCGTTGCGGGTGGGTACCTTAGATAATATAGCGTTCCCACTCGTCGAGAAATGTTTACAATTGCGTGGAAGTGAATGTCGCGGAGAAGAACCTTTCCTGGATCTGTGAAACGGATTACTGAAGGATATTGTTATTACGGCACGTGCGTTGCCGTTTGCTCCCATTCTGTACGTACGATTACAGGACGCCCCGCTTGCTAATCGTGTACTACAGAATGAAAATGGAATGTATAGCGTTTAATAATTACGGTGCGATTCGCCGCTGTTACTTCGAGTAAGAAACTTTGTGAGAAATCTTGATTGTTTGGCGGCCGCTGGGTTGACAACTTTATCATGCAGTTACGATGTCCCGTTAAAATAATTTCTTTTTGATCAAAAATTAAATTATGTTCATATTCTTCCCAGAATTCTTCCGTTAGACGAGACAAGAAAGTTAGATTGGGACTTTTAAAGTAGCCTAACATTTTTTTATATAGATATAAATTTTTATTACAATCAATTAAATAAGTGTCTTTCTATTTCTTATAGACATAAACATGTGGTATAACGGTTAGCAAAAAACATTAATACATTTATCTAGAAGCATTCTTTCTCGCAGGACGTTATCCGATAATTTCTCCCCGCTACTTTTCCCTCATTGTTCAGTATTTTATTTAATGTTATGAATTTTGAGCTTATTTCACTGTCATTACACGAAAATTCTACGACCAGCCAACCATTAAACGAATCCTGTATGTGCCTCCCAAGACGTCGCGTTGCATAGAGTGCAGCGGCAATCTCTCTCAACAGTGTTATCTAAGCCATGGACCGTTACCCCCACCGACCTAAATGCACGCCGTATAAATGGTCACGACACCTTCTCACCGCTGTCAGTAAGCAGTGCATCTAATCTCGTCTGCAATATACATCACGGTGCTATGAAAATAGTGTGCGGTTTCGTGGCGTTAATTTTTTTACACTTTGTATAACACGTCATTTATAATTTTTTTAAATTAATTATAACTGTCTTTCTTTCTCTCTGTGTGTGTGTGTGTGTGTGTGTGTGTGTGTGTGTGTGAGGCATCTCGATGTTTCATACAATTCGCGATCGAGAATGACTATACTAAAAATGAAAATTCGGCACCGCACAGCTGATCGGCGTCGTCTACAATGAGATATGTAAACCAGTTAATTGAGACAATCAAAATTAATAGTGCAAGATTAAAATTGTCTATTTACATTATGAAGTGCGGAAATTTTCAAGTTATCGAGTGGTCTTGCAGAACCGGATGTCCAAGAGTGGCACAAATATCGTGTTGGATATTAATTCTGTTGATTGTTTGTTCACGACGAACTTACTCATTGACATTTGATAATACAACGAATCTTTTTGTCCAAAAATGCCAAATGGAATGTAGTTTGCATAAAGATTTTACAACCTGCGGGAAATACAAAGTTGTGAGATGGTTGAATACAATAGTTAGAGAGAAGGTAAGGGTTATCTGTATACGTATATATATATATTATGCCCAATTACATTTAGAAATTTAGAAATTAATAATCCACATCGTTACGACGCTAATTGTGTAAGAAATATGGAAAATAAATAACCCGTTTCCAAATAAATATATTATTTTATATATTCTTACTTTTATGTTAAAATAATAAAGTTATTAATTTGATTTGACTTTTATTTATATGATTCTAATCTAGCTATATTAAATATGATTTTAATGACGGGATTATAATAAAATTTGTAAAAAGATGATTAATGATTAATATAAATTAGGTTAAATAATAAACAATAACAATTATATATATATATATATGTGTGTGTGTGTGTGTGTGCGCGCGCGCATGTGTTTATGTATAATTTATAAAATTATAATTAACTGAAAAAAATATTATAATTTAGGAATTTAATTATGGTCCGTTTCGAATTATAAGGATACCATCCATGCACAAGCAATCCTTTTTGCCCTATTTACCACGTTCTCGAGCATTTAAGAGCAACATAATGGAAATCCTAAAATTTGTTAGGAATAGCGTAGAGGATTTATTGACAAAACGTGCCATCGTATATACAGTAGACAATTCAGCAGTTGCTAGAGGCTTCCCGTCGAGTTTAATGTTAGTGGACGAAGATGAACTTACGCAGATGAAAGATAAGGAAGAAGTAGAAGGTAAGATCTGATAGTAGAACAATATTGTTCTTATAGAAAAATATTGTTCTATCGAACAATAAAATATATTCGTATCAATAAGAATAGATCTGAAAATATTGTAGTTTTCCTGCGCGTTCTTATTTTTTATTTTACAATCTCTAAATACATTTCTATAAATATATTTTTATTTAAATTATATATACATATAATAAAAACTTTGAGAGAGATGGACAAACGTATATATATATATATATTGTACATATATACCATACCATAACTATTCTTTAAATTTTTTATTCTTGAAATTCTTGAAGTTGTTAGTCTTTATGATAATGTATTGATTTCTTGGCAATAATAAAGGAAATATGTACTTACTGTTTTATACAACGGGACATTAAAATTCGTATCCGACAGCATAATTGTAGCTTGTGTTGCATTTTGTTTCGGATAACGGGTAACGTTACAAAACAAGTATTATCACTGCAGAAACTCTGCAATCAACTCTTACAATGCCCTGCATATTTGAAAAATGCGATGAATGTTACAATGAAATGACAACGTTTGCTTCCTTGTATTTCTTGTAACGGCAACGATATTTAGCTGGTATCGATAATTCTATAGTATTTAGTGATAGTATTTACAAAAGAGACCAAAAAAATTGATAATTATATTATTTTACAGGTGATTGGCGAATTTTCAAGAAGAAGAAATCTATAATCTTTCCGGTTCTAATATTATTAAATTTAATAAAACTAAAACTGTTGTTATTACCAATTATCCTAGGAGTTCACTTTATTAAAAAGATTCTCGTGTTCGGATCGTTCCTTTTAACATCGATATTGGCGCATTTAAAAGTATGCAAAATACAAGCTGCTGGCCAATATGGTGCTCATGCGCATCATTCGCATCCTTTTCATTTATGGTCCACTGCTGCGGAATCAAGTGACTATCCAACGGGTAAGAATATATTTCGAAGAATTATTTTTTCTCAAATTATATATACTAAACAAGCATTTATTATTCGATAAACTTTTAAATAGGATGAATAAAAAAAAAAAAAAATACGAAGAATAGTAAAATATTTTCAAATATTATAATATTTATATTTCCAATATATTTCCAAAAATTATTAATATCTGTTATTGCACTTGAGATTCCTTTTATAATGATAACGCTACACATTTGATTACATTATTAAGTCATATGTGCTAATGTGAAATAAATATCATTGCCGAACAAAAGTAACTGGTACAGCATGATAGCTTTGCATAATCATAAATTATCTAGGCTAAGTCAAGCTCAACACCGTTCATATGGTGTAAGAAGCTAGTTGATGCATTTTTGTAGACGAATATATATATATATATAAAGTATTGATGCGTTGACATCAATATATTTTATGTCAATCGACAGCATCTGTTAGAGTTTGTCCCGATAACTGTTCATTTGACATAATTAGATGCGTCATTATCTTTTTTTAAATCTTGAGAGAGCGCATCACAAACGTTCAATATTAATATTCGCTTTAATTTATTGAATTTATTTCCCTCGCAAAATTTTGTCATGTGTTAGGAAAAGCCCTCTACGCCTATTTGTTTAGAGTACCGTAATTTTTTTAATACGCATTTTAACATTCTCTTTACAGGATATGGACAAGACGACACTAATTGGCACAGAAATGATTATCAGCTAGGTTATACGAATTATCAGCTGTTTCGCAATCCTTACGGGTGAAAATGTTGCAAACTATTACCGATCACAAGCGAAAAATTCGTATAATTCTTTATTTTTGGATAATCTTAGAGAAGTGTGCGAGTCAGTTGTATTGAGACACGCGACATTGTTAATATCTTAATAAATAATGCAAGTTTGATCAGATTGATTTTTATAATCTATCTAATCATGATAATCGCGCGTAAACTTTCAATAAAATTATTCGCGGTATTTGCAGTGAATCGGTATGTGCCGAATGAATTCCAATCAACGTCGCCGATGCTTATATCGGCTCCGTTCGTTTGCCGCCTATCCTACCGAAGAACGCATACTTGCGAAATGACTTTCACATAGCTTATTACCGTTATTTGTGAGGCACATATTGATATATTTCCAGTCTTCGCAACTTTGTAGACTTTAAGAAAGGGCATGGTGTTAACGATACATCCGTCTTTTTTTTTTTAAATCCTACATTAATAGAGGATGCGTGAAAGAAGAAGGAAGAAAGAGAGAGAGAGAGAGAGAGAGAGAGAGAAAAGATCTCTCTGTCACAAAGATAAAGAGATAAAACGCCTATCTCTTATAAATGATGAAAATTATTTATAGTACCTACGAAGTGTCTGTTGACCTCTGACACTTAGCATTGCGTTCGACATGCTTGTCCCACGCGCGTTTCTCCAGAAAAGCAGAATTTTTTAAGATGAGAATCGACGGGTCGCCAGGTACCAGATGACTACAAGAATGATTCTGTGGTGAAGGTCACGCGCCGCCCGGATATTCGGTCTCGTACGATGACTCCTCTGACTGACCTACTGACAGATTTGGACGAGCGTCCAGTTTCTGGTTCAAACACACGCGCGTAAGCTGGTTTGTTCGTGCCGCTGTGCCGTGGACACCACCTTGATTGGCGTATACACACGCGTGTGTGACTCGTCGCACGGTTCGATCGAAGACCGTTATCGGCTCGCGGACGAGAGACCAATCGTATTTGTCGTCCACACATTTGTTAGATTATTTAGGATGATATTGTTACATCCGATATATTACAATATTTTGCTCTCGCTCTTTCCTTTTCTCGATTCCACCGGTCTCCTAAACCCACCGCGCGCGCTCAGCGATAGGATTAATCTTACAATTAATTTTTCATTATTTTTCTCTATCACATCTTTTAATACGTATCCTCAAAATCACTCAGACGATCGATCTTTTTGTTTTCTAAAGAAGTGATTTTCTTTTTTCGCGTCGTTAGAATTTTTCATTATTTTCAATTATAAGAAAGGATACTGAGACCTGCTATAAAGGATATTATAAATGAAAAAAAAAAAAAAAAAAAAAAAAAAAGTGAGAATTTGTGAAGTCGCCGCTTCACCGACGAGCGACAGATTGATAACGATGTTCACGCGGACTTTACGAAACGGTAGAAAATGCGAATCGGAAGCGACACATTGCGCATCCCTACGGATAAGCGATCGATACGCGGCATGCACTTGTCCACGGCAATTCGACCGTTACGTTCTTACGTTATATGCGAACGAAAAAGTCGCATTAACGTAACGGACCGTCGTCCATGTCACGGCGCTCGACTTACGCATCCGACGTACGTACGTCGAACGTATCGACTGTACAATTCTTGTACAATTCATATATACGCGTATGATGTAGATGAACGATCTTGAACGGTACGCGTTAAATACCGGAGATGTTTCTCAGGATGTCATAAATTGAGTTTGCCGAAAGGAAAGGAGTGTCGGCATGTATGATTTAATTGAAGGTTTAGCGATCTGTCTCTTTTTCTTTTAGAGGAAATTGTTTTTGAAATCGAATAGAATTATATATCACGATAAATAAATGATTTTCTGGGAAAAATCTTAGATGAAATATGAACTTTTAGCACCGTTTCGCAATGTATGAATGCGTCTTCAGGTTTCAATTCTCTGCTCGTCTGTCTATAAAAATGTTGATATCGCGTGATCGACAAATTCGATGCGTTTTGTGTATAGATTTAATTTAAACTATATAAATTTAATTCTTTTTCTAGATAATTTTTACCAATATTAGTAGCAAAATATAAGATATTGCTTGCGTCTTTGTGCGAATGGAATAAAATGAGAATAAGTAGAAGAATGCTATTATATAGCGTTGGTGATCGATTATGTATTTTTTAATTTTCATAAATTTAGTTTCTAAAATCTTTTTGGCAATCTTTTGCGATTAAAAGCAGATCGTGTGTTTAATATCATTTTTCATTTGTGATTGTAAATATAAGTAAAATAAAATCGTAAAAAAAAAAAATTAATGTTCTTCTTATTTATCCTCAATTGAAATGTGCGCTATAATACAATATATTGTACTTACGAGTTTCACGCTCTGCTTTGTGTCGAGATTGTAACATATCGATCGATCAACGATTGTAATATATTTACATTGTTTGACTTACATGTTAAGAATAGGATAAGAATATAAAAAGATTATATTATTTTTTTTTTTTCATTAAATCTTTGCGTTTAAAAATAATGGCTTTTCTTATTCAGTGTTTCTTTTATTAATTTCGATACGTGATAAGTTAAACATAAGTATTAAGGAAAAATCGCTTAAAAAGAATCTGCGAAAGAAGAGGCAAAAATATTAATAGCAGGAAGCTAAATGTACAACTTACGTTTTCGTGAAGTAAGCGAATGATTCTGTAGGTGTGTCACACTGGTTTGAACGTGAAACTTGAACGAAAAGAAGTAACACACCGATTTGACCCTGTTTTCATAAGGAATACATTTTTGTACAATGAAGTGAGAAATCAGGGATTTTAACTTATAGTACCGAACTATGAATTGTTAAAAACCGGTAGAAAGAATGTATCGTCAGGAATGATCATACATGTAATTTTAAGGACTAAGAAAAATTCATTTGTTATAGAATTTATTTTATTGTAGCTTGAAATGTTTTCACAAAGACTGGATTTTTAAACTGTAAGAAAAAGCTCTGTACTATTATTTGTATCTGTTTTCATAGAAAGAAATATTATTTTTGTAAAGCTTATCCTCTCTTCTTACAAGCATTTCGCGATTTATGATGCAAATTTTATTGGCCTTTTTACGAAGCTCTCGAGAATCTGTTCCTGTTTAAAAACGTCAATAGTATTCGATGATATTCTTGTAAAAGTTCTTTTGGGATTATAACGGTTTCCTTCTAACACTAAATATTCATTTGCAAATAGTATCTTGAATTATTGATCTAATGTACCCCGATGTCAAGTATAAATGGTAATCACTATGCAGTAATCGAGTCAGCTGTTAGTTTCATTACAAAAGAAAGGATGAGACTTATCTGTCGATTGTCGATGAAACCTAAACCAGTTTTTTGAAGATTGAATTAGGTCACGAGTGCTATTCGATAAAAATGTCACTGAAGGTATTCACCTCTGATATATTGGTAAATTTTCGAGAGAACAAGAGAAATCGCTCGTAAAAGTATGCAACCACGATTGAATTCACGACTAATTTGATTCAATTGGAATGAGTGGCTCTCCGCTGATGTCATAACCAAATGTAGTTTCCACATAAAAAGTAGATCACACAGAAAATTGATCAAAACTCGCTTTTTTACATTCTCTTATCCCTTTGTTAATACATATTTGTATATAATCAATACCATGACTTTCGCACCAGTATCTACTAATTAAAATGTCTTCCGCTAATTATATTAATGTCGTAAGCAAGCACATTAGAAACAGTACGAATATGATTAATGTATCTTATTCACACAGATACAAAAGAGTAGATTTTAATTAGCTATCTAAATCTTGCCATTATAAAAAAAATTAATATAACACGGATAATAATAGAAGCCTTTGGTGTGTGCGCATCCTTATTCTGGATCAAACCAGATCTCTCAAGAAAGAAAGACCAATACCATAGCCAGAGATCTTTTCAAAGTATGGATCGTGAGTTTGAGAAAGATGTAGATTAATTTGTAAATTAATTTGAATTTTTTCGATTGTCTTCTATTATTTTTTGTCTTGGCTGTTATCTCTCTTTTATCTCTTTTTTGTGCAAATTAAGATTTATTACTATAGACATACTAGATTTTACAGCGATTATCATGGGGAGACAATCTCTCATTGAGCAACGTCGAGCGAAGCTCATTACACTGACTGATCTAGACGTTCGCCAAAAATTCTGTCGAGTGAAATCGCACGTAAGCAGTAGGATTTCAGTAGCTAGACCCGCGACAAATTCGATCGATCGGTTCCGAACGGGGAAGGATTCCCCCTTAAAGCAGCGATCGTATCTACGATTCTTCCTAGGAAAGAGTAAGAAGGGTAGATTCTAAATCGATGGCGGGAACAAACGGACGAATGAACGAACGTGGTCAGCGAGAAGTCGTTTGGAAAGGAATGGCTAGAGGGACGAAGAGACGGATGATGGCCGGGTAACCCAGATCGGGTCAGTCGAGCCGATCCTACGGAGACCGGCTGCCAGTGCAGCATCGGACGTCGTACACGATTCCGGCTTTCTGGCGGCTTGATTATTCAAGCGCGCTCTATCGACCGGCTACTTCTCCATCGTGAAACGAGTCATTCGATTGCTGAGATTTACGCCGATTGTCTATAATCTAGATGCAAACAGGGTGTTGATGTCAGCGATACACCGTGAGAGTGAGTACAGGGCAATTCGCGAATAAGAGATATTCATTAACACTTCTATGGATCATTGCATTTGATCGATGGATGGAATTATCACTAGCACTTACGCGCTTGTAGAAAAGGAAACAGAGCTCGTCTGTGTGAGATCATATCTAAAATTGATTGATGAAAGGGCCATACTTTTCGTACGCTAAGTATTTGTCACATACGCGTGTGCGTGTTTAAACCTTTAAAAAGTAAATTACAACTTAAACATACGTCGATATATTTTATGTTATTATATTATATTAAATTTCACACGAGGATTTCAGCGAAATTTAAAAACGATAAGAGAAAGTTGTCATTGATTTAGCTCTCCTTTCTTAATTTTATTAAGAAATATACGTAAAAATTAATTTTATTAATATAGGATGTACCAAAGAATATTTTAAATATTACATATATGTAATAGCTATAACATTAAAACACTCATAACTATATGTAATATATAAAATTAATATAAAAAAAATTTTTTGGGAAATTAGTTGGTGATTAATATAATTAAAATATATAAAAATTTGTTAGTAAAGATAATAAATAATTTATGGAAATATTAACAGATTGTTAAAAAGAAAGTTCAATCGTTGATTATTAATATACACGCGTTCAGCAGGATCTTTTGCGTACAGTTCACTCGCATGGATGACAGGATCAGCTGACCGTTTGGAAAAGAAAGGACATGCAAGAGTGATCTAGCATAACCGAGTTTTGCCACATGTATAGAGAGAACTATGCTATTACTATAAACTGGTTCACTTGTAATGATTTTATAATATTTCTTTTGTATATATGGTACACTGTTACGTATCTATCTTATTAATCGAGAGACAAAAAAAATATAGTTGACTTGTGTTTGTTAGATTAATAGAATAGTAGTTTTTTTGATTCCTAGATAATTTTGAGTTATTTAATTATTAAATAGAATAGTTTTTTTTTAAATGATAAAAAAATGCGTTTTTAATAGAAAAATTATAATATAAGATTATTTGACATATGTTTATGTATACGTAGTTCATTTTCTTCAAGTTTATCTTTTGTACTTTTCTGTTTTCTTCTTTCCGATTTTTTAATTACAAACATAGCTTTGCATTTTTGTTTTCGTATATTAACAATTGTTATTTAACTTATTTAATCCTAAAATTTTTGATTCTTTTATTCTTCGATTCATACCTATTTTATTTCAGGAAACGAAGCTGCTGGTCGAGATGCAGTTCTTTTTCCATAGTAATCACAGCTAGCTAACTGTCGAGCACCTGGGGCCTTTTTCGGACGATCGGACAATGGCAAGAGGGAGAGCAGCCACGATAATTTCGATTGTGATCCTGGCTGTCGCGTGCCTTCACTCTATCGCCGAAGTCAAGGTCCACGCGGAGGCTGCGTCCTTGAACGAGACCGTGCATCACGATGACTACACCGTTAAGGAAAACGTGGCACCTCTCTTTCACAAATCTGAAAACAAAACCGATGAATTTGCGTATAATCATCCTCACAAAATGTCCGGGAAGCCAAGCAAATTTGACATAGAGTTTCATACGGACGATAAAGAGGATTATCAGATTGAACCGTCGAGAATGGCTAATGTCACAGCTAATCCGATTGAAATGAATTCAACGACTAGCCAGTTTCTATCGAATTCGACGGAATGCAGAGAGAAACGCATAGTCACCTGCATTCGAAAAGACTTCTCGGATTTTCTCGATCGCCTATCAAGAGTTGACACGTACAACGTAACGGAATCCGTGCAAATAATAAGAAATCCTGAAGCAAATGTCACGTGCAATGATCGAAGAAATAACGACGATCCGGATTCGAGTCTTCTGGATAAGGTTCATCGCTACGCCAGGACACACGTCATGAAAATACAACTGAACAAGGATCTGGGCCTTGTTAGTAAAGCCAGGACGTTCTTTGGTTGTGAGTTTCTTGGACTGCTTGCTACTCGTTTTTGTCACGTGTGTACTAGTACCGTTACTTCTGCCGACACGAAAAATAGATTTTCTCGAAATTGCATCGCCGAGCGATCGCAATCATTAATCATAATTATTATCGTTAATCATTATTCGCATGTTGTGGCGCTCGCCGCGAAGCAATTGCGTAATTTGTAATTGATGCAAAGTGAGAGTAATTGAGCTCTGTGGAAAAAAAAGAGAATATAAAATAAGTAAAGTTTGCGATCTTACTTCTCTTTAGTTTTCATCTTTCAATTTTACTCTCAAGATATATGTTAAAGTTAAGTAATCAAACTTTTTTTTCTCAAGATTATTATTTATACAGAGTTTTCGGCAATGAATTCATTATTTGATTTCTTTTTTAATTATTCGATAAGCGACGAATCTAGTACGCTCGTAGACATAATCTAAGCATAAACAAAATCAGGGTGTGAGAGAGCTTTAATTTTAATTGAATTGGCTTTTTTTTTTTTGGAGCTAAATAAAAGTTGGGTCAATGCTAATTGGCAGAAACGCGAACTAAACCAGCGATGAAACGGGTATAACAAGGAAAAAAACAAGGCGAATATAACATTGTGCGAGGGGTGAAATTAATTATACAATAATCAACGTGGGGATATTTTTATCCACACGTAGAGTGTTTCAGCAAAACGCGTGGCACGCGGAATGGCAGACGTAGAATGTGAAATGATGCTGATTGCGCAGCATGGCTTTCAGGGCTAACCGCAGGGCTTTAACAAGCTGGTACTTTTGCTTTCAGCCGTCTTTCAGGGAAAGAGTACCTTTTTAACAGGATTCGGACTTGGTTTTCTAGCGTTCGGTCTGAAGAAACTATTGCTACCCCTGATCTTTGGCGTGCAGATAATTAAGAGTGTGTTACTCGCCCTCTTCCTACCGAGTATTATCGGCAGTATTGGTAATATTGTTGGAAAAGGTACGTATTATTTTGCGTGCAGTTTAAATTAAATTGTAAGAGTAGATATATTTTGAGATAATTAGTAATAAGTGACATGGCCGTCTTTCATCAATTAAAATATCCTATAAGTATCTGCGATATGTGGTAAGTGATTCAAATAAATCGAAATCTAATTCAAGTAACATTGAAATTCACGTATGAGATTGTTTACAACATTAAACAAAAAATTAATAGGTTCTTTGCTTATTATTAATAGGCAATATTAAAATTTCAGAGATATATAATACTCTTGCGTGTATATGTAAATTAATTTTAAATGTCTTTAAAGAATTGTATCTTGAAATTTGGAAGATCAGTAAAGTTAATGTTAGAAAGTCAAAAGTAGTGAGATAATACGACAATGAATAAATGTTTATTCAGAGGAGAGAGGTGTCTTTCCTTCTTAAGGAATGCTGCTGCGTGGAATTTGCATAGTAACACACATTAATATTAATACAGAAAGTTTTTATCATTAACTAAGTATTATACGAATGTGTGTTATGCTAAAATTACAGGTGTTTCCACTTTCGCGCAATCGTCGCATACCGCACCCATAGCACCCGAGGAAAATTTCGAGTTCAAGGATAACACTGATCTGTACAACGACGACTATCTGACGCGACAACCCGTAGGAACGTTACCAGCATCCGCCATGTACGATGAGAGCATGATGCAAACGCAGAAAAGCCCGGATATTGCGTCTCGCTATGCATTCGTCGATACAAAAGTATCTCATGCAAATGCGCTTTCGGATCGTTATTACACGCGACACGTGGCTTCACACGGACTTTCTAAAAAACAGGACTTTAAGGTGAGCTTTTTAAATATGTAATAATACAGTTATTCTTTTATTTTTTTTCTCTTTTGGAAAAAAATCTTACGTTTTAAAAATAAATATTATTGGATAAACGATGCGCTCTATTACACAATTTCTTGGATTCTAATAACAATAACGTGTCTCTCTTCATATATTTAACACAGAAATTTAAGAGTCTAATTTTCTTATTAAACTTTTTTTTTAGCTATACAGGGGCATTTATATCGAGACACCTAAATATCTAAAAAATAAAGCAAGATAGAAAGAAATGTTTCAGACAAAAGTTGTTCGGTTCTAAGGGGGTCGTAAGATGATGCCATTAGTTTGATCTTGGATAGAGGCGCTTCGGAGATTTCAATATCAATCTTATTTTATTTTCTTTACACCAATCGATATCTCTCATTTTTTTAGCTTAAAACATTGAGGTAGCATTATTGCAAAATAAATAATTTTATGAGATATTTCATAGTTTATGTAAAATTATGTTGAAGTAAAGTAATAAAATTAAATATAAAATATCTCGTAAACTATTAAACTTTTGGCCCTCATACCCCTATAACTTTTTATGCAGAATATCGATGCAAGGAATCGATTTATGTAGAAAAATTGGTATGTTTTCATTAAAAAAAAAAAAAAAAACTAGATTGACATTGAAATCTCCGAAGCGCCTCCACCCAAGGTCAAACTAATGGCAAGGGGACAATTTTTGTCTGAAACATTTCTTTTTATCTTTCTTTAATTTTTAAATATTTAGATGTCTCGATATAAATGCCCCCATTCTATATACTGGAAAAATTGATTGTATTTTGTACATATTGCTATCGCATTATCAGTCGCTCATTCTTAGGAAGAACTTTTTGTCGATGTTCGCATAATGAAGTAGGTAAGTATGCCATAACAATACATTTTCGTCTTCTTTTTCTACTCGAACGCTTCCTCACATTATCAACGATTAGCGCGATCAACTACGCCTTCCACTTTTGACACTCTCGTCTATTGAGATTCACGCGACCCACTTCCTTACTGACTTCATTCCAACTTGTTCGACAAGTGCGGCGCCTAGTCGTTGCGTATAATAGATACGGCGACCATCGAATGACCACACATTGATTATCGATGGCAGGTCTTCCACGAGATCCCGACGAGCTCCCTGCTCTTGACGAACTACGATCCGTTCTACTCACCTCTGTTATCGCGTCTCGACGCCGTGTTCTCCCGTCTCGGCCACAACACAGAAGGCTGCAGGGAATACGCGGTGTGCGCGATGTATCGGAGCCCGGCGCGATACGCACCCTACTCGAACCTGGTCTCTGCCCAGCTGTCCAGGGAGTTGAACGAGCTGAGGAAACCCAGCAGCGACAATCCCGACGTTCTGCGCTTCTTCAGGTACATGAAGGCCGCCAAGGACGGCCAGGATGGCGTCAAGTGCGAAGAGATCTACGCCGGTTGCGCGAATGGTCGTGAGGATCAGACTGCGAAGCAAAATCAAGCGATGTTGGCGACGTATCAAGACATCAACAAGCTCGTTCAGGCGAGAAAGATCTAAAAAAAAAAAACATATTTGGTAATTGCTATCAATTGCGAATGCGATAAAGGAAGAAGATGCGTCTCGAACTTAGAGCTTTAGAAACAGCCGCCTGTATAATTTCGATTGAATTTAGGACAGCTGTTAAAAAATTTAGCGCCTGCTTTCAATTCATTCGCAGATTTTGTATGTATGTAAAGTTGATAGATATTCTCTCTCTTACTGGAGAGATCGTAGACAAAGCGCTCATCTGAAGCCTCAAGACGCATAGATACGATTTTCATTCTCGAGAAAATTTATTAATTTTTGATTTTATTAATTTTAGACATTAAGAACAGTATTTAACGTTCTTTGAAACTTTCTCGGGGTTTTGATAAGATTTAAATAAGAGGACTTGAAATCGATTTGCGCTTGGGGCTCTTGAGGTCCAGTCTTAATCCAACACTATTAAAGCTTTCAATTTCTATAACTAAACAAACTTTTAATGTATCGTATACACGTAGTTTCCTAAGTATCGTTTGTGCTAAATAAAAGTTGCTCGATTTTCGATTCAGACAATTAAGTGACGTTACGTAAATCTTTGAGAACTTTTATTAAATTATTTATGAAAACTTAGAAATGATTAAAATATTATAAATCATTAGCATAAAAATTTGTTAAAAATTATTCTGACATATTCATTTTATCTTCTGCTATTGTTTTCTTACTATGTTAACTAAATTCTGTTTTTAAAACACGTTTAATCAAGACTACAACCTTAATAAAGAATAGTAAAATTATCGTAAATACGGTGAAAGAAAGCGCATCGAATGAGAGAGGTCATCATGTATACATATGTATTCCTTAAGAAAGCCGGTCATGCATAATTGTGAACAATTAATAATTAACATTGGTATTATTTTCTAAGCATTTTTAAAAGTGGAAACTGTGTGTTGATACAATAAAAGACCACTTTTACGTAACGTTCAGCTTTGGATTACGGGAGGAGTACATCAATCTATACTTCTCACGTAGCAAAGCGAAATAATAATTGAAGTGTGATCTGATTATAATTTTAATGTGAGAATATAGTTAGAGAGAAATGTATCTTTTTCATAAGAGAATTTCTTCAGGGGATTGATATACAATTAGGTTACAGTACACTTTTAGTGAATATATCTTGCATAGGGTTCTTGAATCTCTAAAAAAAAAAAACTATAATTTATTTCGTTATTTCGCACAAATGAGAAAATAATTGGTTAAGAATTTAACGACGTAAATGAATTATTATCCCAAATTTGTAGATATAAGCGCGTAGCATTAAAATAATTGTATTTAATTTTATTTATTTATCGAGTACTATATCGAGTAGACACGAGATTTTATTTTGCGATAAACGATTACGTGACTTTGGATATTATTTATTTAATGACGTAAATATGAAGATACTAATTTATATTCAATTTGAGCGATATGTACGCCTAAAGCGTACATATGTATTTAGATTAATCTAATGTTATTAAAAACTTGCGCGATTATACCATTACTTTTTCATAATATATTTATAAATACATAAAGAATGTCAAAAAAGACATTTGACATCAGTCATATAGTAAGACTGTAAAATGCGTTACGGTTTTCAATATAATTACGTTTATATAATTAAAAGTCCTGTTTAAAATATAAAGCGGTAAGAACAAAAGAGAGTATCTTGTTTTATTAAAAATGCAAATTGTAATAATTTATTCTTAAGAAAAGTGTATAAAGATGAGCAAAATCAATTGCTCGAAAATACTGAAATTTATTTTATTATCTCTTTTTTATGATATCTATTAAATATCGCGACATGCGCGTAATACATTATTTCGTATCGATGTAAATCTGTCATTGAGCGAAGATTGTATAATTTGATAGCTTCAATTGAAATTGCAGAGGAACGGAAATAATTGTAATATTTAATTTTAATAAGTATACGCGGCGTGTTGCTTTCGTCGATAAAGTCCGTTTGTGACGTGTCGCTTTCGTCATTGATGAAATGCAAAACATACAGATTGCTCAAACACAATTACTAGAAATAATGTTTTCAAAGAATGAAGGCGTTACTTGAACAAGACAGATATTATGATTGATAAGTAATGAAAAATAAAATAAAATCTATTAAAAAGGCTTGTAGAGAGAAACTTGGTGAAGGTTTGAGAAATAAGAGAAATGTCCAAACCAAAAATGGTCTTACGATTAGAAGCTTCTTGTACATTCAATTAAATAAAAATTATTTGAAAAATATTATTCTCTCTTTTAAAAACATAAAAGAATTGTTAATAATAAAACGATTATACATGTGAATAATATATATAGTAATAATAAAGCAGATAACTAAAATAATTGCTGAAATATATGAATGGCGGCTACGTAGCGCGCGTAATATGCTAATCTCATAAAAACAATATATTGTACTAATCAATGTGAAATCTTTTGTAAAAGATGAGATTGTGTAATATCGAATGAGCGGCGTATCACAAAAGCAATAAATGTTATATTATATGTATAAGATAAAAATGAGATTTATGACACGAGAATCATATTACGAGATGACAGAAGAAAGAATGGCGATGAAGCAAGAATGACTTCCTGATATGGCGATGACGCACCTTAGGTTGTAAACTGGAGATGAAAGTACAATGACTTCCTCTCTCCTACAGTGACGCACTTTCCGTCTCCGTTCTTTAAAACTATCTAGTTCCGGTTATAATTCCAGGCACCACTTTCACTTTCGATTTTTGTAGATGTTCCTGCTGGCCGTTCTGGGAACGACTCGCGGATCCTTCCCCTTCTCAAAGATCAAGGTGGTCCATACAGGTAAATATAAAGATGATGCGTGAGTTAGGGCATCACATGGCAGTTGGATAAGACGGTATCCAGTACGTACTGACGGGTACATTTTATTAGTTATTTAGAACGCCTGGTATTCCGATTAATGAAATTTACGCTCTACTTGTCACGGAGAGGTAAGTTATATATACTTTACGTTTTAAAAATAAATTTTCTATCACTTTTATAATTAAACATTTTTCTGTAATTTATTTCGTTTATTTATATATTGTCTTTCAAATTTATTTTACTAATTTGCATTTCACTCATACTTTATTCATTTATTATTTCTCTATAAGCTCTTGGTCTACTCATAATGTTTCATCTAAAAGAAATACATTGATATTACAGTTTCTCTCACAGTTTTATAGAATAACAATTCACTTTGCAATTTTACAAAATCACAAAAATGTGATTACAAGGTATACATTACTATTATTATTCAAGTGGAATGCGCGCGTGATCAGAATTCAGAATCGAAAAGCGGGTTCTCTTCTCTTATTCTTTAACTCTGATTGGTGCGCTAATGTAACGGCACTTGGTGAACCAGCACGTCGACTGCCAACAGTCGATCTCGCAGACGTTCGAGTGCTGTTCGAGGATCACCACGAGCGTGTTTTTTTAATAAAGATGTCGTGTAGCGAGTGTCGATTATTCGATAGTTTGGTGAGAAATTAAATCGTATTTAAATTGTTTCTATTAAACGAACAAATATATGTGAATTGTACGTGGTCACTGCTATGTTCCATGCTTAGTGATAATACAAAATTAATTATGTAAACATGTTAAAGTATTTTAATATGTTTTATTATAAAATTAAGATTCCATTATTAGAAAAATAATAAAAAAATACAAAATAATTTAATAATAACAAAATTAACAATTTAATATTGTTTATATGTCACTTCTCAAAAATAAATAAACATTCTCTGATTAATATTAGATATTGATCATTACGTTGATATTATACGCGTGATGATATTGTGTGTCTTTCAATGTATGTATTTTTTTGTAAAACGAACTGATAAAAACGCATGATTACAGGTGGAATAATTAGAAGGGCAGAATGCAACTGCAGCGATTGTTGGGAATTCTAGGAGTTCTTTTAATATTGTCCTTGCTTGTATGCTGTCAATCTGCTAGCAAAGTTACATTTCAAGATGGCGTTTCTGAACAGCAAGCAAAAAAACAAGGTATGGCATTTTATTTTTCAATTTATATGCGCGCGTGTAAATATATATATATAAATTTTATTTTATAATAATTCTTTTAATAAAGCTACATATATCTAATTGCAGAAACTTTTATATCTATTTGAGGAAATATGTTTTTGTGTATATGTATATATATATATATATATATATATATATATATATATATATATAGACAAATTACATAGATATATATAATTTTAAAAATTACATAATTATTATATATATATATATATATATAATTATTAGAAATTAATAAAAAAATTATATATAACTTAAAAATTGCATATACTTAATGTGTTAAATATGAATAAAATGTTTCCATAAATAAGCATTTTTTTATGTTTTACACATTACGCAATTCAAATAAATAAAACGCTCTATATTTTTACAATATTAAGTTATAAAAGATATAATTTATTTAACTTATTAAAAAAACCAATATTATTCAGTTCAAGATTGTAACATTTAATTTAAAATAAAGAGAACAATTATACAATTATATCAATAGAAAAAAAGTTAAATAATATATGTTTATAATTTCAGAAAATTTTGAAGAAACTTCATCGCAACAGAGAGGATTTAATCCTGTTCAACATGTAGAAGATCTATTCCACTATATTGGTCTTGGAACTGGGCGAAATGTCGATCCATACTTGGCAAAAGTTAATGAACGTTGTATAACCGGCGATTTAGCTGAATGTTTCAAATCTCAAGCGTTAAATTATTTTTCGGATTTCTTCGATCATGCCGAATATTCTTTAAGCGATTATGTCCGAGTTAAACGAATGTCTGATCGAGTGGTAACGGAAATAAATCATCAGCCATACGAATATTCTAACGAACCTAGGTATGTTATCATTTTTATAGATATGGAGAGACATAAATGAGAAAAATAAGAAAAGTATATATATATATATATATAATTGTATATACTGTATATCATATATTGTATATACAGATAAGTACATAAAGATATTTATATATTTAAGAAATATGCAAATAATTTTCTTAAATATAATTATTTATTACATTGAAATATTATGAATTATATTGATGAAATATAGTCATCACTATTTTTTTCTTTATTAAAAATAGAATATATTCAACAGATCCGGTGAAACAGAATGGGATCAAATGATTAACTTTGTAAAAAGGAAAGCGGAAAAATTTGTCAAGACAATGTCCTTTGAATTGACTATACCTGATACGGAGACTGGTCGCAATGGTTCATATGAGCCAAGATTTTTGGATGAAATTGCTGATGAGATCGATACACTTGAGAATAAGAAGGATACATTATTTTGTAAGTATTCGAAATATTATATAACACAAAAGAAAGTTTTTTCAATATTTAAAAAAGTCATAAGACATTAAGAGTATGATATATACTTGTGTAACATATGCGAGTACATGTTTATTTTTGTATAATTTAAATAATTTATTAGAAAATCTATCTAAAGGAATGTTATTAATATTCATTAATTAATATTTCATTATTATGACAGTCTTGTATTTTCAACCACACATTTATTTATGTATAGTACGCTAAAAATATCCGTGTGTATCCTAATCAGTTAATTTCTTTTTTTATCTATTACATAAGATTAATGTAAATAGTATTTGTTCCATGTAACAACATATTTGGAAAGTTAATTCTAAAATTTATATGTTATGTTAAATATTATTTAAAAAGTGATATCTCAAAAAAGTTTTAAAAGTCTTAAAAGTCTGAAAAGAAATGTTTTTATTTAGATTTGCTTGATATAATTTTTTTTTTCGAAAAATAATCAATATTAAATTAAATCAATATTAAATTTATTAATTTACTAATTTCTAATTTATATATTCATTATTTATTAAGATAGATTTTATATTTGTTTTAGCTCGTCATCAATTCAGGAAGCTTTTAATACCGGTTTTGCTCGTTTTAAAGCTTTTCAAATTGAAGATACTACTCTTCTTGCCTTTGATTTTGGGATTAGCTTCGTTTAAGAAGTTCCTCGGATTCCTGGCAATCATCATACCCGGTCTAATAGGTTTCTTTAAACTTTACAAACCATACCAAAATTATTACCCGCCAGTTTATACCAAAAACGGCATTGCGCACCCTCATTACGGAGTACAACCGGATATTGATTACCAAGGTCATTATGGAAATGCAGAATCTTATGGTCAGGATTTGGCATATCGTGGATATCAACATTATAAATCGTAAATAATTGACTCATTTATCAGAAAGCAGATAATAATTAAATTAAAAGCCGAATTTTTATAAAAGTTATAAAAGTTATTTATAAATGCGACGTTGATTTTAATTATGTTTTCAAGATCATTATCATATCCAAACTACTTATTTTTATATAAGAAAATCGTACTTTTTATATTTTTATTATATATATATTGTATATGTTTGCGAATGAATGAAATATGTTGTATATATTAGTTAAAACGTAAATGTATGAGTCTAGGACTGCGTTCCGGTATTCACTGCTAGTACTGAAAATATAGTGTACCGAGGAGAGAGATATAAACTATACGTTTTCAATATTGACAGTTAATATCGAAACGCAGTCTAAATATTTTTTGTAAAAAAAAAAAAAAAATAAATTTCTCTCTAAAAATAGGCGTGACATCGACTTGGGGGTCTATCACACGTCGTTATCAAATTAATAATTAATTTATTAATTAAAGTAGTAAGAATTCGCTCTATGAAATATAATTTAATCTTAGACAGCGTAAATACTATTTTATATCAAACTAATATTTTTATAGTGACTACAAAAAAATTTTATAAATTATGATTTTTTTTATTTACTAGAACATTAAAAGCGCGCGCCGCGCGCGCACCATTTGCCATATCACATTTGATTTTCTTATATATTGTATGCAAATACATTAATGTGTACTATATTGTTTAATACTTTATAATAGCCAATATATTTTATATAATAATCAATATATTTTAAATTTATATTGATATAAAATAATGGTAATATATTTATATTTATATTTTTAGTTTTTAATCTATACGTGATAAAATTATATACATATGTAAACCGATTAAAGCAATACAAGTTTTTCATACTTCAAATCGATGAGATAATTGGAACAAAGATTTTAAATCGAAAGAAAACATAATTGATGAATAGGATCGCGCGAGTCTTGTTTAATCCGGCTTTTGTCTCGGAGTACATTCCGGTTTTAATCTGATTTAAATTTGTTTAAATATGATTTATTATAATATCATAGCGGCTTATAGATGTCATGATATCGCAGAAATCATGCTTGTTCTAGCCAATTCATCAAACTAAAACATATACATATATCTTCGAGATGTAGAAAAAAAGAAGGCCGTGGTTGGTAGGCTATACATATATGAGGACATGATATGGCGATATTATGTGGTATGAGACAAGAGACAAGATGGTATCAAACGACGATGATCTCATCTTGTCCTTATCAGGCAATCAATTGAATTCTAATCAATTCAAACCGAACCGTTTATTGGATACAAAATTAAAATATCATACGATAAATCATCTGCTGAAACCGACTTTCTAATACGCGCTCATTACATATGAATTATTTACGATTCGTAAAAGAATGCTTTTACAGCATTGTGCAAATAGTACACTTAAAATTATCTGACTAAATTATCTTTTCTTAAAACTTAATTATTATTATAAATCCAACATTTTTAATATTAAACAAATGTACGTATACTCAAAATTATTCTCATTAAATTCTTTCAATTCTTAATAAAATTTATCCAAAAATGGAGGTTAAGAAGATATTTGATATAGGACATATTTTTTTATGTAATTATTTTTAAAATATTTAATCTCTTTATAATAAAGATACTGAAACAACTACAAAAAAATAGAACATAGCAATTTTTATAAGAAGTTAATTATGCATAAAGATTCATTGTATATAATTGAAATTATATATAGTGTCGATCTAAAGTTATAAATATAAAGAGAATAAACAGCTGAAAAAAAAAATTGTTGTTTCTGCACAATTTTACGTTAAAAGTAAATATATATATATATATATATTATAAAATTTTAAATAAATTAAAGAATTATAAACTTTACTGTAATATACACAATTATTATTATCACACTATAGCAACAAAGATTTATAAATTTAAATGTGATATTATAAGGAAAATGTATGTTCGCTGCGTTTTTTCATATTAACATTTAATACTAGCATCTTTGATTGCATCGGAGATGTCTCGGTTATTGTGTCAAAGTGCACATTAAATCGTGTAAAAATTCTGTGCGTGATATTCCACTGGTTCTCTCTTAGATGCAATATGGGGAACTATCTTATACGGTGAACCGGTCTGATACGATTCTCATTCGCGATCCAGGGAATCGGATAGAACGGACCCGCTGACCAAGTGGCCTCGTTTGTCGAGAAGACCGGAAATCGCCGTTTCGTAACGATATACGGAAATCAAATTGATAGAAATGCACATCGATCCTAATCCTCCACGTTACTATGTATCGAGAATTGAGATTTTTTAAATTGGAGACAAAGAGATGACAATGTATAATACACTGCGATGCTTTGTCCAGATTCATTATTTTTCCGTAAAGCAGAAGATATTGTACATATGTACATTAATAATAGTAATTAAATTTTTCATAATAATTTGATGGTATATCGTTTGTAAGGATCTGATAAAAGAGAGAATACTATTTTAATATTATATAAAAAATATTTTCATATGATATCCAAAGAAGTTTTGATTTTTTGAGGCGCGATATTTCAGGGCAAGAAGGAGATATTTTATGAAATAAAAATAATTAATCTTTTTTTTTTTTTTTTTTTACGATAATCGCGATAGTGAAAGGAAATACGAATTATGATATAGTAATGCGATTATTTGATTCTTTTAATGCAAGGAAGACGCTATTGTATGTGCAAACTGGTGCGCTTATAATTATATAAATTTTCATAGATACGCGTAAGTATATATATAACAAATTACTGACTGAGAACACTGATGCTTATCCTAATTACAAACGCAGCGAAAGCGACATTTACATCTACGTACAAAAATGCGTTGTTCGACTTTTCGGCTTTTCTATACTTTCTATTAAATTGCCGGAAGCCAGTTGCAAAGGATGAGCTTAGAAACTTTCCTAGCACATATTTCTCTAATACATATTTTGCCGACTCTGTTTTTTTATAAAAAAACATAACTCGCTCTAACAATGAGTCTTATATACATACTCACATATACATACATATAATACATATAATATTATATACATATGAAATATTATATATTATATATATATATATATATACTAGAAAAGTTTCCACTTGTGTGTATATATGCACACACACATACACACACACAACTCAGTTTCGTGTATTAAATAATGCGACTGTACTGTTATATGCACTAAATAATAGTTGATGATGTATTCTATTATTAACACTGTGCTTTCTTTTAATTAAAATCGTATTATCTTTTTTCCGCCATCACGCAATCTGAGTTAGTATCACTTATTATGAGTGTGGGATCTAGCTAGCTAAAGAGCTACGTATGTATGCAAATTAAGGCAAACAATCCTAAGGCATTTGCGCAGAATTCTACATTCCACAAAGCTGTATATATTGTACTAGATCACGCATTTAACACAAATTCTGACTGTATTATTTATATGTGTTTTTATTACATATATTATTTTAAAATTTTCCCACGAATTAAATTATAAATTTAAAATACAATAAATAAGCAATTTTAAATGACAGCTTTCTAGAGTGATATTAAATGATTTGATGCTGGTCATATGTAGATATATAAGGGGTATTTGCTAGTATATTATAGTTACTTTATTTCGACAAGCAGAATGTATACATTCGAAATTCGACGTAAGGGTGCACCAAAACGCGCTCTTTCTTACGAGCGCCTTATGATGGTGCGACTCGTGTAGAGAAATATTGGTATGTGTACATAGGGTGTCCTAGACCCCACCCGTACACTCCTTTTCTTTCAAAAACTAAGCATTTTAGAGAAAAACGTTCTCAACAAAAATTGTATGGTTTTGAGGGAAACATAAGATGGTGTCATTGGTTTGACTTTGGATGGCATCGTTAAGATCAAGTCAAGGACACCTTTAATTTCTTAAATGGAACCCCCCATTTTTCATTACATATTCTTGTAGCTTATCTCGAGAGCTTTCCAAAACACTATAATAAAGTATTTTTTTCATTAAGTACTTTTTGAGTTATTTTATATTTTAATCTGACATATTTTGATATAAAAAATAAAATATTTCGTAAAATATTCAGTTTTCAATAATCTTACCGTAATACTTTTATGTACAGAATAATGAGACAAATCAATTAATGCCAAAAAAAAAACCAAATAATTATTTAAAAAAATACATTTCTTAAAAACAATTATTTTTTTTATACTAATTGATTTGTCTCGTTATTCTGTATATAAAAGTATTATGGTTATCGAAAACTGAATATTTTACGAAATATTTTATTTTTTATATCAAAATATGTTAGATTAAAATATAAAAAAAGTCAAAAAGTATTTTATGAAAAAATACTTTATTATATAGTGTTTTGGAAAGCTCTCGATATAAGCTATAAGAATATGCAATAAAAAATAGGGGGTTCTATTTAAGAAATTAAAGGTGTCCTTGACTTGACCTTAACGATGCCATCCAAGGTCAAACCAATGACACCATCTTATGTTCCCCTTAAAACTATACAATTTTTGTTGAAAACAATTTTCTCTAAAATGCTTAGTTTTTGAAAGAAAGGGGGTGTACAGGTGGTCTAGGACGCCCTGTATAGGCGAGCTTTCGCGACTAGGTCGTGATGTTAACCTCTGTACCTATCTACTTACCTATCTATCGCGAAAGTCGCTCTTACGAGAAAACGGGCTCTAGATTCAAGAACGAGAGAGGCGGATATGATGCATTTTCTCCAATTTCGCCCACGCCTCATTATCCGTCGATTAAGCATCCAATATATTTGAGAGATACTTTAGACTATGACTGTAAATGTATTATAATTGTTTAAATGGTCTTCTTTATAATTCATTTATTTCATAAATTTATTCCATAAAGACGCATTAGAGAATAATAGCCACTTGAATTTCTTTTTGGTCTTTCTCTTTTCACAATTTTGCAATTATTTTTCTGTTAATAAATACGATATAAATTTAGGCCGATGAGGAAAATCATGTGTAAAAATTGCTCCAAAAAATTTAATATTATATATAAATATCAAATAATTTTAAAATTAAAACAGATTTTGAAGCAAAAAACATATACATGTTGTCTGCGCTCTCAGTATAGTGAAACTTAACGATTCATTTATTACTATAACAAATCTATCAGACAAATATAAATCTTTCGAGTTATTTATAATTAATTATAAACAAAATTGTTTGTTAGCCGTTATGTGATATAGTAAATGTAAATCGATCGATCTCATTAATATTGTATCATGGATTATATATCTTTATATACCAGCTTCCTTCAGAAAGATAAATCTTACTAGACAGATTTGACGAGAAATCATTTTCAACATAGGAACTTAATTATATTTCTTTTGTGCACGTGTGTTAAATTTAAATAACGTGTGTTAAGAATAATGCAATTATTTAGCAAGTTTACACCTCATATGGAACTGCAAGAGTTAAAGTAAATCAAATCTTTTATTTTTCCTACATTATATATACGCATATATAAAATATATATATTGTTATTTTTTCAAATTAATTTTTATTATACCCTGTTATACAGGGAGTCCGGTAAAGATTGCGCCAACGCTCGTGAGCGGGTAGAGCACAGTAAACTGAATAGAAAAGTCCTTGTAACATTTTTTTCCATAACGCTTAATAAAGGAGATATTATTGAGTAAAGTCTGGTGACGTTGTCTTATGTCAATTTAGCGTCAAACATTGTTCAGATAAGTCCATTTGTGCATAAGAGAAATCATTAAAAATGGAGAACGAAAGGTGCATTTGCGGCATGTAATGCGATATGAATTTCGGAAAGGCGTGAGTGTTGGGATTGCACAAAAAAATATTCAAAGCGTTTATTTGGACCGCGCTCCTGCTCTCCGAACAGTCAAAAAGTGGTTTGGCAGATTTCGAAATGGTGATTTCAACATGGAGGATCAACCCCGCTCTGGACGGCCTTCTGGCATCGATGATGACATTGTGCATGCCTTAGTGGAAAGAAACCCAAGGATTACAACTGAGGATATTGCTGAGAGGCTCAACATCGATAATTCAACCGCTTTTCGTCATTTAAAAAAGCTTGGATACATTTCCAAGCTTGATACGTGGGTACCGCATCTTCTGACTGAAAGGAATAAGCTGCAGGAAAACTGCAGGAGTTGCAATGGGAAATTCTGCAGCACCCGCCATATTCTCCAGATATTGCGCCTTCAGATTTTTATCCGTTCCGGTCTTTGCAGAATAATTTAAATGGCAAGAATCTCAATTTCGAGGAAGCTGTCGAAAACCACCTTACAAACTTTTTTCAAGAAAAACCAAGTTCTTTCTTCAAAAATGGAATCGACAAGCTTATAGATCGTTGGAAAACCATTGTAGAAAAGAATGGAGACTATATAATTGATTAATAAAAGTGTTATCTCTAAAATATAATCTATTGAAGTTTATATTTAAATCGGGCACGAACTTATGCAATCATCCAATATATAATACATCTTGTTTATTGTGGATTAGATAATAGTATTATAAGACAACGCGGGAAAGGAAGATCGGTAAAATATTAATGGCACTTACTCGTTGAAAGTTGTCACTGTATAGTGTCTAAATAGAAATTAGCATGCGATCAACCGCGAACACGTATGACATGCAATTGTGATAAATCACAGTTGACAATATCTTCGTTCATTCGAAAGACTCTTTGCCTCTCTTTACTTTCTTCGAGATTTTTGTAATGCGCTTTCTACGTGCGCTCTTTGATTTTGTTTTACAATCAAGCGACGTGGATAGATTTACAAGTGAGTGTATTAATGAATGGCGAGTAAACGTGGATAGTATTCTAGATAGTATTCGATAAAGATCTGATAGCTCAAACAGTCTGCGTATAACATGTGATTAGTATTGTCTATGTTTAAGCATACGCACCTAAATATCGCGAGTTTACCGATAGATACGAGAGTTTCTCCTCGAATTCTCGTAATTTTAGGGCAGACGTATGTCCGGTGCATCAACTGCTGCTCGCCATATGTTGCCACAGAAGTATGTTAATTCGATGTAGCGACCAGATCTCACGCGCTCTTATTAACGCTTTTGCAACGGTTTTCGCAAAAATTAATTAAATTCGATCGAGGGAATTTTAAGCGCATTTTGCCGGATACTCGTCTACTCGAGTAATCTTCTCGAGCTACAATAACTCGTTTATTCGAGCGCTTTCCCAGCATTATCGGCTTTCCTCCGACATCCTGCCGTGATCGAGTCTCATCTCTCTACTCTAAAAGTCCACGAGTGCGTATAGGGACTTGTGAAAATCTGGGCTTAGAGCCGCGATTAATGTGCCGTACGAGTCGCACGTTTGCGTATAAGGTACCGGGGATGGATGGCATGCGTGCTCCACATCCGTGACACGGTTCTCGCGGCCAGGCAAGTCGGTAATGGTCCATCAGAACGACAACGGCTCGCGTGTTTCCGTGCGGTTCGTTCATAAATTGCGCGATGCCGTCTCGACCCACACAAGGACGAGAGTGTGATGAACCGCTATTCGCATGTCGGTGTTTATCTACGACGCGCACACGACGCGTATCATGTACGTTGCACTGAGAACTAGTTTGTGTGTGCACGCAGGTGAACGATACGCGGCTTCTCTCTCCTCCCCCTTACGAGAGAGATATTGGCGTTGCTGGTGTTGTTCGCTTTGCGAACGCAAACAAAACCAGTTTACGCGCAAAGGACAGAACGCATAGCGTCTATCCTCAGCTTCTTTCGATGGATTCTCAGGTCAATCCTCTCTTTCGCCCGCGAGATCACGCGTACTACAAGGCAGTCATGCACGATCATGCTATCCCACCATCGCTATTCGGGCCCACCGTTCTTAGAGCCGTATATCAAAGACAAAAGTGGGCACCGCCACCGCTCGTTCCTGTCCCTGACCGTCGCCACCCGCCACATCCGCGCGTCATCGTCCCCCTCGCCAGGGGGCCCCTGTATATTTCCCCACGGGAAGGTGGTGGGTCACCGTGCAATAACATCGTGCACATCCCAGTGTCTACTCTAAGGCGGTGATCTACGTATATAAAGTCGTCGGGGCGAGACGCGGGTTTAGAAGCCTCGTATTACTCGTCGATCTACGTGTTGGGATTGACAAGAGTCTAGAAGAGCGCGTCTAGAAGGGCTCTTACGGTATCGACCAGTTAATCGAGAGAAGGGCCGCAAGTTTTTGCCGCGGCGTGAACATCACGTTTCCTTCTCCTCGCGCCTTTGTAGCTTTCGCGGCTTCAGGTCCAGGTGGGTCAATTTATCATTTCCGTTATTCGTGGATCATTGAATGTTGAACTCGATTTGTGCTCGTTCATACGTCGCTCGAAGGCACGCGCATCGACAATTGCATCTTGCCTTAGGTATCATTGGCATTTTAGTTACATCTTGCCGTGTGTCAATATTAAATTTTTTTTCTCATTCATTTTTATAATTATTATAAATAAAAAAAATTATTATTTTATTTATTTATAATAATAATAATGAATTACAAAAAAATAAAATAATTTTTTTATTTACGATAATTAATAAATATTATAAATAATTAAATTTTATTCTACGAATAAAATTTTTTACTTTATTATGCATATTAAATTGTTTATAATCGAATTATATAACCGGTATCAAATATATCCGTAAAATATATTTTATTTCTTTTGCTTAATTGAATTTACGTTTCAGCAGAAGAGTTATCATGAAGATCTTAGTATTGGCATTATTTTGTTTGGGAGTATGTTTGGCAAATCCTTTGGAGAAGAAGGAGAAGATAAGTGTCATAGAGCAGCAGTCTATGACGCCAACGGATCGAGCTAAGTACGAAGAGGAACTTCTTCGTAAGCTCAACTCGAAATGCTCCCAAAACGACATCAGCAGTTGCGTGATGTTGAAGTTGGTGACGTACATGAACAAGTTGTTGAAGAAGGCATCGATCGAGCTTACGGATGACATCGAGATCAGGAAGACGAGCCAAACGTCAGAGGATGCGATCACGTTCGAGTCTGGTAGAAGTAAGGACGATGAGACTCAATTTCTTGATCTCGTCGCAAATAAATTTTACGCCTTCATCAAATCGAGAAGCATCAAATGGAGGATTTTACCCGAGGATGATATTGTTGTGTCCGCGTCGGAGGATGAGGCTGGCTCGTTAAATTTGGGTTTATCCGTCGAACGCGCTGACAAACCTGTTCAAGACGGTAATTATAATTTTGCATTTTTTCACGAATGTTTTTATCACTGTTTTTTTTTTTCAGCTAAAATACGCACATTTAGTATTAAAATCAGATGTTTGATAAACTGCACCAAGCATAATGAATTTTCTTTATTAAAAATTTGTTTATAGACGAGTCATATATTTTCATAGATTTTAAAAATTCGATATAATTAAATATTTCAAATTCTATTCTAAACAAGTAAAATTTTATTCAAAATTTATTTAAAATATTTGTTAAAAGAGTTTTTAAATTTAATTTTTCTAAATTTCTTTTTTTTTTTTCAATTATTCAGAAATTATTAATTATTTGGCTTCCCTGTCAAGAAAAAATTATTCCAGTATGATCGAATAAAAAAATATCACGCTACATACATCGAACACCCTATACACCTTACATATTTAAATGACGTGTTAGCTTTAGTCTGGTTTCGATTTTCGCTGTATTCGCGCGAGTGAAGTTATGTCACCGAATGCATAAACAAATAGCTTTCTCCTTTGGTTCATTCATCCGCTTATCACCGAACTTTATTGCTTTTCGCGTGGAAAGTACAATTATGCATGTCGCGCCACTTCTTTGCCCACCGCTTGGCTAACTCACCGAAAGTGACAACGAAGTTATTTTTGTTTCGCCTTTTACAGGCCGTGGGAAGAAGAACAACATGGGCCCGTTGATTGCTGCGGCTGTCTTGAAGATGGGCCTCATCGCTGGTCTCGCATTCAAAGCGCTCGCTCTTTTGGTCGGCAAGGCTCTTCTTCTATCGAAGATCGCTCTTCTATTAGCTGGTATCATAGGTCTAAAGAAGCTCTTTTCACAAGGAAAACACGTGACCTACGAGGTAGTGGCACATCCTCATCATGATCATGGTCACGGTGATAGCTATTCCAGCGGATGGGGAAGAAGTTTTCACGAACAAACGCCCATCTTGGGACAGTCAAAGGCCCATGAACTGGCTTATTCGGCGCACGTAAAGTAAATAACTTTTATGGTCGACAAAGAACCAGTATCCAAGAATCGTCCGAGATCGACGTTGAGATGAGAAGTATGACGTTCTCGGATCCGTATTCTTGAAAATTTTCCGTAGAATTAGCCTACATAATATTTATTTATATTATCCGTTTTAATCTTCTCTTTCCTTTTTGTCTTTTTTCTTCTTTTTTATCTCTCTCATCTTCTGCGATCGTTATCGTCGCACCCTCTAACTCTCTCTACAGTAATAGCAGATACTACTCTGTTTATTTATTTTTAAATGTCATGCCCGAATTTTTGAACGACGAACAGCACGACGCATGAATACATCAATGACGCACAGCGACGCACATATTTACGGCAACGGCGACGGTCACATGACGTCACATTACGGATTACGGATACATAGGCAGGTAAACAAGGGCATCTCCGATGTGTGAAGGACATGCAATACAAGAGTTTTACCTACTTTCGTGACTCTATTTATAGATAATCGCGGATACTGCGGGACTCTCGTCAGTAGGACATTAGATTACCCACGAGTGCTATTATATTTTTCTCGCTCTTAGTATTTGAATCTGTGATATCTCAAAAATTTAGATCTACAATACATTCACATTACATATTAAATGTGATTATCTTACTTTTGGTTTACAATTTTACATATTTGGCGCTATGACTGTCTAACCGTCTTACGCGTTAAATAGAATTTTTGACAAATTATACTCAGTATCGGATAATTATAAATTAATGTTGAATGTAGAGCTAAATGAACATGAGAATGTACACACACATACACACATACATAGTTACACGCATACACGTACACACACACACACATGTATACTACTTTCTTTATTTTTTTCCAATTACTTTAATCTTTTATATACCGTTTTTTAATTATTTATTTTTTATTTACACTTTTATGATAATATTTATTGAGATTGGGTGGTCTTTATACTTTTAAATCAAAACTATTTTATAAACAAATAGCTTTTGACGTTAAATTGCGTTCGATTTTAAGCAAAATGATGTGACACCAAAGACTTAGAAAACGTTTAAGTTTTTCTGATAAGATTTTTGAAGGTTTATTATGAAGATTGTGTAATTTTATACTGTGATGAATTGTAAAGTATATCTTAAAAGTTTACGCGTAAATAATTAGTAAATAGTAATTTAATTAGTGACTCGATAAAATATAATTATGCAGAAATTTTATTGTCAATTTATTAAAGATCGTTCAGCTTCCGCGTTATTAATTATGAAATAGAACATGCCTTCAACAGAGAGTCTCGTAGCGATCTGCTTGACGTAATGGACGAACGAGTTTATGTACGAACTTATGTAGATAGTTCTTTAACAGAAGGACAGAAAAAAACTCAGACGCACAAAATGTCAAAATGACGAAAAATAGCAATATTATATAAACGCATGTATAACTATGCTTTATTTATATTTATTTTATATGCATTTTATTAATATTGTGTCCGATTAACAAGACTGCAAAATGTATTGTATAATATATACAATATTTTTATATTATTTTTTATATAAACGAATAAATATTTATTATTTTTATAGAACTCTACTTATCTGCCACACTTACAATTATAAAAATATTATAAGCGGATATAACAATTTTTACACTTTTTTATCTTTGTTGTATACGACAAAAATATGATTTTGTATATACACATCCTTATTATATCTGGAATACTTTTAAAAAGAAAATGGAAATGGGATTGGTAATCTCATTCACAAAGAATTATCGAAATAAGATTTTTGACATTAAAGCATCTACGATAATAATAATAATTAATAAGATCTATCGTTTTAAATAAAATTTTTCAGGACGCCTCTTTGTTTCACATTTACTAATCCTACATTTATTAATCCTACCTATAAATAACACGCATTCGTTTTTTCATTTGTCACGACAAAATAAAATGATCATAACTTCTACATTTTTATGCATATAATACAGTAGAATTAATAACAAATAATTGTGATTTATCATTGCAATTCCGTAATGTTCTATTATCCTTAAAACTGCGAAAAGAAATATTCGACATTAAATTAAAGATTGTCCTCTTTTTTAATCGTGAATGATCCATGTCTCAAAACAACTTTCGAGTAAATCAAAATGGATATGCTCAACTACGCATTGACTAAACATAAGTTTCTACGCACAATATAGCTATGAACAGCTATGAACGATACTATTATGTGCGGTAAGCATTTTAATCACGATCCTTAGTTGTGGTCTATTTAAGACACTTTATAGGCCGGATAGGATAAAGCATCATATAGACGTGAGAATAAAAGTTCTCGCGATTTCACATCCAGGCGATTCATTTCGTTAGTTTGCAACAGTAAAATAAAATTGCAAGTGTGCAAAAAACTTAAAATCTAATAATTGAGATATTTAATGTCAATAATTAACGAAGGTTATAAAAAAATAATAGCCATATAATAAAAATAATTTTATTCGTCAATGATTAATTATATGTACGTTTATCAATTTATTATATATATATATATATATATATATATATATATATATATATATATATATATATATATTGTATATATATACAGGGTGTAACAGAGCGCGTATCAGCAGTTTTTTGAGAAAACAACGCATTTTCGTGAAAAATGTTTTATGCAAAAGTTGTAGAGCCCTAAGTGGTGCATTATATTGTATAATAATATTAGTATAACCTTGAATAGAAATTTTTTGAATGAAACCCCCTATTTTTCTCATTACATATTCTTGTAGCTTACCTCGAGAGCTTTCCAAAATACTATAATAAAGTGTTTTTTTCATTAAGTACTTTTTGAGTTATTTTATATTTTAATTTGACATATTTTGATATAAAAAATTAAATATCTCGTAAAATATTTACAATGTATTTTTTTAAACAATTATTTGTTTGTTTTTGCACAATTGATTTGTCTCATTATTCTGTGCATAAAAGTATTACGGTAATCGATTATAGAAAACTGAATATTTTACGAAATATTTTATTCTTCATATCAAAATATGTCAGATTATAAAATATAAAATAACTCAAAAAATACTTAATGAAAAAATACTTTATTATAGTGTTTTGGAACGTTCTCGAGGTAAGCTACAAGAATATATAATGAAATATGGAGAGTCCCATTTAAAAGATTTAAAATGATTTTTATATGACGTTGACGGTGCTATTCAAGATCATACTAATATCATTATATAATACGTCACATAGAACTCTACAACTTTTGCATGAAACATTTTTCACGAAAATGCATTGTTTCGTCAAAAAACTGCTGATACGGGCGCTCTGTTACACCCTGTATACACGTATATAGAGTGTACCTATGCTATTTATATTTAAATGAGAATATAAAATTTTTTGTTTGTTTGAAGAAAAGATGAGCACGCCTACCGGATCCAAAGGAAATTGTCTGAATCACATGATGCACCAAACATTTCTCATTCAAACAAGTCGGCCTCCTTTCCTACGTCCGCTTTCTCCATCCTGATCCGCAAGGATCAGAAAAGAGATATCCGCAAGATAAGAGACACGGTATGGCAGAAAGAGAAAATTATTTATCACGTATCGTTCAGAAAATCGACTTTCGATTTCGAATATACGAGGGATTTGACCCAATTTCTCAATTTAATTTAATTTTATTTTCGAAAAGCGTTCTCATGCACACACGTGTAGCGGAGAAAGAAATTAAAGTTTGGTGTGTCCAAAACCTCGATCGTAAACGGATATCGTTCTGGTATTCGCTAATAAATACGTTTTGAAATCTAGCTTAATTATTATTATTAATACTAACTGTTTTTATTTATAGATTTTAATCGTGTACTATATGTCGCCAAGCAAATAATTAACACTATCGTTATCGGAAAAAGAAGAAAGCAAGTGACGGATCTGGAATTAACCGTTGATTTCTGATATGTGGGTCGATCATTGCCAGTAACCTGGATTCTTGTTTATTTGAAACGCAATTTTATAGGTTGGAGAAATTAACATCGGAACAAATTGGTTGAATTTTATTATGAAAAATCTATTATTGCGTGATTATTGCGATGTCAATTTATTTTATAAATTTTGCTTTTAAAATAGGCTAATAATTTCCTAATTTATAATCTTGAAAATAATGCTAAATTCTAGGTGTGTTAATTTAATAAAGGAGTAAAATTTTACAAAATATTATTCTTATTTTATATATACTTACGATTATCATATTATTTAATTGAATTAATTGCATTGATACCGATTGATACCGATAGTATTTTTTATTTAATATCTATAAAAATGTTTTATCGTTATAATTTAGAAATTTACTACATTAACTTAGAAAGAAAAAATTTTCAGAACTTTTCTAATTTAATTGCTATTTTATCAAATGTTAAATGTACAAAATTAAATATAATGAATTGAATAAAATAAAAATGCCACACCATCTCCTCTTAAGATAGCGTCTAAATGTAAAGATGTAGCATGGTGATGTCGCGATAACACAAATTTGATACGGCTTTTTAAATTCTCAATGCCGATACTATTTATCGAAGATTTTGCAACAAATCTCAATCTCTTATGAATGAATCAAAATACAATGCGAATACGTAATGTATAGTTGTAAATTCTCGCGCTTTAAAGTAAACAGAGCATAGCTTAACGTATGCACCAATTAAGCTATCATGTCACATGTATATATAGACTTGGCAAGTATACATGCGATAGAGCACACGATTGCTATTGCGAGAATTAATTTTAATCTCGAACGTCCTTTGGAGATACGCGAGGGACGATAAGGTTTATACAGTCGATCGTCCGTATGCAATCGAGTCGTCCTGAAGAACGGAAGAATGATTTCGAATCGGCTGTAGTTATACCTACCAGTCGAATAGTGCGAGGGGAAGTGGAACAGAAGAGAAAGGCACGAGATGAACTAGATTTGTGGATTAAATCATCTCTTCTTTTTTCTTCCACACTGTTTCTGCCTCTTTTTCGATCCCTTCGCAAAACCTGCCCCATCCTTTCCCATACATATTCATACATATTCATTTTTCATATTTGCCGGCGTATGTAAGAGATCGATCCGTTTGTTGTCCTGTGTTGTCCATTGACACGATCTACCCGTTGGAATAAAGATCGGCAATAATTTGCTTAGCGACTATTGACGATGGTAGTGCGCAAAATTCCACGTTGCTCGAATATCGTGGATTTTCGCGTGTTTATTTGAGCGAGACGCGCCTTTCCTACGGGGATGTACGCGATCACGATTCGAAATCGGCACGATTCTCTTCCGCTCCACTAAAGCGCGGAAGAAGAGAAAGGATGGCGAACCGGAGCCGGGATGAAAGAGGCGCGGTATCGAATGATCCGGGAGATGATAGTATGTGATCTAGAATGGCATCGAAGATCTCGCTCTAAGCTCGTAAGGATTACGTCTGACCGAACGGGCAAAAGACGGAGGGGAGAAAAGGCGTGAAAAGACGTTGTACGCGTCGATGATGATTGCGGAGCCTCGCTCTCGCAAGCCGACCGCGCCGTAACGCTCTGAAACGCGTCGGAAATAAGAATTAAACGACTCTCGTCGAAGAGACCGACGTCTAGGTGAATGAAAAATTACCGGCTAATGCACAGCAAGAGCAGGGAACGGCAGCCACCGTACCGATATATTCTCCTTGCTTTTTTCTTAGTACAATCACCGACCGTCAAGTAGATCTATATAAATGGCAATCGCAAGCTTTTACACTGCAACACTCGAACCTCCGCCGTAGGTTCCGCAACTTGGCGGTATTACACGCGAGATTCTCTTACCGCGTTTTTCCGTACGGAGGGTTTAACGACGCGAAAGAGAGAGAGAGAGAGAGAGAGAGCAGGACCCTCGGTGGTCTCGACGTCGAGCCCAGACATTTTGTATCGTGACGTTCGTTTCTGGACGAAACGATGCTTCGGTTAGGAATACCGGGAATCGGTCGTCGGCGTCTACACGTCTGTCTGACATTGGTGATCTGCGCGTTGTGGATCGGCGACAAGATCGATGCCGTCGCTGCGGAAAACGTGAAGGACGCGTGGACGGGATTTTCGACAACGTGCGCGACGGATGATTCGAAGAACGCGTCGGTCTCTTGTCACGGAGTGCGAATCGTTCGGAAGATCGTACAGCAGTTACTGGAGAACACAATTAAGGAACGGAACATCGAACTGTTCGACGGCGTATCATTGGTCGAGATACCCGGCTCTCTCCGGAAAGCCAGAGTGTTGAAGGGCTTCGGAGGCCTTGGACCCTTCCTGCAGTTTCTGGAAGGTAGAGAACTTAGAGTCAAGCTGCCGTCTTTATTCCCTCCGAATATGGAGACTGCGTTGAAGGAAAGTTTGCCTTCCGATTTCGAAGGTTGGTAATTTGTTAAATCAAAATACGAATGATGTGTCGTGAGAATGTTGCGAGGATTTTTGAAAATTTATATTTTCTAGTGAGTGGTCGCGGCAGCGGCGGTGGCGGCATCGGCGGCGGTGGTAAGAAAGGCGGTGGCGGAATGATGATAATGGCTCTTATGATGGGTAAGCATTCCTAAACCTGATTAGCATTACATAAACAGATGATTGTGCACACAAAAGCGATTGTTATATATTATTTATATGTCTGCGTATAAAATAATGCACATGTTCAGCTTTATGTAAATTTTGCATATTTTGTTAAAAGATTCCGCATAATGATGATATTGCAATATTTATTATACATAGATACCTTATCTAATTATCGTATTTCGTTTTATATATATATAATTATATTTTGATTAAATGTAATATAAATATATATTCTATTTTTTATATTATTTAATGTGATTCACGAATAATTATGCATATTATTAAAGACACGTTTAATTGTTACATATATCATTATGCAATCGTTATGTCCTCGATATAATGTTTTGTTATGTTTTATTGTAATTTAAATTCCATTAATCTAAAAGATCTACATTTCTCTAATTTACCCAGGTAAGATGATGGCCGCTATGGGCTTCGGCGCGGTTGGTCTTTTGGCCATGAAAGCATTGATGGTTTCGGCCTTGGCCCTGATGCTGTCGTTAATCATAGCCGTGAAAAAATTGGCAAGTAGCGGCGAGGATCACGGTGGTCACCATGTTGTTTACGCGCAAGAAGTTGGCCATCATCATCGCAAGAAGAGATCAATCGATGATCATGATTCTACGCTGTTGCCTTACAGAGGATACGCCAATCTTTACGCTAACTTGCGAACATCTTGATATTTTTGCAGTATAATCGCAGTATCTTAATTGGAAAATTAAATTGGTTCTCGAGCTTCTTAATCTCTCTCCCGTCGCTATTAAAGCTTCGTTCGGATAGACACGACTAGACACACCACGTTGACAGCGGCGCGTTGATATTGCGTTCACATAATTTGCATTTCAGTCACATCATTATCGTTCCTTCATCATCGTCTCTCATTCATTTAGCGCAACGTGCACCTTCTTCAACGTGGCTCTTTCTTATCTTCTTAGCTATAAAACTGTAAACGTTAACCCGCGGTAGGAGAGCTTAATAAGCGCTGGAAATTGATCGACGACGCTACGTGACACGAGATTAGTGACAGTGACATCGACGAAACGACAGTGACGCAGAGACTAATTGACAGGTATATTAGAAAGTGATGTTTAACAAATGTTTGCTCGCGAGAAATACGATAATCGATCTCTATTGGTCTATCAGTTTGACAGGACTCTCAGTTAAATATCACGGAGACGCATAGAAGAAACCAAAGTATGTTGTTGGATCTTTTTTATTTATTTATTTTTTTTACACACGTATTTATTGTTGCGTGCGACACATGTTAATAAAAGCATATGTATTTGAAATATATAAAATATCGTGTTTGCATAATACAATATATAATATTAATGTTTATTACCATCTCGATTTTCGAGCCACGATTATTCATATTTCTCACGATCGTATTATTAATGATATGATAATGAAGTATTATTTTCATATAAGCATAAAATATAATCATAGATCACGAAATCAATTTAAACGGAGGCAGCATGATTTTCGGACGAGCTTGCGTAACGTCATTATTACCAGAAATTAATAAGGCATTTAAAATAATAGGCTTAAAAATGGATACGGTTTGCTGAGTCGGGACAATGTTTCCCGTTTGATCGCACACGGAACATTGGAAAATCGCACGAACGAGGTAACGAATCGAGCCAATGAGGAAAGTGTGTCAGCGACCTGCTGTGTCGCATGTTGCATATTCACCTGCGTATAGATTCGCGTTTACCCAACTCGTTCGTTACAACGATGCAAGCAAGGCTAATAATAGTTGGCGCGGATCTCACTTAAGAGTAGATTAACGATGATGGAGAACGCGCACATCGAAAGTTAAGTATGCGATTAATAATGATACAGAGATACGATACATATCATGAATATTGCGCAAAAGATTTGGCGATTCGTGCGAGAAAAAACGCACGGTGTGAATTTCGAGGAAATTAGTTCGTATCTTAAAAAAAAAAAAAAAAAGGTGCCCCTTTTTATCAGCGACGCTTTCCCCGCATGCGCGTGAATCTCAGCCCAAATCAGCGAAGAACTCGATGGAAGAAAAGACACGGAGAGAGAAAGAGGTGGAGGAGAGTCGTAATGGAGAAAAGATTCAGCCGAGCGCGAGACGACGAAGATGTAAGAGGAAGAACAGTTCTTTCGTTCTCTCTATGCATCTCACCGGCTGCCTTCCCCGCGTCGGATTCCTCCCACTGAAACTCCAGGCTCATTCTTTCTCCACATGGAAGGGAACGGAGAACGAGCTCCGGCTAAAAGACCCACTGGCATACATACCGATCGTTTCCTTTTTTACGTTTCGAATATCATAAAACCTGGATAGTCGCATTGAAAGCAGCTCAGACGACGATGTTATCCTGAACGGAGCCGATGGCTCCGAGGGTTGCTGCAACTCCATTTATATAAAATGCGAAAGCAGTTGAGATTTATAATATTCATTGCGTTATAAGATTATGCGAATTAACCGTCTTACAACGTATTTTATTATTAAAAACGTAATTATATTTATTATATTTTATTTTTATTTTTTACCTTTTCGCATCGTTATGACGCTACTACTTTCGTGACGAGAAAGTATTGTATTATACGCATAGATAATTGAATACACATATTATCGAGTTTATTATACCTAATAATAATGGAGATAGTAATAAATTGTAATTACTCTGAGCGCGCAATGAACAATGAAAGAATACAATTTATCTCTTCCTTTTTATTCTTTTTGATATCTTTAACGATTTTTTGCAAAAAATAAATGTATAATAAAACAACGTATTTCTTATCACTTTAACGATATTTTTGTTCTGTCCTCTGTACTTTTCTTGATAGATTATTAATTATTGTTATATTTGATCGAATATCATTTTAACATAGTCTTCTTTTTGTGTATCATTAATAATATCATTAATCACATCAATGTAAATGCAATTTCTCTATCAATATTATAAAATGTATAGCTAATTTGAATAATATATTGCATTACAATGTATTGTATGTTTAGTACTGTATAAGGTACGCGTTTTCTGGCACACGAACCGCGTTATGGTCCATAGACGAGGAGAACCAGTTGGGCGCGGAAGAGTACATTCCGTTACATTCCACGCTCATTACGAATCTCTCGTAAGGAAATTTAAAATTCAAATTCGTGCTGCTTGGCTACCGGTCGAATTTTCAGGTCGTACGCATGTCGGTGGCCTGCGGGGATCGTAGAATCAATCGAACGTTGCATCAGAAATTCCTAGCACGGTCCATCGACGGACATTAAACTAGTTTCTAGACAAGAGTTTGAAGGCTAGAATATCAAAAACCGCTACGTAGTCCTTTGCGATTTAGGCCAACAAACAATCGTTAAGTGCACTTTTATGAATATTTATCGCTTTACCGATAGTATAGCACTGTTATCGTCCACCGAATTTTCTAGATACCGTGGGAACATTCTAATTCATTAGCATATCTGTCTGGAAAAATACCGTGATTTTCGAAAGTCGGTGAATATCTTTAACATAAGATTAAGATGGACGATATCGAAATTTTTTATTGAAGCCTATAATTTGACAATTACTTTGTTACTATTCTAATAGCCATAATTGTTTCAATATTATACAAATTATTGTTATAAAATTATTATTACATTAAATTAATAATTATTAAATTATTGTTTAAGTAAAATCAAATTGATAGAGAGTTGAATAGATGAATAATTAAATAAGTTTTTTTAAATAGATATTACAATAAAAAAATTTAATTATCCATACGTGTACACGTGCATCTTAAAATATACAACGCGCCGTTAATGTATCCTAATAAACTAGTGATGCGATTAAAACATTTATAATGAAAATTACAGTATAAAAGTTTTTTTCTCTCTTCTAGCTTGTTATCCTATATTGCTTTAATCTACGTAACACGTTAATAATAGTCTACCAATGACAAGAGCGAGAGTTAGCGTAATCCATTTAATGAGAATATCCGTTTTTAATTCGCGTTTCACCGAACAAAATCACACGTTTGATCTGCAACGTAGCTGCTCCTCGTGCAGAGCGTAGTGATTTTACCGCGATAGGCGTATCCGTGGCTTAACGATCGTTGCTATCGTTGAGCGTAAAGGAGAAACTTTGGTTTTACTTTTTAAGGCTTGCTCTTCCGATGGGAGTGAAGGATCGACGAAAGGATTCTGAGCGCTATACCCAATGACCGAGAAAAGATGAATGAGCACTGACGTAAGACCGGGAATGGGAACTACGCTGTTATTGAACTTGATTTTTATTGAATCTCTTCTTAAGATGAGAGGAATCATCGGCCGAGTTTAAGACGAGAATTGCTTCTTCATTACTTCGTAATAATTATGTATGCGAATTAACAATGAAACGCGTGTAACTTTTATTAATAGCGGAGAATGGACATACACACACATAAGAGAGCAGTGCGTACCATATATAGTTCTTTTACTTCCATTTTTCTGTCAACAATAATCTCATTTTATCAAATTCATATCTTTATATTTTCGTATTTTTATAGATTTGTTATAATTATATTCTGTATTCATATTTACTATAATATTATATATATATTTATATATAATAAATTATATATATACCATATATATGTGAATAATTTATATATATCATATATTTATATAATTATTTATATTTATATATAACATAATAATACAATATTAAATAACATATTATAATAACGTATAATATAACGTATAATATTATTATATAGCATATTAAATAAAAAAACACCCGATATGACCGTATAATGTTTTCAAGGTAAAAAAAATCTGTCTGTCTACAATTATATTTTAATATAAGTCATTCCGCGCGCGATTAAATAAAATATCGTATGCATCTTTATTAAATGCCTCGGTGGTCCGAGTCGCAGACCACCTACGCGGTTTCACTTTCTTGAAATTTAAAGCCATGGCGTACGCGTATATGCTCGCTGAATACAAAGAATTTGTTGATCGTTGCGTGTCCGTTTCGCACCTTCCCGATAGGTCGGGAGGAACAAAATGAAAACGACAAGAGACGTTGTCCATCGGCGGCGGTCCGTGAGAGTCGCAGGGTCATAGTAGAAAGTGGTGTTCGCGATGAGGCTCGATGAAGGTCGGATCCGGGATGTTTGAATTTGATCTGTACCAATTTTCTTTCATTCATACCGGATTGTGTCTCGTATCCGTATCCGTACAACGATTGGCGCGCGTACGAGTCTATCTACGAGAAGAGATTACGATAATTTCAAATGCAATTTCACCTTAAACTGTAATGATGATTGTTGTTTCAAATTAACGACGAGGTTAATCGAGCTACTTAAGTTATCGCTCGTTACGTTGCAACTCGCTTGTAAATACGATAGGAGCTTCGTATTCTCGGTTTACGATGCGAACGAGGTTTTCAGTAGTAAGAGTATGGGTTCTAATCAGACGCAGAGGTCGCGTTTTATAATATGTCGTCGTAGTTCCCTTTCTTTTCTCTTTACGTACGCATGATGCCAAAGATTGTTGAGTTAATTAAACACAGTTTATCGCTATTTGTAGAAATTATAGGGAATGCATTATATTGCTACGTGTTCTTTGTAACTGATTCTTTAAATGTTAATTTATTTACGCTTTCTATCCAGTTGTAGTAACATTTGCTTAAAATGGATAGACCGAACGATCCTTTCCCATCGAGTCTTTTATTGTCTTTCATTGAATATGATAATAAATACGAAAATAGAGAAGAAATACACGCTGACATAGTATTCAAAGTCGGTTAGTATTAAGGCCGGAATTTAAAATCGCTGAAACGGCGATTTCTCGAGAGTGTGTTTACATGAGATTTAACACATTCTTGAAATTCGGGTCCTATCCGTTTTTCGATTTTGCATACATAAGTATGTAAAGTAATCGGGACAAGCGGAAATAGTCTATTCCTTCAGACATTAATAATTTATAATTTTCTTATATAACGCATGTATAAATACTCGTATATTAAACCAATTATATACATATACAGGGTGGGGCATTTATATCGAGACACCTAAATATCTAAGAGATAAAGCAAGATAGGAAGAAATATTTCAAAGACAATAGTTGTTCGGTTCTAAGAGTGTCGTAAAATGGTGCCATTAGTTTGACCTTGGGTGGAGGCGCTTCGGAGATTTCAATGTCAATCTTTTTTTTTTTTTTAATGGAAATATCCCAATTTTTTTACATAAATTGATTTCTTGCAATATTCTGCATAAAAAGTTATAGGGGTATGATGGCCAAAGGTTTAATGATTTACGAGATATTTTATACTTTATTTTATTACTTTACCACTTGGACATAATTTTACATAAACTATGAAATATCTCATAAAATTATTTATCTTGCAATAATGTTACCTTAATGTTTTAAGCTCAAAAAATGGGAGATATCGATTGATGTAAAGAAAATAAAACAAGATTGAAATCTCCGAAGCGCCTCTACCCAAGGTCAAACTAATGGCACCATCTTACGACCCCCTTAGAACCGAACAACTTTTGTCTGAAACATTTCTTTCTATCTTGCTTTATTTTTTAGATATTTAGGTGTCTCGATATAAATGCCCCTGTATACTGTATATTATGTCATAAGTAAATCATTTATTTTAAACGAATAAACGTTATTATCAAAATATGAAGCCGATCGTAGCCAGTTGCAATTTTCAATTATGCTAAAATACAATTTCTCGGATAACTTATTAGATTCATATTATTCTCTAAATTCATATTATTATCAAACATAAGTTAAGCTAAATTTAAGTGATAAGTAAAGTCATTCTATGCCATAAATATGAAAATAGAAATATCGTATATTTAATGTGCGTGCTATTTTCCATCCTTTATAACTCAACCGCGTAGCATTAGAGAGTACTCCTTTGAGATAGCTAGAAGTATTTTTTCCGTTTTATTACCATATACGTTGTACTCGTATTTTTGACCGGATATTTAAAGTGTATTCATTGAAAGATTGCATATCCTGTGCAATGCAAAGTTGGTTCCGTATGCTTAAGAAGTACGTTGTTGAGAGAAAGCGTTTTTTACTAGCGTTCGAGGCGTTGTCCCTCGCAGCTTCTATACACCCGGCCTCTATTTGCTCTGGCCGTAGGTAGGTCGCAGGTCGCCTCGCGGTTGGCGGCGTGGTCGAACCTCGTCATAGGTACACCTATCATCTATTGAACGAATACATTCATACATTGGTCGTATGCCGGTTAAACGGATGCGCGACGCACGCGATGCTCACGCATTCACGCGCGTCAAATGGAAAGAAAAAAAAGAGGCAGTGGGGCGGTCACAACGGCGGAGACGGTAGAGGAGGGGTCCGCCAAATATAAGCTAAAGAGATTGTCCGATGGACCACATGAAATTTCACTACGCACGGAACGGCTTTCGGAAAAGGGAGAAGATCCGAACTACGTAGATCCACCGAACGCGTCGTGTCGCGATCTAGTGCTAATTTTTCTCTCGTTACGTAAAATTTTTCGCACCGAGTCATGAAGATATTGAAGAAGCTGTTGATTTTGACGACCGCGGCCGTCCTAACCGCTGGACAGAGCATCGACGACTGCCTCAAGCAAGACAGCATATCCTGCGTGCAGAAGACCCTATACAGAACCGCTAAGGAATTCTTCGCCAAGGATAAACTTGAGCTTGTGAACGGAGTGAGCCTTGTGAAAAGTAATGCCGATGACAGGAGTGCCAGGTCCGGCAAGGAACTCGCGTACGATCAAGAGATAGACGCCGCTAACGATATCACGGAGAGACAAAACACCCTCGAGAACTTCATTAGCGATGAAGCTAGACAGCTCCTGACCGGTCGCAGTCTTAGGGTAAATCAAGAATTATTTAAATATACACACTTAGTGAAATACAATACTCTTACAATAATTAATTAAAAAAATTGACAGCTATGCTTTATGTATAGTTGCGTTAACATATATTGTGATTGAATTTAAATCTATTCTTACAGATCAATCTTGCACCCGCCTTCGAAAAAATCCGTGAATCGGCTCGTGCCATCAGCGAGTCTGTGCCGCCAGAAATTCGTCAGGCCGTTGACGAGGTTGTCGAAGGTAATGTCAAAATCGATAAATATACGATTGCTAACAATTTTCACACGAATCTTCATTCACATTAATGCGTATCGATTATTAATTTACTTTGCTGTTACACACGCCTTACGTAATTATTTAGATAAATAATACAATGATGATAAATAAATCTCTCGTCTCATTTTCTCAGGTCGAGGCAAGAAGAAAGGGTTGAAAGCGATTATACCTCTCCTGATCGCCGCGAAAGTGAAGCTCGGTATTTTAGCGACTCTCGCGTACTTCGCCATCTCAATCATGGCGAAAAAAGCGATCTTCGCGTCCCTCATTTCCCTCGCCATTTCTGCGTTTATCGGTTTGAAGGCTCTCTGGGCGAAAAAAGCCGCCTATCATCACGATATTACCCCTTACAATAGCGGCTGGAGCGGTCCCGTTGCATCTGGTGGATGGTCTGGTCCCGTCAGCGGTGGATGGTCCGCTCCCGTATCCGGTGGATGGGCCAGCAGCGGCTCTTCCGGTTGGGAAGATCCTCACGCTTACTCGCACAGCCAGGCGTATTCTGGATATCATCATCATTAACGATGATCGTTGATATTTTCTTCTATATCTTTTCTTTTTTCCCTTATTTTTTTCTTCGTTGAATATTGGACGACGGAAAGAATGAGATACTCGACGAAAGTCGAGTCACTCAAGCTTGACTGTTGATCTTTCAATGTTCGCGATATTATATAAAAATATTTATTCTTATTTATATCGTTAAATAATGAATAGGGAGAGTTTGGCCCTTTCGCGTAAAATGTACATAAAGTTATATATATATATATATATATCAATACTCGCTCACATATCGCATTTGCGAATAGATTGAGCAGATAAAATGTAAAATCACATTAAGCTGAGAAGTTAGTCGCAACACGTTCGATCAGCGGAACCATAAGTCACTAATTATGTCTTTGTGTTGAGAGATATACACAATGTTACATATTACGATTTTGCCACCGCAACTTTAGCGCAAGCTTCGGCGCGATCACGATAGCAAGACTCACTTGAGACGCAGTTGGTGAATCACGATTACATCTAGTCCAATACGATGTATATGCAACACAATTACATCCTTACGAATCTGTACGCTTCGTAATATACGCATGTTCGTTAATATTATTTATACAAAAAATTTGAATGCGTCAATTATTAAAGTTCTTTTCCTATTTTTCCCATATCGTAAAATACCGTCTCGTTGTACGTGATAAACATATTTTGACACAGATTACAATAAATGCCTTTTACATAATGCATATAGCAAAAAAAAATATTATACGACATATTATCGTAGTCTACGCGATAATCGTTAATCCTGAAAAGCAATCTAATGAGAGCTCTCTCGTTTAATCGACAGTGAAAGTTTCAATCTCTGATATGTCAATGATACGATAACTGATATTTAAAGGCAATTTAAAGAAGCGCTTCTCATATTATTCATAATGTTTTCATTCTTGATGTCGGATCCGCAAATCATTCATGAGTCGCGAGAAGCTTCGAAAAAGAGAAATCATCGTATATAACGGCAGTGACAACTTTCCAGTCTTCCAGGAAGGTCCGAAACATTTTTTTCCGCGAGCGAAACTCTTCGCCGCGACCGCATTGCATAAAGAGTATGTTCGAAATCGTTAATGTATCGCGAGTGTTCTGCTTCCCTTGACGAGTCATCCGGTCGGCAGCGGCTCGATTTCGAGATGGAAACGCCGGCTGATTCTCGACCGCGTCATGCGGCTGCGGGGGAAAGTGCGCGTCTAAGGTGTATCCGGCCGGAGTCGGTTTGTTCCCTTAAGCCTGAGGTCGAGGGGAGGTCGCGACTCGCGTACATCATTCTCAATCGGATCGAGGAGATACTGGCTTACTACGCTAAATGTTTCGGGATCGATGTCCTTTAGTCCCACATAGAAGAAAAATAAGTAATTGGAAAGGAGGTTGAGACAAAATATCGCGCTCCTTCCCCACGCGCCGCGCGTTAAAATTCCATCGAATATCAATAAAAAGAATTTTACTTTGACAATAGGTGCGTGTCGATCTAATGTTTTCTAGGACGATGCATCGAGAAAAAAAAATGAGACGAATTGTAAAACAAGAAATAGAATAAATCTATGATTTTTGCTTTGTTATCATCCTTCGACGAATACCGTTTGTAATTTGCGGATAATTTATGTTGAATAAAAATGGAAGATGTAGCGTATAATCTCACGCGGATAAAACGCGCCAAACAACAAATTATTCACACGAGACGCGAATCTGTGCACGAGATAGAGCGTCGTAAAAAAAAAAAAAAAAAAAAAAACCGACGCACCGATGCAAAAAAGCCAATTGTCACGCTATTCGTTTCTCTGCGACAACAATAATCACGACATTGCACCGAAAAGAAGAAAAAGATGCGAAATTGCTTCGAGAGGAAGGGGAGTTACTTTCGTTTTGCGATAAAGCCGATGCAATATAACTATATTAATACTATAAAGCTTGGAATAAACGTTTTGATTCTTAAGAAGTTTTAAACAGTTCCCTTTTTATTGAATTTTTGCAATTTGTTTCGTGTGCATTTCAAAATATTTTTTTTTTTTCATTTTATGCTGCAACAAGAAATTTTTTTTTTTTAGATTATACATTTTACACTTTTTTTGTGTAACGTAAATTCTTTTAACGTTAATTTTTACTATGCAAAAATTCTTTTTATTTTGAATAATCAATTTTAATTGCCTCTATTTTTTATACGATCATAGATCTGTGAGACATTTTATAAGCAAGAAAATTATTTTCTCCTTATGTGATGAGAGATGCGCGGCGCATAGAATAAATTAAAAAAAAAATGTGAAAATTGGCACTGCTGCGCGTCACGGATGTGCGAGCGGATGAATAAAACCGTTCTTCGAGCTCGCAGAAAAGCGGAATTTCTCCGCGAATTTGCAGCGTCGACTGGTTCGTCGTTTCATTAGAGAGTCGTAAGGTTTCGTGCCGTACGCGTCTTTTATCCGCGTCTAAATCCAGATACGAGATTCTCACGTTACGATTAGTTTTGAGAATTTCTCATGTGTCATTGGGTTACTAGATTTCCTAGCGATCGACTTCCTAAAACATTATTACGACGCTCATATCGCCGTATTGTCGCATCGTAAATTTGTGCCATTTTGCGTAAGAACCTGACCAACTTGCGTACAACGAACATTTTTTTCTTCCGGCGAAGCCGCAGAGACTGTCAGCAATTTAAAATATCCCAAGTTACATTTTTGTAAATGTATGCTCTATTTATTTACATTAAAGAAATATAATAAAAAATATCTTATTTTTATATCGCTTGCTTAACAAATGAACTCGCTTGATTAACAATTCGCGAGAATTTATCATACTTCATCTACTTTCTAATCTTTCATAATTACGCATCCAATCGTGCAATACTCAGGATAAGCTTCATTCATGAGATGCATTTCTAGTTGGCAGATTGAATGAGCTACGATCCGCGACGTATGTCGGCTATGTATTATAAGGCATTGATATTATACGTACATACATATGTATACACAAAGATTACATATTGGTCCGAGACATGCCGGTTGGTATACCTTGAACTTAACCGAGCGCCGCGATTTCGAAACAATCAACCAGCGACCGTTACCTTTCCCATAACTTTCAACGTTCCATGGCCAGGGTCACGTTATCGCACGGAATGGGTATATCTGCTACAACGAAATTTAATTGGTGCTCTCGTACTTAATTGCTCTCGACGGTTGACTAATTGGTATCACAGGAGCATCGCGATACTCGAGTCCCTCTGGTTCTCCACGTTCTCTTCATTCGCTGGCACGAATCTCTCTTTCTGTTGCCCCGCGGCATTTTTTAATGATTTCTAAGAAACTTTTATCGAAGCCGTCTTTCAGTAATTTTTTTGACGATCTACCGCGTCAATTCTGAAATAAAAAACATATTAATAAAATATTTTAACGTGGTACTGTTTAATTTAATAATTTTTGTAATAAAAATATGAAGCTTTAAATTAGACAGTAATCTTCAAAATTAATTACAATGCTAAATGTGAGTTTAAATACGTTGCTTATTTTTTATTTTCTTAGTTATGCATAAAAAACGCGAGACGTTCGCTTTTCTTTAAAGTGCGCAGGCGTAATTTCTTGTTTATCTCGCTTAAAGTTTTAAAGAACCCAGACCGCGTCAGGTGTGCGATTTCGCTCAAGGCGACATTCGCGCTCTCGCGTCACCGGGGGATCTTGATCTTTTCCCGAGTGAAGTTGGGATCGAGAACGTCGTTACTGTGGAAAGAAGCAAGAAAAAGAGAAAGAGAGAGAGAGAGAGAGAGAGAGAGAGAGAGAGAGAGAGAGAGACCAAAACGATCGCTCAACTCTCGACCTAGTTAAAAATAGGTGAGTGACCTCGTTCCAGGAAATAATATCTCGTGTTCATTATCTGCGGATGAATTTTTCGGAGGTGGACCGAGAGACATCACCTGCAACAATTAATCGCCGCTGATACACTATACGAATTCCCGTAGAAAACGCATGTGTTTCGGCTCTACATATTTCGATCGATAATCGCCATGAAATGGAATTTCCAGATGAAACTAAACGATCAGGTGGCAAGATAATTTTCATCGTACTTTTACAATTCACCATTGTAGTCAGGAAAATAAGGAATAAAAAAAGAATGTGGTTTACCGGTTCGGCGGTATCTTTGCGTGCTACTTTTAACACAAAGAATTAATGAAGCCGAAGTAATAAGACATGAGTCATCAGTCGTTGCTAATGGAGGTTGTAAAATGCATCCGCCGACGCCAGATTCATCATTGATACACGCGACGCTTCGTGTAACTCTACACGAAACTACACGACCTCGTTGAACTGAAGATATCTGGAGCGGTCGCGGCGCTTTGCTGCGATTATTTGAATAAACGAAGAGTAATATCGAATAGTTGTAATTCGCTTCACGAGCCCTAGAAACATTCACATTCCGTGAATTGCACATCGGCAAATGACCATCGTGGAATCTCACAGTTGACCAGAATTTCTTGATTAGCCGTCTCGAATCAACGTCAATGCACGGCACATACGTGGGACTCCCGCACGCGCGATGGTCATTCAAGTCGCGCAACACTCTCGCAATAATCATGGGCGGGTAGATGGGTGAAATGGTGCGGCAAATCATATAGGACTCGCGTATACTTTTTTTTTATCGTCCTGGATGTCTACCTTCCTTCATGTTGTAAGTTTCTCTCGTCGAATCTGGTTCGGACGTGTATTGGAGGGGTCTCCCTTCTGTCACCAGTTAATATGTTTTAAAGTAGGTCCATAGCGTGAGAACATGTCCACGTAGGAAGAGTGGGCGGAGAAATATGAAGAAGATAAGCAATATATGGCAGAGGAATATATGAATATATATTAATTCGAGAATTTATATTAATTCTTAAAGAATCCTGGATATATTGTGACAGATATCCTCTCTTCTGTATTTCTCCACTTATATATATTTCTCTTTTCTCTTCCTCTCCTCTCGTGCTTTCCCTTCTTCGTGATTCGCGACTTCTACTTTGCCGAAATAAACGGGCTGACGAGAGGAAGGTCGATGAAAGGGGAGGAAGCTAGCGTGGGGAACTCCTGCGGCACTCGACACACTCGATAGAGCAAGAGAGAGAAAGGGGTGGGGGGGGGTGACGAGAGAGGAGCATCGAAAGGAGGGAGACGAGAGAGCGCACGATGCGAATGCGGACCCCCGATGGCCTGCGAACCCACGAAGGTTCCCCACGTGCGATACTTTGGTATAAAAGCAAAGCAACCTCTTTTAGATGTAACACACGAGGCAGCTTCGGCGCATCCTGGCGTGCCTGACTACGTACAAACGCGGCTGCACGTTGTTGAGGCACGAAGGAGCCAAGAAACGTACCGCACGTGAGGCACGCGACTGTAGGATACCTTCGGCTTTGTTCGCACGAGACGCGTAGAACGCGGTGGAGTCGCACTCGGTGACCATGGCCAAGCATTTCGCGACGTTACTGTGGGTGTCGGCGGCATTGAGCGCGACCCTGGCATTGCCGACCAGCGAGAAGATCAGCGGAAGTGAGAACGATCTGATGACGAGCGTATATGCCGATTGCTTGAAAAAGGAATCCGTCAACTGCATCAAGTACAAAGTATTTACCTTCGTCGACAAGATGCTGGCCGACAAGGAGGATATTACGCTGTCCGAGGGCATCACTGTTGTTAAAACGTCCAGCGCCGAGGGCGAGGGTGCGCCCAGGTTGGTTGTCACGGCCGTTCCGTGAGAGAGGACTCCTAGAATTACGCGATTAAAAAGATTTAAACGCCTTGAGCTCCGTTTATAATTCTTAAAAAGTACTCATGCATTACATTTTTTGGCAGATCTATCGAATCCAGCGATTTCGATACGCTCTTATTCGATCGTCTCGGAAGGTTCCTAAGGACGCACTCCGTTAAAGTTGACCTCAAGGGCAGCGACATTTTAGGAGCGATCGAGTCTGCTGGGCGCAGTTTCGAAGACTTTAGCGATAACGCCGTTGAAAGCCGTGGAAAAAAGAGTGAGTATATTATAATATGAAACTGTACATTCTAGAATAGTCATGTAAGAGGATCAACTTACAAATGCGCTTGAATGTGATATCAAACCGGTTGCTAATAGCTAGTCTCTAATTATGTTTCATTGTGTTTGTTTTTCGCGAAGAAATGTTTGTTACAGCGATTGCTCGCACTTGCTAAATAGAAGATTGTTTCGAAAGTGAGATTGATAGCGTAATAATTGAGTAATTCTTAATCAACTTGTAAATCAACCGAAGATAAAGTTGTTTGCGGTGTTAGAACGCTTCTTATAAATATCAGAATTTTTAACCATCATTTAGCCACTGGTCTATCATATTAGAAAAAAAAAATTATAATTTTACACGTTTATATATATTACAATTTATTTATATATTTTATATATATTAATATATAAAAATTATAATATTTTCATATAAATCTCTCTATTATTAATTTACATTTTGCTTTTAAAAGAGATTTTTACGTTATGTAAAGACACAATAGCGAAGAGAAAAAGATATAAATTATTCGCATATCGAAAAGGTAATCACACGAGTTTATCGGCTCGGCCAACGTCAGCTGCGGTACGAGAGTCCTCGGCATCCATCGCCGTCGTGTGAACACACGCGACGATGATGATGAGGAAGCCAATACCGGTCGCAGACGTTGACCCACTGAAGAACTGGTTCCGCTTCCCCTTGAACCCCCTCGACTGAGGAGGATCAGGAGGAGGGCGCCGGGGATATTGAAAGATTGGTAGAGAGACACAGATAGAGAGCGAGAGACAGATAGAGAGAGATCCCACCGTACGAGATTTTTGACATACTTTCCATCTTGGTACTTCGCCTTGACCTTCGGCGCTATTCCACTTTAAAAGTACTACGCGTCTCCATATTTGACGCGATGTGATTTACGAAGGACCATTATTATCGAATTTACAATGATTAACCTACGTATACGTCTTATGTTTTAGCATCTGCTTATCTACTTATGAATTGCTCTTACTGTTATTCGATGATTAATTTCGGCGTGGAAATAAAGCAAAATTAACATTTTATACAAATTAATTCAAGAGATTATATATCACGTCACATTTATAAATGCATAAACTCACATAGATTATCTTGATGCAATCGTATTATGATATCATAATTTTAAAAATTTTCAAAAATTTTTTACATTAATTTCATCAATATTGCATCAAATTTTTCAATTTTTTAATCATCTTTAATTTATCGATATTATATGCGACGTGATATTATTATCCTTTTAACTCAATTTGAGCGAACGGTTTCTCCTTCTTCTAATTTGGTATCTTTATCACGTATATATAATTATAAGACAGCTATAAAAAGGAATGTATGTTAAACAGATATGCATTTCTGGCATAAACAACTTACTATACAGCATTTATAATTTTTTAGTTGTTTGATAAAAATACGTATCTTGATAGTACATCACTAAATAGGATAATTGAGAGGCTTCATGGAGCAAATCTGTATATTTAAACATGTGATGTGTCGTGATGTGTTCAGACATTCCCGTTCTACACAGAAGTGTAAAGAGAGAATAATAATAACATTAACCTTCGCGACTCGTATTCATATTCTACATTTAGCGAGATAAATATTGAATACGCGAAGATATACGTTTTATTTTATACAAAAGTAAGAAAGTTTTAAACAGCTAATTTATGATAATTAATAATAATATTATAATTAAAGAATCTATCAGCATATGTATATAAAAAAAATTTTTTTTTTATCAAAAGCACATTTTTAAGCATTTATTATTCATTAACGCGAAATACAAATAAAATTAATATAATTTCGAATCACACTCATATACGTAGAATGAAATCTTGATTATAAGAATTATATAATATTAAAAAGCTATTTAAAAAAAAATATACCGATGATTGAATTATACAAGAGGATCCATCGGCGAATTTTACGTAAAAAAATGTTTGATATGTTACAGAAAAAGCGCAGAAGATCTTAGGACCCCTGATACTCGCCATAGCCCTGAAAGCGGCCGCTTTATTGCCACTGGCTCTCGGTGCGATTGCCCTGATAGCTGGTAAAGCCCTGCTCGTTGGCAAGATCGCCCTCGTAATCTCTGCCATTATCGGACTGAAGAAACTCCTCGGCTCTCATCAAAAGCACGTGACCTACGAGGTAGTCTCACATCCGCATCACAGCAGCAGTCACGTTGTCAGCCACGACGACGGTGGCCACGGTGGTGGTGGTGGTTATGGCGGTGGTGACTATGGTGGTGGATACGGCAGCAGCGGACACGGATGGGCCAGGAGTTTACCACAGGACGCCCATGAAATCGCCTATCGCGCCCATCAACCTCAAGCATAAGCTTAATCGATACTATAGAAAGTTTCTCCATCTTGAGTTTCTTGCATTTCTCTCCAACGATTCGATGTTCCCTTTCGTTCCACTCGCGTTCGCTTCACTCTCTTTCTCTCACTCACACATTTCTTCATTATCTCCTTCCTCTCTTGCTTATGCTACCGTCATGTACAAAAATACCTAGTCTATATTATATTCGAAGAAAAATTTCCGACACCCTGCCTTCAGCTCTCCCGCGATATCTACTATTTTAACTGTAAAATTATTGAACTTGAAAATCTCTCCGAATCTCTTTCTATCCCTTTTCCTTATGTTCATATAATCTTCTATATTTTGATTCTCTTCTTTTTCTTTTATTTGCTTTATTTATACATAACGGTCGATTTATTCCGCGGCCAGTCACCAGTACCTCTGGAAAATGCTCATTGTTTTATGTATGTATATTTTACGCGAGCTCGTTATTTATTCGTTACATCTTATATTAATATTTATATGATGTTTGTTGACTGTGTGCTTCCATTATGACATTTCCTGTTCTCTTTTATAATAAAAAGACGACAAATAGACGCTTCAAGTTTTGTCCCAATAAAAGAGACTTCAATGCCTGCGTCGATGAGAATCCAACGTTTCCCTCGGCTCTCGTAAGAGTGACCATCGTCCGTGACCGAGTACTTCTATTTATACAACACTGCACTTGCACTCGTAATCGTAAGGCGTAACGTAAGACCGTGAAATACGCTCTATTGAGTTCGAAACAGCGATCGCGCACCGGATGCAGCCATGTACCACATTTTCCACACATAAATAGATACGTAATGGAGATACAATAAAGCTCATCATGCATGAGCGAAAGTAGTCGAGGAACGCACAGTACGGCCGCTTTGTTGCTCAAAAATGCGAATTATATGTATAATATATACGAAATTGTGAGTAATTTATACAATTTACAGTATATATGGAAATATTTTACGTCTTCGGAGCTCTCTTCGCATTTCTCACATAGTGTTCTTTCATTTTATTATTATTATCAAGTATTTAGGGAATCTCAAAATAATTTCTTCGACAACTGAAATAAAGAGATGTTAATATATTAAATCTAAATTAAATCTACATTATTTTATACATTATATGTTAGTTAAATAATATATATATATATATATATATATATATATATATATATATATATATAAGGGAAAATTTTAATTTATTCTTACTAAATCAAGATTTTATTTAAGTACTAAAAAATAATTTTTAGAATTCTTAAAAAATTTTTAAAATTATATGCATTTCTCTCTTATAAAAAAAAACAAAAATACCGTACAGCAAATATTGCGAACTAATATCATATTAATTCGTATCGTATTAATACCAGAAATATTTATTTCCGTAGCAAATATCACGATTGACTTATTAGTTTTACGAAGTTAATAACTAAAACATTTGAAAAAATATTTAGGGTAAAATTTTCCCCGCCAGAGATAATACGCCATAATCTACTTAAATACTTGATAATATCTATCTTAACCCAGTGATTGCCCCTCTACAAGAGCGGACGTACGCGTAGCTAGGGTACAACTGGTAACCTGCATACCGCGGGTTCCGTTTCTACTTAAGAAGCGGCTCTAAGGAAGAAAAAGGAGGTACAATAACGACAGTTTCATTGGCCGAGTAGCGACGCGTATCGAGTCGACGAGAAAATCGGCCGGTCGTACAAAATGAAATTCAGGCCCGATGGTTCCGCGAACCGGAAACGACGAAATCCCAGACACACGTTCATTAGCCGCGTGCGACGCATGCTGGTGATCCATCTCGTGAGATCGTCGCTTTCGCCATGCCATGCCGCGGGGGGATCATTTTCATGGAACATACATACGCGTACGAGAAATCGGTAACGCGACATTGCAAATGCCGTTGCAAATAAGTTCCGGCAGTATCGCAGTCGCGTAGATCCGCGAGAACGCGTGGGATTGAAGGGGAAAGAAGGGGATGGGGGTGGACGAGAGGTAAGACGTGCGACGAGAAGATCGAGAAGAGGACCGACTCCCCTTCCTCTATATCCGTTAAACGGTCGCGATGCTTTCTTGGACATTCGCGTGCAGCTCAATGAAAACGTCATGCACCGGCAATCTCGACGCGGTGTTAACGAAGGCGAAGGGGGTAGTGATACAGTCAAGCCCCAACTATGTTTTAATGATAATCTCTCTAAATGAGAGACAACAGGATATTTCGCTTTTTCTCTTTGGTTTCTTTGCGTGAGAGTCTCCGTTTCGTTTCTTTCCTCCTGGAAACACGTTTAATTCGTTAAATGGTCTAAGTGTATCTGCACGCAACGGCGTTTTCACTTGGTATGACCTAGTTAAGACCACATCCGCTGGCGAATATCGAATTGAACAAGATGAAAAGTCAAGGATACGCACAAGGGATACTAGGAATGAATTATCATTGAATTAGAAGCATCGATGAATTAAATGATTAATTGGATACAGAAATTGTGCCTAACGCGCGTAACGGTATACGTTAATTTGTCGATTCATCGTTTCTCCTTTTTCGATGACACGAGCGTAGAGAAAAAGCGTTTTGTTCAATCTTTTATAGAAAAGTGGAACGCACATTGCCACATTAATTATAATAGCTGAAGCAAACGTTTCAAGAATCCCGAATTTAATGTCAGAGATATAACTGTGTATCGAATACTTGATAAGTAATGAGAAATGCAGTTATATATCCAATCGTACATATGGGACGATGATAATTCTGTATCACAGTAGTAACTTTAAACTATCTTGATTGACGTTCGAAAAGATTTTTTTACGGTATTCCAAAGTCATATTCGAAAGTCTGTCTTGTACGTGAAATTTATTCCGAATATCGTATTCTGATATAATCATGAAATTTGACGTAAATAATTAAGGCAGCCTAGAAAGTAACAGCTGGAACAACGGCCTCCTCAGCTCGCGATCTCTCGCCACTTAACGAATGAACGATTTTACAGTATCGTAAATACGGTATAAATCTAAGTACGCGTAAGCTCGTGCCAATAACACACTTTATATTTTATCGCGCTTCCTGTTATCAAATATATCAATGGCCGTAAACGTTGGTCCCAAAGCGCTTTCTACGCGCTTACGACGCGTTGTCTCGAGATTTCATTCGTGCACTCGGCACGCGAAAATCGGCACGGTCTTTTCGCGACATACAGTATTGTTCTCCGGCACTCCTTTCATTTTCGATCTTATTCGAATCGGAGCAACCGGGCGAGAAATTCGAATCGCGAACGGCGGGAGCATCGAACCGCGTCGGTCGGTGCGTAGGTGGTCGGTCTACGCAGCCACGCGTGCGCAAAAAGGAACAACGGAACAATGATACAGACGAAACGCGGTTACACCGGTCGAATTAAATCCGTATGAGGAATAAACATTAGGAAGACAAGGACAGCCATCGTAAGGACGGCAAAATTTCGATCGGATGCGCTGCTGGTGGGAGATAAAATCTCTCGGGGGGAGGAGGAGTGTCGTGATTATGACGCGTCCCGCGGAGGTGAATTCTGCTCTCTACTTTCGTCTCCCGGGTGGTTGTCTAAGTGCAAAGCGACCGCTCTCAAATCAATGGTATGAAAATAGTCGCGATGGTGGTGTACGTACACCGGCGCCGACCAGGTGGGGGAAATATCGCACAGTACGGAGGTATACCTGGCTAGATATATAGAGCTAGGGCAGGGCTTCCGTTACGTACAGTCTACTTAGAGTGCTCACAGCTATAAACTCAACTCGCGGTAGTACGCAGCGTGTTAAATTAATCAGAAGCCGGCAGCCGCGTGCGGGACGCAAGGACCTTCTCGAGGGAACGAGCGAAGGACGAGAAGTTTGATTTTCTCGTATCGAGTGGAAGGTACAGTGTCTCGATTGAAGCTTGCGTAGTTTGAATCTTTGGTGATCGCGTTAAGTGGATGGATTTTTGTAGACGTTTTGTGATAAAAATGTATACGAACAAATTTCTATAAGAACATTTTAGAGCTACTTTACAAATAAATGAAGAAAGATATACGAATAATATAATTTCGGAGAATTATTACTATACTTGGGTAGAAAATATATTTGGAAAAAGTCATTAATTGTATAAATAGCATAAGCGACTTTAACAATTTAAAGAATTGGAAATTTTTTTAAGTTTATCAAATTTAAAATAAATTTTTAATAATAATTTTTAACGACTAACGTAAACTTTTTCGGTTTGAAATTCAAAACGCGTTTAGATATTCGAGCCTATTAAAGAAATCCAGCATTTGCTTGATTATTTAACTGATTAATTTACGCTATTGTTAGTACGCTCAATTAATTTATGCTATTATCGCGTTACATTTTTTTGTATTATTCAATTATAGAAGCAAAATTATTAATGAATTTATTATTTTACTCAATAAATATTTTTTATCAAATTAATTACTTTTCACAGATATTTACTTCAAAAAAAAAAAAAAAAAATGGAACAATTTACACGCTACGTATGTCTGGCTGTACTAGTGACGGCGGTCTCTGCGAGATCCGCCGAAACTAATCCCGCATCCAATTCCATTGACGAACAACAAACGGCAAGGTCAAGTGGCATTGGCGTATTTGGAGAGTTGCGTTACGTCTATCAAGTGTATAAAGAATGTGCCGGCGCTGAACTGAGTCCTTGTCTGAAGTTAAAGCTCTTATCGGCCATGGATAGGATCTCGCGGAACGTACAATTGAATGTGGCCGATGGCGTTACCTTAGTTCACGACGAATCAGCTGCCAATGAATCCGAGCCAGAAAAATCTCTGCAAGAAATTGAAGCCAGTTTACCGCGAGCGTTAGAAGACAAGGAAGATGCTCTTAATAGCATGATTTTCGACAAGATTGTCAAATTCTTTCAAAGTCACACTCTAAAGCTAAAATTGCCAAACGTCGATGAATTCCAACGTAGCCTCGCAGAAGAAGGTAAGAAGAATATCAGAGTATTAATCATAAACAGTACCACATTAACGTTAACGGATGTATATGAATTAATAATAATTAGATATTTAATAAATTTTTTTTAAATGTAATTACTTTGATTTATCTCACATTATCAGATATTGTCTCTTGCTCTATTTATAATATATATATATATATATATATATATATGTTAAATAGATTTAAAATTTAATTCTTTTATTATAAGATTAATTTTAAATTATTCATTATAAAATTTCGTTATTTTATATTTCGTCAAATACTTTCGTTAAACATAATCATCTTTTTAGGACGCAAGAAGAAAAATAAAATGGGTCTTCTTGCTATCCCTCTGTTAATCGGCGGCACATTAGTACCTTTAGCTCTTGGCGCTCTTGCACTGTTGGCTGGCAAAGCGCTGATAGTGAGCAAACTTGCGCTAGTACTTGCCGCTATCATCGGATTAAAGAAACTTGTGTCAAGCGGCCACGATCATGGACACGAAGTTGTACAAGTCGGAGGAGGTCACGGATCGAGCGGATGGGGAAGATCTGGGCACGATCTGGCCTATTCCGCGTACAAACCATCGTCAACCTAGGAAAAGAAAAATTTTACAAACGTCATTGTGGCATCTCTTCAATCTCATCTCTCTTTCCTTCCTTTATCCCTCGCAAAATATTCTCTTCTCTCTTGTGTCGCGCGTAACTTTTATTTATTTTCACTCTGAATAATTCGATCTCTTCTCACTGTATTCTCCCGTTGTGTTCACTTTATGATCATCGCACACACGAGAACGCTCCTGCAAGGATCATCCTCAGTATTTATTGTACACGCGTAGCGATACGCTCACCGCATCACATGTGTGAACACTATGTATATTTATAAATACGCAAATAATAAATTAAGATTATAATTATCGAACGATCGCATATTATTCTCTCATCTTATTCCGTATTAATTAAATCTGTTTTATGAATGAAATTTACACGGCGTGTGTGTACGCATAGTTAATTATTTCGATAGCTTGCCGCGTGCTAACTGCATGCGATTGTAATCTCAAATTTAGCACTCACGCGCTGAAATTTCATCGTCGTATCTTCGTTCATTGCGAGATGCTTAAAATTCGGGTGAAACTAACGGAAGTTACCGATACGCTAAAATCGTAGAGTCGCAAAGAGAGAGGCAACGGGCGAAAGAAGCAGAACGAGCGCGAATGAGAAGGATGCGAGAAAAGACGGCGGGGATGAGGCGTGAGAAAGAATTGGAGCCTGACCGACTGATGATGGCCCGCCGATTCGGGACTCGATCGAAAGTAAGGTTCAACGAGATGCGTGAGATGAAAAATGGAGGGGTGTGCGAAAATCGATGGTAAAGAGACGAGGCAAGTGTGTGAGACGGAGAAACGCTTTTATATAGACACAGATCCTAGTTGTGTCTATTTGAACGACGATTTAACGTCCCGATGCGGACGATACGAATGGACATACGTTTTCGAATGGTCCGGTTATCTCGCCGAGAAAAATTGAGGGAGACCCATCGATCTCATGGCGAGCGACAGTATAGATATATAGTGGGACCGAGAGAGAAGGAACGGCATCACCTATATACGAGAAACGCACGAATGAAATCTGACGTGTTCGCGCGGGGGGGGCCCTTACCTTACGCACTTGTTTGATCCGTCCACGACGGTCGTGTGCGTATTCGAGCGTGCCACCGCACTCTCGCAGAACGCGAGAGAGTTTCGGCGTGTACGTAGAACGGACGTACACGCGGAGACCAGTCGGTGGACACACACTTCGGGAAGTAAACCAGGCCGAGCAGACCAGTCCGATCGGGCCAAGTCAGCATCCGCGCAGAGTCTTTTCAAGGTGCGCCTAACACTCTCTACCGTACCGGAGAAAAAGTCGACGCCTGGTCCCACCCCTCGCCCCTCTCTCAATTCACCGTCTTTCACAGTAGCCGCGGGTCTTTCTTCCTCTTCCTCTCTTCCTCTCTACCTTCGATCTCGCCAATCAACCTCTCTGTCGTATCCAGATCCGAAATTTCGTTGATCCTGAAGAACGCATATCTGATCGGGTAGTAGTGCTTCTGATACGTTGGCAAGACCCTTCTACGTTCAAGTTCCGAAAGCCACCTCGATGGATCGAGGAGATCCCGAATCGCCTTCTTTTCCTCGTCTTCCCGAAGACGATTAAATGATAGGTATATCGATATTGCGTTTACGCATTTTCGGAGTAAGAGTACATACGTACGCGACGTCGCCGTTAATTTTCACATTATCTCATTTTATTCGCGCCGTCATATTCCGTGATAGAAATTGCAGTCGTAATTGTACGGCAATGTAAAATAGGCTGAAGAGCGGACCGTGAGTATCCTCATATGTAGGTCGTCACGCGGGAATTAGCACTAACTGAGTTTACATTAAGCACAAATTTATTCACGTGAAAGTACTAATATCGCTACTTTCTTCGGTGGCGCGTGAACAATTTAGAACAGTGCGTAGACGATACCCGTATTGCGTGCCTTGTTATTACGAGGTAGTTATTAACTATTTAAAGTACTTGCTCCTCTCATTATTTGCGAGTTCTGACGAATGTATCATTTCGACGATCGGTTTCATTCATCCGTGACGCTTCATTACTTTTTTTAATAGCCCGTCTCATCTTCCTTAAATGAATCGTATGCAGATAGAAGTTAATTGCTAGGCAAAAAGTCACAGAATCGCGTGTGAGCGTGGATGAAAAAAGAGGAGGCGAGAAAGAAAGGTGAGAACTTTCGTTTCGTTCATTCACACGTGCTTCCAGCGCGCAAGGTGCGAAACTTCTTTTCTCTCTTTTTCCCCCGTACTAGATTTCTTGCTTACAACGATACGGAAAAAAGCAAGATAGACCATGGGTTTTACTAACCCACATAACAACATATAACAATTACGCATAATAGCTGTGCAAAATCATACACCTGCATATATGTATTGTATGTTTTGCTTATTTTTTGCATTGTACCTGAAAGAAGAGAATATGCTCTAATGATGTAGATAATCGATGAATATAAAGGCAGAAACGAGTTTCGTCAATCGTAACTTTCTTCCTCGGTCGCTTTTTTACTTCGATCGCTTCACATAATCATCAACGAAGCGATTGACGAACAGAGATGGTAGAACGAGGCGAGAAGCAACACAGGGAGAAGCAGACCGAGCAGGAGATCGAGAACTCTCAGATACGAAGGCTTCACTTCGTGGGGGCCTTGACCTGACCTCGATCCTCGGACGAGTTCACTCTCGCCGGCGTCGACGAGAGGAAAGTGTTCCATCACCAGGAGCGCTCGTGGCTGCTACTCGGTTCAATGTATCACCGGATTAGCGTCTTAGTTTGCGATGCTGTGTGTTTACGCGATCCGATTTGCCGTATATATATGTAATACATATACGAAGGGGACGGTAAAACTTTCAGATTCTTGCTCGGTTGTCGTAAATGAGGCATGTGGACGCCGACGCGTCTACAATATAAAATCTGATGCGCGAATAGAATAAATGCGTGATACGCTGAGAAAAAACATTGCGGAAACAAAGTGAAAGTTTCTTGAGATCCGCTGTATATTATATATATATATATATCACGTTCGCGAGAGGATCGAAGATAATTGAGAGAAGGAAAGCAACAGTATTATATGTATATATAGAATACTAAAATATACATCTAAAATATATTATGATAATTTACAAAATCTTTTTTAATTTTTGGCATTTAAAAAATTTTTGTATTTACATTTTTTTATAAAACTTTTGTCAATTAAAAAGAAAATTACACGTTGAATATTAATATTCAAGATAAGATCTTTAAAGATCTTTAAGAAACTTTAATCTTTTAATTGAATAGATTTGAAAGTTTTTTCGATTTTAATATTCATTGGATTATTTTTAACGTCACATTCTTCTTCTTCTTCTTTGGTTGAATGGCTCCCCGGGCCTGACCACACTGGCCCACACGGCCAAGTCGAAAAATGATGGAGACAGTAATGCTGTAGAGATTGGATCAAGTTATAACTTCAGATGTTGAGGTTAGGTTTATTTCTTCAAGAAGGTTGCAAGGCATGAGATGATTCCCGCAGAGGGTGTTGAAAGAAGCTTGAAGATGTCAGGAAGAGGAGGCTTCTTGGTTTTTTTTCCTTTAGTTTTTTAAGCAGGTGAGGCCTGTGATTTTGGTAAAGAGGACAAAACCATAGAGTGTGGTGTCTATGTCCTGTGATGGGTGTCCACAGTCGCATGCAGGCGAAGATGTGATATGACAGCGAAATAGACTGGCATGGAGATTGTAGTGATTGCTTCTAATGCGGCAAGCCGTGACAATTTCTTCCCGTTCGAGGCCGAGCTTTATAAACCAGGGACGGGGAAGGAAGGAAGGAAGGGTTTAGATTACAATCTCCAGGCCAGTCTATTTCGCTGTCATATCACATCTTTGACTTTCACACATGACTCATATCACATTCGTTTGACTACTTTGTCGAGTGAGAATGCAATCTGGACCGATGCAGAGATTCGGTTGACCATCATCGGGCCCGCACAGGCGCGGAGAAAGTCCAGCCGCGCATCTTTTTCTCGTGCAAGAATACACCGGCAGAGCATAATAAAATACATTTGGATATATCTCCTCTATTTTTTTCATCTTTTTTTTCTAGGCAAGAAATCTTTAGGTCACGATGACGCGGAGGAGAGGCCAGGCGAGGCAAGGCGCGGCTCGTACTCCTGGAAAAAGTCTGGCTTAGGCCCAACTCACACATATAATCGGACCATGTCGATGCGTCCACGCACATTCCTTGTGAAAAACCGTTAAACGTTCCGCGCGACAGCCATTGGAATACATTAATTTCAAAGATCATTGACTAGTTGTAGTATCGCCCGGCACCATATACCATCCAGAAGAAGAGGATTTTAACTCGCGTTTCTAGCTTCTTTCGAATTAATACGATGAATGGAACAGGAAGCGATGAGAAAATTGAAGGTGAACAAGAGAAATGAAGAATCGATAGGAATGCAGTGTCACGAGATACTTAATCCAAAAGTAACTGTTATTAGCTGAAATCGGGACATATTATATGGCGAGAATATATGGCGGTTTAAAGGTATATTAAAAAACGCGACCCCGATGAACACGAGGTGAAACCTTTGACCAGACGAGCAATGGTAGAAGAGTCGCGATTTCATATAATAATAAATCGTGCCGGTTGATAGCTGGTGATCGCGCAAGTGTTTAAACTATCTTGCAGGCTCGTGTAACATTATAAGCACGTTGGAAAGTTGTGTGGAGGCGTATGAACGAAGCATCATCTATACGTGATAGTATAGAAGTAATCCTGTGTAATATACCTTGTCGAAAGCGAAATCATAAGCCAACTTACCCCAAGTGTTTGGCCAAATAAAACGCGTCGTTTCTCTCTATCAGTGCGATATGAGATTCTTCGTTGACGCGACATTTTTTAAAGCGTATTTCAAAGATTTCCGGAATAAATTACTTATAACTCGCAATGCATTTATAGTGCATAATCATGTAAGAGAAAGAGAGAGAAGGAGAGAGATACACAATTCAATAATAAAAATAAATGTCGCGACACAGTCTCTTATCTTGTCCCAGAAACTAATTATGACAAGTGACTCAATTGAACAAGTCATTTCAAGAATCACCTGGAGAGACGCCAAATAATATATGCTACCGCAGATAATTCATCTTTAATGCATAAGCGTTGCACATGTGTCCCTCTTTGAACGTCCTGACAAGTAGGCAATTTCTGTCGCAGCTGCTGTATCTTCACCGATATATTTAACATGTAAAAAGAAGATATAATATCTAAATCCTTTTACGAGAGCAGTTTTGCGTGGATTTCTCGGATTATTTATGCGCATAGCGCGAAATTATTAAATCAATAAAAATTGTGAGATCTGGTGCATGACAATATACCGATTGTACAAAATTCGTGTTATCATCTCCGTTTTTAAAGAACACGCACATTCTATTTTCTATCGTTTGGTATCGGTACTTTTGGTGCCTTTGATCCGTCGAAACGTCTCCCTCGATTCGATCGTGCTCCGATCTCGTCCGAAGGAAGAGTACCAGTGGTGCGTAGGCACACATCATCTTTCTCTCGTTTTTTTTTCTTTCTCTTTCTCTCTCCTTTCTTTCTCGTCTTCTCCCTCTCGCGCGCGCGCGCGCGCGCTTGTGTGTGCGTTTTACGCATACGTACAGGGCGGGTTTGTCGGGAGCCAACACACCCGTTGTGTACACAAACGACTTAAGTAAGTAAGTACACACGGGCACAGGAGAGGAGAACCAATGGAGTAGGATCGGTGGTGTGCAGGCGCGTCAACGAGAGACGCACACGACACAAACGGAATGACCGCCTGAAGGAGAACCAATAGCTCGTATGGATTGAAACTCGGCGGGGGCCACCCGGTGGGGGCCATCAAAATTTCAAAAACGTACGCGGGCCCCTTTCGCGACGAGGATAAAAGGCAGCAATCGTGATTCTTTCTGGCAGTGTCGATACGATCGCCGTACTCGTTCGAGCGTTAACGTGCAAGAGACGGAAAAGGGAGACGAGAGTAGAAGAGCGAAGGAGAGGAAGTGAAGAAGAGCAGTTTCGACAAGTTGGAGTAATCGGTTCGATTTCGTCGGTCTTCTTTCGTCGCCCGGAAAATTTAAAAGAATTAACGTCAACATGTACAAATTCGCGATCATCAGCGCACTCCTCGTGGTATCCACTCTCGCTGCACCGGCGTCGCAGGACGCGGCGACGTCACCGCCACCGTCGGTCCTCGAGGAAGCCCTCGACGTGTACGCTTCTTGTGCCGGGGAATCGAGCATCCCGGTGTGTCTCAAGCTCAAGGCCCTACGCTATGTCGACCGAGTCGTCCGTTCGACTGACATCGAAGTCGTCGACGGATTCAAGATCGTGCAGACCGAGGAGGCTAAAAACAGGTAAGGGACGGCGAGGATTTGCTCGGGATAGTGATCGTTACATTTTACGGTGATCGAGGATAGTCGACATCGAGTGAAATTAAGACGTGAGAAACGCGGCAGGTGATTCGTGTGGTGAACGCGTGAAATTGTATTTAAATCGTATTTTATTATACTTTTTATACTATACCAAAGTGTATGAGATCATCTGTACATAGTATATTAACGTAGATAAAGCGATTATTGCACGATTGGATTGGATTATTTAGCCCCTTTATAAAATTCAATAATTTTTAGATTTTAGTCACACATTTAAAATATAATTAAAATGAGAGATAATTTATAAATTTATTATTCAAACGATAAACTGTTTGGAATTGACTCTTTTCAAGCTCACTTTATTACTTTAATCACCGAACGATGTAATACTACTTTACACTCTGCAAAAGGCTTAAATGTCCGGTCATAAAATTAGCATAGAAAGTTGTTAACGAACGTCGGAGGATATTTCGAAACACTCATGCAAATGATAAGCGCGCATACTTCTTCTTTTCAGCCGGGCTGACAATGCAAGGTCTCTTAATGATATTGAAAATACCTTGCCAGCTGAGACCGAAGCCAAAGAAGCTGCAATTGATCAGGCCCTTGTCGATAGAGCTGCTAAATTTTTATCTACACACACTGTTGAATTGAGCTTTCCGGAAGACGTTGCTCGTTCCTTTGACGAAGGTAATATTAAATAGAATTAAAAGAAAAACATATATATATATATTTTTTTTTTAACAATATATTATAAGTAAAAAATTTATACATATTTTAAATATATAAAAAGATACCTTTGAACTTTAAACAATAGAATTTTGTCATATCATATGCTTTTGATAAACTGAAATACATGTATATGTTATTTTAATATCAAAGATGGAAGAAATTTGAAGATGCGCATTATAAAAAATTATACATGCACATTATTAAAAAAAAAAAAAAAAAAAAAAAATCAGAAGGCTCATATTTTGTAATTTTGTTCATGTTTCAGCTCGTGGTAAGAAGAAGAAGATCGTTAAATCTCTGTTGCCCATCCTTCTTCTCCTGAAACTTAAGGCTGCTGCCCTTATCCCGATTGCCCTTGGCGCTTTGGCTTTGATCGCTGTTAAGGCCCTCATCATCGGCAAGATTGCTCTCGTCATCAGCTTGATCATCGCCTTGCAGAAATTGCTCGCTTACAAGAGCCAAAGTTACGAGGTAGTCGCTCATCCCGTCCACGATTACGGACACGAGGTGCACCACGATCATCACGGTTGGGCGAGATCGGCGGCCGGTTCTGATCTCGCTTATAACGCGTACAAACCCGCTGAATAGCCCAGTGTCATTTACAACCTCTCTTCCTTCTAACTTTCTACCTTCATTCGCCAAAGTGATCGTCGTTAACCCGACGATCACATCTGAGGGAGGCGTGGGTCAGCTTCTCAGGGATCCGTTCGACAAGCTCGACTCGACAACACGGACACTTGTCGATGCAACAACGACTAGATCGGACGCAATTCTACGCAAAGGACAGGCAAATTACGACTGTTAAACGAGGATTATCAGATTTTTCGTGCGGACTGTATTTTTAACTGATACGTGACTCGACGACTCGACAATGCCGAAGCCGACAATCGATAGAGATGCTATCAATCGCCATAGATGTTCGACGTACATCGCGGTGATTTTACGACGGAACTCACCATTTTATCAAACACGACGAAAGACGGTATCCAAGAGATTATGAGAATCTTAAGATTTTGAAAATAGTGGAACCTGACAGAATAGTAGAAATCACGCGCCTCCTCGAGCACTCGTGCGGTATCCTTTCAGGGTCATCCGTGTTTATCGCAAGCGGTATGAACTTATAGTCAGTACTCGCGCGGGACCACCAGATTTAATCCAATGATTATTTATATATCGATCGCCCCGTTGAGATCATCATGTGTAACTTATCATATTATTTATAAATAAATTGTAATTTTTGTATAATATTAAAAACTAATTTTGTTAATTTTATTTTTCCCTTATCTTCCGTTCCATGATAATATCCTTTATTATAAGAAAATGTTAATTTTGTCTATTATTTATATAAGACTATTATTATAAAAATATAAAATATCAATATAAAAATCGTATAAATTACGTAGGATATTTATAATATAAAAATCTATAAAATACAAAATATCAAAGAAAGAGAAAGAGAAGATAAGTGATCTGCAGACATCATTTTAAAATAGAATTAAAGAAAGGACTTTAAAGTTAAATAGCGTTTAAAATCAGCAGCTTGCATCTCAGCAAAAATAATCTATATTACGCCGAAAATGATTAGTATCTTATAAAAAAAAAAAAAAAAGTGTATCTTTAGATTTTTCATTTGTGTCCTAGATTCACTATACAAATTTGATAATTATATTCGCGCTATATACGCTCTCTCAATTTTCCTTGTCCAGCCAAGAAGCTTGTCTCATCAATCTGACGATATAATGATCTTTCAGACGCTCCATTCTTCGACTTGCGGAAATTACTCTCCTCGGTGCATCCGGTGTATCGACCAAGCGTTATGCGCACGAAATACGAACCAAGTATACTTTCGCTGCTTGTAAAATCTTCCGAGTGAAACCAATTGTTCTGTCGTGTATGAACGCCCCCTTGTCGTCTATATAGGAGAGCGGCCACAGGTGCAGAATGAACAGTATTTTACGGGACCTTCATTGCTCTGCGTGCTTTCCGCGCTATAGAAACAGGATTCCCCGTTGATCCTAAAACAGTAAAAAAAAAAAAAAAAAAAAAAAAAAAATGTTACGATAATTCAAAAATGTGAGAAGTATTTTAAAAACTGAATTGTGAATGGTTTTTTAAAACGCACATTACTTTATAGTGTCGACGGTTTTTTGGACCTGCTACTTCGAAACGAATAATTTCAACTGTGTTAAAGCTTTTATCTGCATAATTCCTTTTTCTAGTTTATTTCAAGTTTTTTATCAACTTTCCCCCCGATGTTTCGTTTAATCTGAGTATATCTCGTATACATGAGAGATCGGTTAAACTCGCGGTATGTCGAGGATGAAAAGCAAATTTCGCTATCTATGTCTGCTTGTTCTCGTGTCAACGAGTTTTACAGTGATCATGGAGCCCAAAGAGCATGCCACATTGAACAATGAACATTCCTATAGCTTCAATGAAGCATTCGGCATATGTCTGTCAAAGAAGGAACACGGCACATTCGAATGCGTAAATCTTGGTATTTTAAGTGCTTTGCAATCCTGGCATGATAAGGACACCTTGGAGTTTGGAAAGATGCGACTGGACCGAGCGGAAGGCTACAGCAGAGATATTTTGGATTTAGATTATGATCCAAAGGATTTTGGAAATATCGTGAAGGCAGCCGCCAGATTGATGGAACGTCGAAATATCAAGTGGAATCTCGATAATCTATATCCAGGATTGCAAATGCGCGTCGGACCGATGTTAAATAGAGATGGAATATTGGAATTTGTTCTCAACGAAAGAACTGCTTCGTATGACGACAGGCAGACTAGCGGTCCAGGTAAACTATAATATATTAAATATATTACCGAATTTAAATTGATCATTTCAATAGCTCAGTTAAACAGTTTTTTTTTTTTTTTTTTTTTTTTTTTTTACATTGCTCAGAAATTGTATGTTAAAAAATGATTCAAGTTTTATTAACTTGAAAAGAATTTGCTCGAAATGTATAATTATTGTTTTTCTTTTTGTTTTATCGTAAAATTTATTTTTTGTTAGCTACATAAAGACAAGTAAAGGAATTTTTTGGGGAAATCTAAATATATTTTTATTTTGTTTCAATTTATCTCTCAATATCTTTCACGTACGTACGTATGTGTCTTGTATAACAATCTCGTGTAACTACACGAATAATGTAATCTAAGAAAGTTACGTATTGGCATTCTTTTACAAAAGAATTACGTAAAATAGGATGCAAAATGCTTGCTTTAAAAAATTGTAGCTTGTTACGTGCGGAATTACCTCTCTTGTTACCTTAGCACAGAATCAAACCTCAGATTCTTTCCTTGGATAAGCCGTTACCTGTGCCAACTGGTTTCAAGAACGTCCTCCAGTAGGCAGCACGGCCAAGGCTATGCAACTTGTTGTAAATTCAAGGGCAATTTCTATGATTTCAGGAAGACAGTTAACCAGACACATATTACTGCCATTTCTCTTGGGTTTCAAATTCAATTTGGCATCTCTAATTCCACTTATGTTTGGCTTCCTGCTGATTGTGACAAAGAAGGCCCTGTTATTGACAAAAGTGGCACTGTTCCTAAGTGGTCTTTTAGGATGGAATACGCTCCTATCCGGAACATCTGCAGCGTCTTACCCGGCGAACGCGTTCAATGACTTCCATGCTTACGGACATGGAATACCGGCAGGTGTTTATTCCCATTATGAGCACCATTATCCGCAGCGGCCTTACAAAACGTTACAAGACTATACTCCTTATGATCAGCATGTCGTTAGAGAAGTCGTCAATGTTTATGAAGGAAATAACGACTCGGGACAGAGTAGACAAAATGCAAAGAATTTTGTTTGGACTCAAAATGATTAATTAATCGTTTACAATTTAGAAATATACTGACGAAACAATAAAATTTAATTAAATTATCAATGTTTAGAAAAATCATGATTAAGATAGCTGCTCTAAATCTAGATCTAAAACTAATATCGTTTCTAATATTCCATTCAATTATTTTAAAATACAAAAAAATCTATCAATTTTTATGATGTTTGTAAAAATCAATTGTTGAAAATTTAGCTTTTTTGATATAATATTTTTTCTTTACGTTTATAGTATTCACACACGTTATATAAGTAGATGGATAAAAATTATTAATAATTTTATTGCATATAAAGTTAAGTGTCTCAAAACTAATATGTTTCTTTTAAATAATTAAACAATATTAAAAAAGAAAAAAGAAATACGATTAATTTTTAATAAAAGAAAGATAGAATAATTGTGAAACATTTTTTATAATAAATATTATCATACTGTTGTTACATCTTATTACATGCATTATATAATTAAACATAGAGCCTAATAAAAGTTGATTCAAGCATAAGAAGCATTTTATTTCTTTTATTAAATTTACATTTATATTGTATAATATGAGCATAGTAGTTTATAATATTTTTTAATATTATTTCCTTACAAATATGGATTTATTTTATTTATATCATAAAATTACACGTAATTACATCGCATGATATAACATTTAACTTCTATATTTTAGTTAAAAATTATATTTTTATTTTATACATATTCTTATATCAGATAGCTTTCATTAGTACAATGCATAGTCTCTTGAAACTGAGAGAAAGAGAATGTATTTGATTATTCCAACAGAACGCACACAATACAATCTCTTATTTACTTATTTTGTGCATGATCTTTATTACAAGTTTACTGTCGATTTCAAGTACCTGTCCATCTATCCCTTAACAAGGATTGTCTTTAGGATTCTGGCGTTTTCACTTAGTGATGCCATTAGTCTCGGTCCATTATTGTATCATTCTTTCTTTCGGTCATCTAACTGTACAGGTAATTTTCTGTCTTCAATCTTACCTTACCTTACGCACCATCCGCAGGAGCGATAATGGTTACATCCGGGAAACGTATTTGCTCGTAAAGGAAAATACTACCGTGTCTTTACGGCCATGCGACTACATGTGTACTACCACGTGTTTATAACATTCTCCGTCAAGTGTAACAATCGTGGCGAGAACGCATCGCATGTTGTAACAAATGGTATAAAAGTTTTTTGTTTGTTTAATTATTTAATATATAATGAGAAGATGTAATCTGAAAAATATATAATAACAATGTTAATAAAGGAATTTTTTTTTATTAAAAGTATATATTTGTAAATACAAATTTCTGTGAGACAAATAGGAAAAGTGGATTACACATAAATATAATACTTTACGAGGAATGGCATTGTTATTGTTGAGATAGTGCTATTGGATTGAAAGAGACCGTGACAAAGCCCTGACGTTTGTACGTACGCTTTCTTCCTAATAATTACTCCTACTATGTCATTGGAATTGTGAAGAGTGAAGTGGATAATGAATACTTGGCCTCGTATAATCGTCGATGTCCATGTGTAATCGGAATTCACCAAGATGATGTGGAATTGTAAAAAACATGGACTGCTATAATAAATAGCTTACATTCGGAAGAAATTGCGAGAATTAAATGTATTGAATACGGTGGACAGCGTTAATCAAATCCATTACTGTTGTAATTGCTTAGTTTTTCTCCAAACGTAGCTCGTCACGGAGTGTAATCTGTGTCGAATTAACAGTATCTTTGATGCTACGTTATGTTCCTTAGCCTTGATTAATTATATGTGTATTATATAATACATGCAAGACTTATATATACTTAATATAAAAAAAATTCAATTTATTTTAATAATTATTTAATAATTTAATTAAAGTATATTTTTATAGTAAATTATATATAGTAAATACATTTCCTTTTACATCGAGCATTAAACGCATTTTAACAAAATGTATATTCCTTTTTTTACATCAAAATGTATATAGTACAATATAATATTAATCAAGAAAATAATTCTTAAAAATATTTATAGATTGGCATTACGAATGATTGTTGCTTATATTTCTATCTACTTGTATGACATTCGACGATCTCTTTAAAATATCGTGTAATACATCTCTCAACAATCTTTTACGATTTATTACTAAAATTTAATTCAGTCATCTTATACAATAGTTGAAAACTCAGCAATCAAATTTTCTTGTTTCTTTTATTACAATATAATAGATTAATTTTAATTATTAAACTACATATTTCAAATATTTGAGATAAAAAAAAAATATCCGAGAGAGAGAGAGAGAGAGAAACAAAGACAGATATTTGATTTGTATTTATTAAAATTGGCCAGTAATTAAAACAAATAATTGGCTTCGAAAATAAAGGAAAATGATTCCGTAGCAAGTAAAATTACTTATGTATGTAAATTGGTGAAAAATTTTTAACCGTTTCTTTAATCTTGAACTTACAGTTACGCCCGGGTAAGGATCGCTTGTTTTATCTGCATTCCAATGTAATCCTACTACATTTAATTCGCTATTAACGACGTTGGCGCGGCGGAGTTTTAAGGATCGTTTGACAAGCAGGTCAAAGCGATACTTATTTACGGGGCTGTACGACATTGTTTTGGTTGAGAGGGTCTCTTTTTCCGTTGTTGTGGCGTTAAACAGCGCGTGGATCAAGTACCGGCGTATATGCTAAGAATTTTAATGCATTTGGTAGGAGAGATGGGTGCGCACTTATATAAGTCACAAAGCAACCAGATTTTTCAAGTAGTCGGTGAGATTTACTGAGCTGACCAGCTGATCGTTTGAGAGAATAAGATAAAACGTAATAGAAGACAAACTGATGATCATTTCGTTTGAGACAGCTAAAGGACTAGGAAAAGAAAATCGACGACGTGAATGACACTATCGATTAGAATGGATAAGCGACGTTCGACAATTTGGATTTTACGTTTTCTTCATCTTGCGATTTTCTTCAATGTAGTGATCGCCAAAAGTGAATATACGAAATTGTTCGAACGGTGCACGAAAGAGAAGAACACTTTTGACTGCTTCAAGCGGCGTGCCTTGGAGATCCTTGATACGGCGATCTATGATAACTCTGCATATAAGATCAACGACTATATTTCAATCACCAAAGATGCAACCGCGAGAAATTACAATTCGATAACATCTAAAAATGATACAGAGTTAAGTCTTGATCAGAAATTGGATAATAAGTTTTACGAATTTCTATCATCGAGAAGCGTGAAACTGACAATACCGGGCAATGCTTTTGAAGGTAATCACACACATATATTCGAAAATTATTATTAATAAATTATAATATCAAAAAAAAAAAAAGCTTTGAATATTTTGAATTAGATTATTGCGATATATGTATATTATAATTTATAAAATATCGTATTATATTAATATTACCTCACGTTGAGACAGTAAGCTTGCAATGGATATACAATCGACAAAGAAAATCTTTTTTTAAAAAAAGGATTAACAGTATTTAAATAAATATTTATAATATTTCAGGTAGAAAGAAGAAGGGTAAGGGCTATGGATATTTATTAATAGCAGGTGCCGTGTTAGCAGGTAAGTTTTCCCGTAAAATATTTTATATATACATAGAGAAGAAAGAAATAAATTTGATATCAAAATTGATAAGGGCTTAGTATAATGAAGAGAGAGAGAGAGATGAAAAATTTAATTAGTTTTATAAAACTTTCAAACAATATTGCTCACCTTTTTTAACCAATGTCAAGTGATGCAAATATATGGAATAAAATGTTTTCTCTTCCACCGTTCCAAAATAGTTTTTATCTTATCTGTTTTCTCACATTTTGACATTTGAAACAAATAAAAATTTCAATCATTACAATTTCTTATTATTCTTACAATATAATTTTGAAATTAATCATTAGGAAATAAAACTCTTCTAGTTTTGTTTATAAATATTAATTATTTGTTTAGGCATGATGGCGCAATTAGCGTATGGAAAAATAGCTTTCCTCGCCGGTACGGCCTTGCTGACAGCGAAAATGGCCTTAGTTTTAAGTGCGATAGTTGGTTTGAAAAAGCTCGCATCAAGCGGAGGAGGTGGTCATGAAGTAATCTATGCGACAGCATCCGAACATCACGGAGGCGGTGGTGGAGGATACGGTGGTTGGCAACGAGCAATGGAAGTTGTTCCACCAACTTGAATTACATTCGACTCGTATCACAGGCTCAAAACTTTATGATATAGTTACCGCATGTAATATACGTCTTCCTCGATGTCCCTAAAAAAATGTTCTTTGGAAACATTTTAATTATTATTAATTATTTTATATACATAATATTTATTATTTATTATTTATTATTTATTTAAAAGAATCGATACATATATATGCATTATACGTATTACTTTTTTCGTCGACTTAATACAAACGTATTATTCCACGAAGAATACACGATATGTAATGTCATTGATTGATAAACATGTGTTCGAAATTATTTATCTAATAATTTGTCAACATTTCGTTAATATTGATCTACATTAATTAGAATACAAATGTAAACTCAAGAATGATATTTCTGTTTGTATATTTTTAAATTACTATATATTTTAAATTTATATTTTATTGTTATTATAATTTAATTGTAATTAATAGACTTAAATTTAATTATTTTATTAAAATTAAAAATATAATATTATTTAAATAATATTCGATTTAAAATAATGTGCGTTTACTTAATAATTTTATGGAGATTCAATATAGACTATATAAAAAATTTAAGATATAAGAGAAAAAATAAGACAATATTTTTTATTTAAATATTATTTGTGATTAATAATATTACGTATTTATTGGTTATTATACGTATTTATACTTTTACTCTTAGAAAGACTTACGAACTATTCCTATTGTGTACAATTTTGAATGTACAAATCAATTTTCTATTACAAAATAATCACTACGTAAATTCATCAAATATATATTTAAATACATATATCTGTGGTAACTTTATAAATAGCCTTATAAATAGCCTTATAAATTAGTTAAATAAATAATTTACTTTATTTGATATAATAATTTTTGTCATTTAAAAAATACATATAAATTCTATTTTCATCAAGGAATCCGCTTTCGGTATTCATAGACGTAATCACTACGATCATCTCCGTAATCACTACGGTGATCGTAATCAACGCTTGAACTATGGGTTTGTATATAGCTAGTATGTGGATGTTTCACTACTTCGTAAGAAACGCTTTCATGATCTGAAAAAAAGTTCAATTAAGTAAAACATTTGATTTAAATTAATAGTTTATCTTTTTGTTATATGTACAATTATGAATTCTCACTATATTATACACAAAAATTTCAAAAGATTCCAAATGATCAGCTAAGTTCGCAAAATATATGTCCAAATTGGAGAGAAAACGATTATAAAATATATATATATATATATTACTATCACAGATCTTAAACATATAAAACAATTAAAGAAAATAACAATAAAAAATGAGCTAACGCGGTTACAGGTGCAAGGAAAAATTCCGAAATAATCTTAGATACTATATTTATTAGTTGAATAGACATTTCGGTCTACTTTGGACCATCTTCAGTAATTGTATATAAAAAAGATAACACAAAAAGAGAAATTAAAAAAAAAAATTTTAAAGAAATTTAAAAAAAACAAAGAAATTCATACAGAAAGAAGGTGGATATTTGAAATTCATTAATACATATATAAAAATTAATGGCGTATATCCAGTATTTAAAAAGTATACAGAGTCCTAAATCCCTTCAAAAGCTTCTCCTGGAGATACCTCGCATCGCTCCTTAGGAGGGAAAAATGCCAAACGTAATATTGTAAAGCATTTACATCAAAAAACAAAAAAATAGTTTAAATCCTCAAAGTGATGCAAAACATTTAGACAGCCCTTATTTACTAATTTTGGAAGTTTACCAAAAATCTGACCTACCGCATCGTTCTCCCCACAATCATTTTTCAATAAGTTTATATTATTGACTTGTTGGAGCACTGAATATCAGATTTCTAATTGATCAGATATTTATAAAGATTAGTCATAATGTTTATATTGAGAAGTGCGTTTCGTTCACATGGATTTTCGCGCTTCTCTGGTGTTTTTCTTGACGGATTGCCTTCATTATTTCGGATAATTTTCATCAACAACTTTGTCATATTTAATTAATTAATAATAATGTAGAAATAAAAATACTTTACAATTACATTTTTCTTCCTAACGACGAGAACTGGTGGAAGATATCTCCGACATTTTGAAGGGGTTTAGGGCTTGGTGTATTTTTAAATATTACCACCGCAAATCTATATTCTCCTTTAATGTACGTATTAATGCATTTCAAACATCCACGCTATTTCTGTATAAATTTTTTTGTTTTCTTATTTCTTTTACATACAATTACTGAAAATGATCCGAAGTGGACCGTAATGTCTATTCAACTAATAAATAATACATAAGATTATTTAGGAGTTTTCATTCACGCTTGTAACTCGCATTAGCTTTTATTAGCCCATTATTTATTGTTATAGACATATACAGAGCCTTGTCATTTTAATTTTTATTTTAGTAGTTAAAGAAAAAGAAGTAGAATTTTATTTAAGAGAATCGATTTATATGAGTTTACAAATTTGTACATTTTTATGTAATGTTTATTTTTAATATTCTTTTATATTTCATATACATTCTCCAAAAATTTAAATAATTGTAATTTTATCATTATTTGCTATAAAATTGCTATAAAAACGAATATATATTTGTATGCATTTTTCTCGATTATAGAAGCTCGAATTTTCGTAATAAATAAAGATAAATATAAACTCATATAAGATTATAAATTTTAATTTGATTTACCTACCATATCTACGTACCATTCTTTTTTAGAATTGCAGCAATAGCAATTGCTAAAGCTATTTTGGCAATCACTACTGCTTTTCCTGCGAGAGCTGCAACTCCATGTAACAATCCGTAAATCAATACTGCTTTCATAGCTGCAAACGAATATAATAATACTCTGTTGCCTTTTTTATTTTTCTTCCTAGCAGAAACTGAAATGAAAAAACAGCGACTATTAATCACACGATCTACTTCAATATCACAATATTAAATTATTATTAATCGCAATATTAAACACTATCAAATTGTTTTAGTAATCTCAATTTTAACAAGATTGAAATTTTTTATATTGTAAATAAATAATATTATTTATTATATAAATAGTATTATTTTTTGCAAAAATAATAAAAATATTTGTCAAAAATATATTTTACTATTTATGGTTTCTTGTTAAAGCGTTATTTTATTTTGATTATTTCATTTAATGTTGCTGATCCAGATTAAAATTATTGATGCTTGATACAGGTTAGTAAAAATTATCATACACTCTTTTAACTTCTTTTCGTATTAATAATTTCTCATTTTTTTACAAGTTAAATATCAAGTGCCAGGTTTTTAAGATTATGCACAGTAAAAACAAATAGATATTTCTACATTTTTTAAATAATAATTATTGTACAAAAAAGAAAAATATTATTACCAAATGTTTCTTCTTTTTTTTTTACTTATTATATTAGTATTCTAATTGAAGTTCTCTTTGGGATAAAATATTTCTATTCCCGTATAAAATTGCTTCAGAAAGTATGAGACATGCAAATACATTTATTATTAATTGTACTATTGTATAAATAAATATACAAGTTAATTTAAAAGATAAGAGGAAACTTTTTCTCTTACCTTCAGCTACATTATTGTCATCTAGAGATTTTCGTCTAATGTCTCTGCTAATTTGTGTTTCATTTTCGCGATCGGACGAGGAAGTTTTAAACGTTTCATTGGTTCCACACGTGCTACTTTCATTGTCAATACACTCGATTATCCCCGAAGTTTTTAGTAAAAGCTTTTTGTTTACAGGCTCGCAAGAACAAATGGCGATTAAAGCGCCTAATATTAGAAATCCGAGGAGCCGCCAAAGCATGTTCGACAAGAACTGACGGTTTGTGCAGATCGTCATCATTTATAGGCGCTAGCAATTAGTTGTAACGGCGGAGCAAAGTGTTGTTACGACATACAGAGCGTGAATGCATCTATGATAAAATGCATCATGCGCGTAAAATTATTCCATAACCAGTGCTATAGAAACATGCGGTATTCCGCATGTTTCTACACACATGTGATGGCCGTGTATATATATATATATATATATATATATATATATATATATATATATATACATAGCCAATATATTGTATTATCAACGATTATCACAATGTTAAACGGAGTACATGAAGCGTAATAAAAGAATAAATTTCACCACTATCATTGTGTTCGTCTATCTGAAGTGTGGAATAATATATACGTGAAGATGCGCGATATGTAGAAGTTTGGCTCGCATTCTGAACATTCGAATTTATGTTTAGTGAGATAGATAGATAAAAAGGAAGAAAAAAAAAGGGGATACTTACTACTGCGGAGAGTATTAAGTAGATGAAATTTGAAATTCATTTTAACATCGAATAATAAGCATCGATGAATATGTTGGCCAGAAAGAAAGAGAGAGAGAGAGAGAGAGAGTAGCTAGTTTTATGCAAGTATTACTATGTATTTTATGCTTATATGTATGTAATGTTATAGATTTGTAACTTATGCGCGAAAAAGATAAGTTATTTCAAAATTACACGACATCAAATAGACCGATAATAGAAACGTTAAAGAAAGTAGAAAGTAATATGAAATATATAATTATAATCTACCGTTACTAGTACCTTATTTATCTTCCACACGCAAATTATCTCCAATATTTTCGAATTAGTTAATTGATTCAAGGTATCTATTGTTAGTTATTAAAAAAATAAGGAAATCAATCAATTAATTAAATCTTTCATTGTGTCAAGTCAATATTTGATGTTACTTATCCTGGCAATTTTTCAACAATATTTTAATTGTAAGTAAATAATTTTAATTTTCATCTCTTATATGCATATTATCCTGAATTATATGTCGCCAAACAGGAAGCGACAAAAGAAATCGTTACATATTAAGATGGAAAAGTTGCTCTGATTTTATTATCCATTATGATGTATTAAACGCACGCGTGAGCTAAATTAAACAGATAAGTAGATTGTCACCAAGTGAATGAGAGGCTTGCTTTTCACTTGTTGCAGCTCCCACGATTCTTGTGCGCCAGAAAGTGGAGAATAAGGCCTAAAAAGCATAATCTCTTTCTTCGACGAGTGTTTTGTATGCCACTGGGCCAATCGAGCATCCTCGATTCACTACTCAGAATATGCAGGGTTACAGCCTCCGAAGGTTATCGGCTATACGCATCCTAACATAACATGAAGAATGCAACTTCCGCACTTTAGTATCTAGCCGTCTGAGAAATTCTTCGTACATTCTCAGTGTTAATATAAAGTATAATTCACGTTCTCTCTGTTATTTTCTCTAAAATAAATTTTCAGCATTCAACAATATTTTCAACAATATTATTTATTAAAGGAGTGTTTATATATGTACGACCCAACTGGCAATTTATTGCTCGATTCTTAACACAACGTTTCGACCATATGGCTTTGGTCCTTATCAAGTGAACTAAAATTACAATATTAAATAATGATAATCCCGTTAGAAAAATGAAATAAACAAATTTATGTACCTGCATTAGTTAAAGTTGAAAGAGAAAAAAGTCGCTATGTCATAATGACACACTGTGTCAACCTCTCTATTTAAGATACCGAGAAATAGCTGAAATGTTGTTTATTAAAAAATATGACAACACTGTTAACTCTCAAAAGGATACAGAGAATTTAAATAACATTAATAAAGGTCGTTTAGTCTTTCTCGGTATCTTAAATAGAGAAGTCGACACAGTGTGTCATTATGACATAGCGATTTTTTTCTCTTTCAACTTTAACTAAACATAAATTTGTTTATTTAATTTTTGTAACGGGATTATCATTATTTAATATTGTAATTTTAGCTCACTTGATAAGGACCAAAACCATGTGGTCGAAACATTGTGTTAACAATCGAACAATAAATTGCCAGTTGGATCGTACATATATAAACACTCCTTTAATTTATATCTACTGGCATCTACATCTCAAAATTAAACATCAATATTATTTATCTATTCATGTGTTTGTAAATTTTGTTTTACGTAAATTTAATTTTTTGGTACTGTCTTCTTTTTGTATGGCGACAACATCTGTTTCGAGTAATTATATCTCAGATCATTAAAATAATTTTTTGCCGTTACATCCGCGTGTCGCTTTAATTAAATCAATTCCAAGGTTGTGAATTGTGGTATAAATTCCCTCATTTTACTCTCAGATTTTCGCGGATAAGCATGATCTGGTAATGAGCTAAGTCAGAATCCTCCGCGTGTGAATCGCCAGAACCACCTGTTGCTGATCGTTGACCTGAATCTAATAAAAGGCAGAAACGTACTGTTCTCGTCTAAAATATCTCTCGAGAAGATCGCTCACGATGGTATAACTTATTGCCTCATTTTTATTATTCCAAGTTATGTTCTATCATAGACATGCTTCTGCACACATGAAATCTTTATTATGTGAGCCGCTTTTTCACAGCTTGACTAGATTATCTATTTATATTCTGTTTTTGTAAAATTAGATTCAATGATATATGGAACTTATTTTAATTTTCAATTTTCCTTAGAAGGGCTAGTCGTACACCCACAGAAAAGATTACCGGATCTAATGCTATTATATCTTCAATCTATCATAAAATAGGATCGATATAGCGACAATCATATTTATATCATTGAAAAAGGAATATTTTAATCTTAAATGGAAAATTCTTAAATCTAGAATAAAATGCTCTTGGTGCTATCCCGTTAATTTTCTCACAAAGATGAAGATGGAAATTTGTAGCAATCTAACATCAAGTTATTCTAAATGCAAGAATATATAAGCTTAGATTTGTATATGTTACTCTTGTCTCAAGATAGTAAGACAATCTTATTTAATTCGAGAGAGAAGAAATGGAATTATTGATTTAATTTTAAAATTGTTTTATTTTTATACCGCATAGGGTTGTGATACGATTAAATATGTCAAGAATATTTTTTATCTCGTTATCAGAAATCCTTTCTGAGAGTGTATATTATCGTGATACAATAGTGAAATTCAAAAAATAAAAAAATATTCTCTCGAAGAGCTTTCGCGAATTAAACGCCGAGAGGGATGTATAGTTATTAAGATAAATATTTTGATCGAAACGTCCTACTTATCTACTTTTGCGAACGATCGAAAGCTCAAATCCGCGTTTGCGACTTAAAATTTGAGGGGTATCGGATAATTATAAATAATAATGGGATCCAACCGTGCGTAGGCTCATTGCGGCGGAATCCATTTCTTCGCGCCGTTCGTGAGAATATAACTGCGCTGCGAATGTGGCACGGGCCTTAATACAGTTAAACACCGTCTATGTGGGCCCGCGGCACTGACTATGGGATAATCGCGAAGTAGGTAACAGCATAGGAAGATGCTGTTGTCGCATTAGAGATGCGCTAACCTCGATTGAATGTGTCGGTGGTGCGTCGCAGGCTCAGCTTCGCGCTTCTAACGAACCGTGATACGACAAGAAAATACAATAGAATACATTGGGTCCGGCGATCTTACGTTGCGAGTTTACAAACGTTATTAATCTTATCGAACAGTATACTTTTGTACTGGAAAGCACCGATATTTTTTATCTTTTGCATACAATTTATATCAATCTGTTGAAAGAAATTAAAGTCTTTGTTCCTCTGTTATAATTAATAATAAAAGATATTGAAAAATAATCATTTTACGAAAGAATATAATTTTTATAAAACTTCTAAATTTTACTTTTTCAATTCCTTAAAAATAATATTTAGTTTCTAATAATTGTAAATCGGTATGGAAGCATGTTCGATGTAATGACTATCTTAACGTAATCGTAATCGATATAATGAATGCATACGTAGGTTAAAATTGGCAGCAATTGAGTAAATTAGCTAATTATATGTTATAAGATTTTTGCTTCTATGTTCCATGCTCGTAATATTCGTTGGTAATAATTTTCATTTGTATTAATAATTTCCATTTATTGCTATTGCGAAAACGAACGTGAATTGATTTATGTAACGCGTTCTAACGATTATAAGCGCAAGATGTATATAATTAAAATGCAATTCGTGCAAAAGTGAGATGTAATGCAATTGTAAATTTACTGTTACGTAACGTAGTAGTATGATAACTGTATAATTATAGAGCGTGTTAATATTGTATTACGCTCGTCTTACTTTATTGTCAATAAATGCTGTTAATAAATCTGGAACAAAAAAGATTTCTTCTTTAAAAGCACATCTAACTAAAGAAATAATTAGCAAAAATAATCTTTCTATTTATACAATAATTATTTAAATTATTTAAATCCTAGAATAATAATTAAGTGTTAGCTGAGATGAAAAATCAATCGGTGAAGAATCATTTGCAATAATTTGCTACATTCAGCATATATACGAAATATGTAATTGATTTTTATTATTATAATTTATAAATATCGCTGTCCAATGAGAATACGCATATGTGTATACGTTCAGGGAAAGTAGATCATCCTTGTCCTTGTAATTCCTCACCAATCTCGCGTCGCAGGGAAACCTACGGTAGGAAGGTCACGAGCTGTCCGCAGCCTGGAACTAGTTTCTAGCATCCTCACGTTATGCGGGGGTCAGCGAGATCACGGTGCCAGGTACGTTGCCGATGAAATTCACGATGCTCCCCTCTGGTTTCATCCCGGCATGCTGCTTCTCCTCCCGCGCGAGATACGAATCTCGATGTGGTTGCGTACAAGCATAGCGCAGGAAACGCATACACGCAGTTCTTCTTCTCGGTGTACAAACATACGTAGTCAGCACGGCGAAATTTAATGAACGAATCACGCGGCGGACGTTCAACGATGTCTCGATCTCGAGGCGCGAGTGGGTCTCTGTGTCAGGAAGGGTCACATACTCTTGGCGCGCTACCATTAAGAGAATTTTTATCCCGTTTCCGTTCCCCGCCGCGACAGCAGCTGTCTAGCGCGTTGAAAGAGAAAGAAGAGGATGAAAGGACGAGAGCTCGCGAAGAAGGAGAGGATAGAGAAGAGGATCATCCACTCATACAGTGTAAGGTCGTGTCGTCACGTGCACCGGCACATCCGTTCGTTTATACGAGAAAGAGAGAGAGAGAGAGAGAGAGAGAGAGATACCTTCACCCCCTTCATGAAGGATGGCATCTAGATAGATGGCTCCTCGCTGATATATATCGGTCTGGCAACTTCGTCCTGGCGCCAGTTCTCTCTAGTCGAGGATCATTCAACACGTGGATGCGCGCAGCCTTTTGTAGTATCCATTGCGAATTTCGAATCGCGTATACCGTGCGATCCCGATCAAAACGAGGTGTCCGTGATTTAGTCTCCGACTTTGTCTCTACCCAGTCAAGCGTCCGCGAGTTTCGGGAAGCCGTCCGGGTCCAGGATGTCGGCGATTAAGAATTTATCGAAGTGCGCGCTGCTCTTGTTAGTATGCAGTGCGACTATTCACGCCGACGAGGACGGCGGATTTCTTGAGCTAGGATACCGTGCTCTTTATCGCGTCTACGAGGAGTGCGAGCATCGCAATATGGCCGTATCGCCGTGTTTGAAGAAGAAGGCGATCACCTTCTTTGAGAGGCTCGGTCGTATACAGGCCTTACCGATCAGCGACAATCTCGAATTAGTCAGAGTCGCACCCTTGGCGAACGATAGCTCGAAGGGAACGGTCTCTGATTTGGAGAGGACCTTGGCCAGGACCAGCGGAGGTGCCACCGACGATATCCTCAACAATATTTTGTTCGAGCGCGTGGCCGCGCTATTGAACAGTTTCAACGTGCAGATCAGCTTACCAAAGACGACTTCCGGCGATTTAAAACGAAGCGTCGAGGAAGGTCGAGGAAAGATGAAGAAGATGATGGGCATGATGATGATGGGAATGGCGATGAAGATGGCCGCGCTAATTCCTATCGCTTTAGGTGTACTTTTCCTACTAGCTGGCAAGGCGCTTATCACCAGCAAGATCGCCTTAGTGTTGTCGTTGATTATCGGATTGAAGAAGTTACTGAGCCAGAAACATAGCCACGATCACGGCGGATGGCAACAAAGTGGCGGCTGGGACAGGAGTCTGAAGGGAACCGTAGGCACACCTGTTCCATTAATGAAGGAAGCCGATCGTGAGTACGCTCAGACCTTGGCGTATAGCGCGCGACAGCAGCATTGAATAATTAAAAGCTGTACGGAAAGCAGGAGATCTTCAGGTTACCTGGCAGAGAGCAACGCCTGTATCCGAAGGAGCAGATAATACGCGATATCCGAGACAGTTCAAGACATCGAAATAGATTTATAAACTTATTTTACGGTATATTTTATACACCGCGCAATCCGTCTATAAAATTCACTCGTCTATAAAACACTCATTCACGCATAAGCGCATAAATTATGAGAAAAGAAGAGAGTAAGAATGAAATGTATGGGTGACATTAATATGGAAATAGCAAATTGTGAGGAAAAACAGGATAAAAATTTTAAAAATACTAGAAGTAAAAAAGAAAACTTTAATGATGAGCGTGAACTGTCTCAATCGTGTAACTATTTTCAGAAGATTGTTCATATGAAAATAATTATCCTGTAATTTTTCGCTTTTTAAATTAACGTCTATGTCATAATGTAATGCCGGATATAATGAAATAATATAAAAGATCTTCCATAAAAAGCGGAAAATGCGCGAACCACAGCTAGAATATAAAACATAAAGCAAAAGGAATTGCAACGGCAGGTGTTTGTATTGTATTTCCACTACCTCGGCAAATAATCCAGCGACAATAATAGCGAGATAGTAAACTTCACGCACGCGAACTTCTAACGGCGACGGTTAAGAATTTTCGTTATTGACAATCGTAACGCGATCAATCTTAAAGTCGAGCGAAAAGATGATAGATTTCATCGTTATTCATTAGCCGAATTTGGGGTCGTTTCTCATTATATTTATTTATAGTACTACCGCACACACACACATAGTACACGCGTGTAGGAGGCAGAATATATTTATTTTAGACTTATAAAATAACTTTAAGGAGAGAGTTTTTGGAATGTGTAGCTTGCGACAAGTACTTATCAATATATTATATATATATATATATATATATATATATATATATATATATATGTATACATGAATATCTTTATCGACGTTACTAAAATCGTGTGTTCAGTAGAGTAAGTGTGACGATTAAAACACTTGAATATTAAAATGTTGCGAATAAGATATATACTAATTTAATTCTCTGTTAATATTTATTACATAATAACGCGTAGCGTTTTTCCATTCTTATGGTGTCTAGAAGGTCGGGGAAAATAATTTTGGCTTAATATATCATATTTATAAGTATATACTTGACGATGCGACGCATTCTATGAGATGTATACGACATGTATACGTTTGATTCCCGAGAAGCGATTATAAATTCGCCCTTGAATGTTACTTCGTGTACACAGGCGTTCAATATTCTCAAACAAATATCGATTAATTACACAAGTATTACCTGACTGTAAATTATTACGGAATAAAGTCATACGTCATTTTCACTTTCTATGCATTCTTCATGCGCGTCCTTCCCAGAAATTCTCCAAACATTAAACCTCGCTTGTCAGTGTACCTTCAATCCTAAAACTGCGGCGAATAGAGCGAAGAAAAATCCTGCAAGAAGCGTCGTTCCCTTGAGAAGAAACAGACCGCCGAGTATCGCTGGTATGAGGGCAATGAATTTCAGCTTGTACGCTATTAGTAACGCCAACATTGTACGGTGGTGGCCCGTTCTTCGTCTACGTGCTTCATCTAAAACTCACGTCACAATGAATATTATTAGAGTATATAAGCGTAATTTTAATTTATTAAATCACAGAAACATTCTCTAAATTATGTATTCTTAAATACATTATTATTTAATATTAAAAAATTTCATAAGGTTCTCTCTTTACAATATCGTTATAGTATTGTAGTTAAAATTTATTTTATATATAAATTAACATGGTAAATGGCATTTTACATATATCACTTATTAGTGATAAATAAGAATATATTCTGAAAGTGCCGAAAAATAAGAATATCATATGCTATATCATGTTTAATAAAAGCTATATCACGTTATAATAAAAGGCATCATGATAAAAAAAAAAAAAAAAAAAAAAAACCCGTTATACAACGGTATTATTCATGACGCCTCATTAAAAGACGACACGATTTAAACGTAATGCTCTCTACGATATTTTTTCGAGCCAGCGTAGTTGGATAGAAGCGTTTCTCTCTGCCAACATTAAACATTTTATGACGCTGATTGCGATTAGTTACCTCGTGCCTCCACTCCGCTCCTAGGCTGGACACTACGAATGTCCTGAACGTGCATCTCGGCCAACGTGTCTCTGGCGACGCCATCACCGGTTGAAAAAATAGGACTCTCGGACGTGACATTGTTGTACGTATACCTGAGGATCTTCCTGCTGGATGTGACGGCTCTCTCCTCCGCCTCTTGCCGCTTGTCTCGCAACGATCTCGAGTGCTCCATCGCGCGGCTGACACAATTCAAGGTCAGCAAAATCGCAACCAGATTAACTCTCGATAGCATCTTTTCCCGCGTTCATGAAGAACGGGCTTGGCTGAAAGTTCACTGACAAAATCTGCTCGCGGTTTCGTCCACGATCTTGCTCCTTGAAGATGTTATTTTATCGTCATGACATCATCACGTATCGGCTGTTCGTCCAGACGCAGTATCCGAGAAACGTTTTCTCGAATCGTCCGAATAGATAGACACCTTGTTTTTTTTTTTTTTTTTTGTTCGACGATGCGGCGATTCACGAGAGACGAGCGTTACGGCTCCTTACAACATATCTCTTCTATTAGCCGCGTTGCTCTTTTCTTATTCTATACGTTTTACTCCGTATGTATACGGGATTTTCGATTAATTTTTGACAAGGGCACCGTACTGCGCACCAAGTACAAACAGTGTAGAAAGATAGAATGAACGGTGCAACGAGCAACCGTGAACTAACCGATCCACCGTTGATTCCTCGACGACAAACTGACCGGACGCCGCGGATGCCGCGTCGGGCACGCTTCAGTTGCCGGGAAAATCGGCAGTCCGTGAAAAATGAGCTCCGACCGGCAAGCCAGCGATATATACGCGTGTGGTAAACACTATGATCTAAATTGTCAGTACCGATATATATGTATATATATATATGTCAGGTTATATTGCAGAACGGTATACGATGGAGGTGGTTGTCATAGATAAGGAAGTTTCTGCGGGTGTTTCCGCCGCGCGAGAGAAAGGGAGTCGAGGCGTATCTGCGACCGGGTGTGTTACAGGGGCAGAAATAACCTTGTAAAACACGACGGCGATACGTCGGCGTCGTTTTGCGACGAATGCGACTTTTTCAGTTAAGCAGATATCCGGGCTGACGAGAACTCGATGAATGGTTCTCGTGTTCGCGTCTCGTTGGATATCATAGCGATTTGATTTCTGCTGAATGTTTCTATCTCGATAAAAGTCAGTTTATAAATTTGATTAGAAATAATTCTCGAATTTCATAAAACACTTGATAAAATCCTGATGCGTATCCATCGTCGTTATGCTAGATGATATTAAAAAATTAGTATTTCTGTTTATATTATATTTATAAATTAGAATATTCTTAAATTTTACTGTAACTAATTATTGGAAGATATTAATTATTTTGACAAGTAATTAATGTTTTTTACATAGATAAATAATTTCAAAATTGGCTAAAAAATTACACGCGAAGATTATATTTATATTTTCTTGACATATTATCCAATCTTTTACGAGTAAATAATGTTTTATATTTTTAAGTTAAAATAAACGGTATTTGATTTAATTTAATTTCGTGTAATTGTATTTGAAACGATATCCGATAGATGTTGTAAAAACTGTATTTATTCCGTTTTATTTCACTCTACCCGCTTTTTAACTCCATTATGCCACAGAAATCTTTTCTAAATCTCTCTCATCGATTGCTTCTTTCGTCAGAGCGTCTTACACTTATCACAGAGCATCGTGGACTGCACTACAACCTACATTTTGCTACATATTTATCTGAACCATCTAATCTAAAATACTAAAGCACATAGTTTACATCTGAGTGCATACTAGGATGTTGATGTTGTATTGTATATTGCTGTAATGGCGAGTAATATAAATGAGCATCTTGTCCATTGCAGGATAGGAAACTGGAAATTTACATATTTAACATGCGGAGATTACAAATGATCGGTCGTTTATAATTTCGACGAGGTCTATTTTTTAAATCATGCTCAACAAACACGCGGGTTGCTAATAAGCCACGACAGCTTTAAATGATCCTTGAAACCCGAGCATATTCTCTTCATGTTGCGTTTAATGTACCAATCTACATATATAGGTATATCGGTCTGAAATTATTTATATATTTTCTTCATTCGGTCATTTTTTCATTTACGAGATCTCAAAATAGTGCAAAAAGTTGCAATATATTGATGTTTAAGAAAAATTGATTAATTGGTTAGATTTCCCATTCCTTTTCTCAAAAATATAATTCAGAATTCAGTCGGAAAATATTGTTTCGTAATGTAATACAACATATGGTAGAGATTTAAATATAACACAAAGTCTCTAATTAAATAAGACTGCGCCATTAAATGATAAAACAATATGATTATTTGAAATTGTTTATAACTGCATCAAACTTAATTCAAATTATTTAGCGCTTAAGTGGTAGATTTTCATGAATATCAAGTTGAAAATAAATGGTAACAATGTAACAACTCTACATAATTAAGATAGAGTATTTGAATTATGTTCGCGCACGAGATTCATGAAACAGAAGTGTTGCGCAGCGTGAAATATTCCGTTTTTATCACGTGATTAATAGCTCGATAGTACGGCAATTATTTTCCAGCAATTATCACCTTCTTATCTGCTCTGAAAATCACGAGTCACACTCTCCACGTCGGACAAACTGATGTTTAACAGCTATTATCATGCATATACTCTCTCCGCGACTTTCTTCATTCTCGGATATTGCGTTTTAGTCAATTTCACCAATATTAAGCCTATGTATTTACAATAGTAGGGAATCTGCATGCACTGATTACTGCTCACCGGTATTGATATTGTCTTTTTTGAATGCAGTATTTCTAATTTGTATTAATAAAGAATATCGCTTATTAATTGTCGCAGGTATATATACAGCGCTACTTTTACATTATTTTAACCATTTTAATATTATTAGTTACAATGTTTTTATCGCTCTTGAAACCGTCAGATTAGTTATTTGAAGACAAATTATACTAACGCATTAGTAGAGTCTCTCGTGTATAAAGCCGGGAAGTCACATATCGGTACAATGATTTTATTCATGTGCCACCTAGATGTATTACCTCAGATTTCCTGGGAAAAGAGTAAGGGATAATTTGACTGTTTTCTTCACGAACTTGAATCCAAATTTACATTAGCCGCGATGAATAGAAGGGAGACCGGAAGATGAAATGAAGAAGACGAATACATTGTTGATTACGCCTATTACATTGCCATTGTCATATTACAGTTTTTTTTTTTTTTTTTTTTTTTTTTTTGGAGAACATGATAAATTTTATATAATAATTATTACTCTACATTTTGTGACTAATAAAATATAATTATATTTTGATATGTATAATATTATTATAACTAATCCTGAAATTACTATAAATTTTCGAAAAATATCTCAATTATTAATTGATTTATTATTAATCAATTATTGTTTTATCTTTAGCATAGAAAATATATTAATTGATTTTACAACAAATAAAAGAATTTTGCTAATGAGTTAACAAGTGATATCGTAAAATCACTGAAAATTTCTATATGAGCATAATGGATATGATTTGCCAAACTTATTTACACGAAACGTGTTATTATTACTTTTAGTTATGATCCTTATGATTTTGATGAATAGCAGAGGCTCACAAAGAAGGAGTCCGTCATTAACGACATAGTAGCTCCATTCGTAAAGTAAATTTTTTTTTAGTATGTATAACGGTATAAAATAATAAAAGGGGTACTTGACCATAAATTGAAACACGCATGAGAGTTTCAAAAAATTATCTATTGAATAAAAAAAGTATGCCTGTATAAATCGCAGATAAATTTATCAGCGACTTATTAATAATGACATTCTTTTTGCGTGTGACGAAAATTATTTTCAATGATATTGACTCTAGTCTTTGTAATTTATCTATAAATTTATCAAAAAATTTAATTTCTTTCAATGATAAAAATGACGTTTGTGTCTAAATCAATAGAAGATTTATCAATATATATATATATATATATATATATATATATAAAGATTTCTATATATGTACCATATTATATTTACTGCTTCGACATTTGGCTATCATGCTCAGACACCGAGTATCAGTTTTCTTATGCGTTAAATCGATTGATGAGCATAAAATTACATCCTTTTGCAGTCTATACTGACTAATTAGTAAGTCTTGCTTTCTATAAAGCAAACTGTCTTGTGAATGATTAATAATTGATATTTAAGTTTATACATTGCAATAAAAAATATGATATTATTCAGTAATATCGTTTATTAAAATCTCTAAATCAATTGATTTTATTATTTTAACTTTCATGTAACTATGTAGTAAGAAACATATTTTAGATGATTTGTAATTTGCGACAAAACTTGGGACAGAAATCTGTAATATTTATAATTTTATATTTATAATTTTATGCCTATATTCTATATTCTATATGCCTACAATAATATTTATGTATATCTTAATATATATTTTATTTCTTCTAACGTTTTGTCGCAAATTATAGATCGTTTAAAGTGAGGTTTATACGACAGTATAATTTTGGTATACGTATAAACGTAGGAAATTAATTATATATTATTATCTTCCGCAATAATCAATATTATTTAATTGATTATCTTCAATTATACATTCGCTTTCGAAATGAAATGGCGTAAATTGAATTACTTCTGGTTTACTTTTCAGCGATAAGCAGACCGCAGGTTACGAGCATTGGAAGCACGTCTCTTATACTCGTAACTATTCGAATGTGAAACAAATTCAATAGAACCACATACTCTCACAACAGAGAATAATGATGGTGAGGACGTTCGATGGGGAGAATGATCCATTTACTCCGGTCGAAATATTCCAAGGAAGATCCTTCGTCGAGAATGGTCAACGTAAACAACGATCCAATGAGGTAGACTATAGCTCAGGTGGTACGGGAGTGGACGTTGGATCCTTCGTTACGCATCAGTACCAGGTTAGATGGATAGTCTCCTCCTCTGAGCTTTTCACGGTCCTAGTATATAAACTAATTCCGGTTTGGAATGAATGTCAGTTAAAATATTATTGGCCAACAAGTCGGTTGCGATCATAAGATACGCGTAGTTTTCGTTTTTCGGATAAAACGTGATCGTAGAGTTCGTCGCGAAAAAAAAAAAAAAGAACTTCAGATGCTAGAAAGATGTTACTGCCGTATGTGTTGCTTTTGCTGCCCGTTATCATCGCAGCGCAAGAATCACAATCAATGAACACGCTGGATCGAGAGATACTACGAAATGACGGTTCTAAAGACATTTTAGATTGGATTGGTGAAAGCTTTCTAAATGCCATCGACGCATTTTTTCCTGATTCGAGATTGTACGGTAGTACAGAAGGTACAATATATCGACAATAATAAATATTTTAGTTGAACGACCATCTCTTTTTCTTAATGCATGTTTGACGCTTGGTACCCACAATCAGATTTTGTTTTATTCTATGATGATATATAGCAGCACATAAGTAGACGGTAAAATAATAAAGTAAAAAAAAAGAAATACTATTAAAATATATATTGATATTAAACTTTAATTTTTTTATTTATCCTTAAAAATTACATTTTAACTTACATATTTTTATAAGTATCAAAAAGGAATATTAAATTGATATAATATGCACAATAAATCGAAATGCATTAACATTACTTCGAAGGAGAAGAGATAGTATTGATATCTTTACATTGATAAATTTTAACAATTGTATATTAATAATAATTTTACAAATTCTTTATTTTTAATAACTGTATTAAGTAATGTTGGACAGAAAAAAATCAAAACAATAGAGAACTTAGGATATTTTTAATAAGCGCAGAAGAAATTAAACTCATACTTCATATACGCAGTGTAATATCAAAGTAGTATGCTCGCGAAATTATTAATCGCATTTCCGTATACATTGCTAAACACAATTTTTTTGGGATAGCAATCATAAACTCTTTTTGCAACGAATCTTATATAAAATATCTTAAAAAAGGAGTTGTTAGAGATGGCTAATGTTATAATGCGATATTTTAAACTTTTAATCATCAAAGAACTATATATAATCGGCGCGGTACAATAATTTGATGCGAAAAGAAATGACGAGACATCGCACATTAATCATATGCTGTTAAGGAAGCGTATAATTACACATGTCGTCCATTAAATATGATGCTTTTGGATTTACGACGCGAAGTCTCCCGATACAAAAACATAAGTGGTCTCTTTCTACTCTACTTCATTTTATTAATTTTCATGATGATCGTACTTAATAAGGGAAGATACACTTCGATAAAGCTCGTCATATACATCCCGGTTTTCTCGAGAAAGCAAGAGATTCTTCTCTACAATATTTAATATAATATTTTAAACCAACGCGATTAATAGAACGTTACATGCAAATGTAGTACAATATGTTGAGAAAGAGGACACATGATACATACATATATATATATATACAATACTTTACTTAACAGGACCTTTTTTATATATACATATTGTAGTATAAAAAATATAAATATAATGATCTTATAATTGTATTAACATATAATCTTTTTGTTACAACTAGATTTTTGTTTACTGAATATTTGTTTTATTAATTACAGAAAGTAAAAAAACGAAGACTAAGTTGAACAAGTATATTATACCTTTAATCGTTGGATTTGTACTAATAAAATCGATTCTACTGCCTTTGACATTGAAGGCATTGGCTATTCTGAGTGGAAAAGCCGTCGTACTGAGTTTGATGAGTTTGATACTGGCAGCCATAGTCGGATTGAAAAAAGCCGCCCAGGAAGGCAACTACGAAGCGAATAAGTATAGGCGACAGGATACATATGATTTCGATAATATACAAGAGTTCGAGCCTTATAGAATTTACAAAGAGCGACGTAAAAAGAAGTAAAAAAAAATTAATAACAGTTAATAAAATTCTTTCCGTTATAATTTCTCACTCTTATTTTTATATATAAATACTTGTTGTACTCGAGAATATTAATTATACTTCGATACTTGATACTTTGATAAAGCAGTTGAAAAAAAACAAAACAATGTTATATAGGAAATTAAGAATAATGTTTCCTTCTTGTTTCTTAATATAGCATTTTTCAACAGTCTTATTTATAATTATTTAATGATTATTTATTTATTTATTTTAGTATGCAAGTATGATAAAATTAAATTCAGACATTGTAAATATAATGTATACAGATAAAGCATAATATACGTTATCATATATACCAAGTACTGTAAAAGTCTCTCTCATTCCAATTGATATCACTGAAAGAGAATTTTACAACGGAAATGTGTTACTTGTCCATGCTAATTGTGTTAACTGCGACATACGATAATCGAACGCATATATTTGTGAAAGTTGCGAGAGACAATGGAAACTTACGGGCAGAAACGTACCATGCAACTTATTCATTTACTATAGTCTCGATATGATAGTAATGTAGAGAAATTTTAACACGAGTTATCCGAATGAATCCCGACTCATTTCACTGGCGTGATGTAAGAGAGAGAGAAAGTTCCTTGATTCAGTAAGGAACTAGTTTGTAAGCAGCGTCTCCATTTTCCAATGTAACTACATCAAAGTTAAATTATTCAAGCATAAAAAAGATTAACAAAATGTTTTCGATATAAATTTGACCGCTACGATTATGATGTGTATGAATTAATGTAATTAAAGTACAAATATTAACCATATGTATATTAATTATAATGAAATAAATGATTGTAACTATTACGAGAAAAGTATTTATTTATTATCGTATAATATATGTTAAAATTGTTCTCTTTAACTTCCGTATTGTTTAAATATAGGTATAACTTTAACGTAAAATATTCAAATTAAACAATAAATATATATATACATACATTGTACGACAAAAGATTGAGAGAAAGCGAGAAAAGGAACCATTAGTCCCATTCATGTAAAGAATAAGACGGGAAAAAATAAAGATAAGATTGAAACTCTCTTCTGACCCGAATATAGGTTGTCGACCTTCAATTCTTTAAGCCCTGCGCAGTTGAAAACGCCCTTAAAGTATTTTTATCTATTGTGTAATCAAATTTTTCCATATCTTGTTTATAATATAAATAAGCAGAGTATGTAAGAAGCATAAAATTGTGTATTGATAATAATTTATATTAATTAAATACGATTATGGAGGTAAAAATGTTTTAATTATATTATGCCTAATTCTTAACTTCCTATATCGTACAATAAATAGTTAGTAGGATATTTTATTTTCCGAAAAAGGAAAAAAATATATTTTTAAAAATATCGACAAATTCCGCCAAACTAAAGATCACCTCTGTATGAATTCCTCTAAAGTACTATATTCTTCTTTATTGTAGTAGAGGAAGTAAACGACGGCACCGACGGTACTCGTAACCCAGAAAATTAATCAACAAAATTGTCTCCGCTCCTTTCAAGTCGGACCGTTACACGAAGATGACAAAGTCCCCTCATACCTGTTAAATATTTAAACATATTCACATGGAGTACAATGGAATTCCTCTCGCGAATAAGTTATCTGTTACCTTTCTAAGTAGCTGCCACTTGAAAAGTAACATCATAATGGCTTTGCACCGTGGATTATTGTTTCGTCATGTGACATCAATTTTTCTTAATTCGGCATATATTTTTAGCATGAATTTTAATAAAATTAATGACAAAGCTAAGAAGAAAAGTATGTGGTCATCATAGGAATTATTAATTTTCTATTTTACAGTGAAAGTGTGTTACAAACGTCGCTTACTCACGTAACAATTTAAGACAAATTCGTATTTCACGATATATGTTATACGTGACGTAATAAAATAATGACGAGCGAACAAAAAAGTCAACAAGTAAAAAATTTTATTAGCTCGAGTTATATCAGAAAACCTGTCGAAGATGTAATCTGTAGTTCATGTATTATGACCATGTGTCTGGGTCAAGGTAAGCCAGCTTGATGCACGTGTTTCTACTGGAATGCATCAAACCCATTCTATAAAGGTTACAGAACTGTGGTATCTAAAAAAAATTTTAAATGCTGCTTCAAATAGAAACTTAAAATTAAATTGATTTACTATATTGCAATTTAACAGATTGTTTGATATAGTCTTAAATATTTTTGTTAAAATTTAAAGTTAAATATGCAATACATGTACGCGTGTATGTATATATATATATATATATATATATATATGTGTGTGTGTGTGTGTGTGTGTGTATTTATTTTATCCACAATTTTAAGATAAATTACTACTAGAAGTTGTCAACACAAATTAAGTGCCGCCCAAATGCACACGCACACGCTATTTGCAAGAAAACCGTGTATCAGTAATCGTAAAACATCGTGCAATCGTGTATGGCGGTAAGGTGCGAAATGTATGCAAACCTCTCACCTCCATTGTTGTCGATTCTCTAAACAATCTGCTGAATGTATTAGAAAATATAGAAAGTGCCATTTATCAAAATGTTATTATATCTGGAATTTTGATAAAAGAGAGGAGAAAAAAGTTTTACATCTTTTGAAATAAAAATCGCAATTATAAATACAATTATAAAATATTAAATCACGTTTTTTTCTCAATTGATCAAGATACTATTAGCTTTTCACTCAAATCCCTCAAATGTCCTTTTTCTTTATAAAGGAATAATCTCTGTAAATTCCTGATGAATATTATCACCCCTATACTGACCTAAATACAGAGTGGTTATTGTGTGTGGTAAACACAGTGACGTCTCCCATGTTAAAAGGAACGACTTCTAGGTCCGCCCAAACGGTGACGCATCACTCGGCGTTTGTTTAAAAAATTATCGAAGAAAGTTTTCTGGGGAGGTGGCCATTGCCGACATCTATAATGATGAGTCGTTCGTCTCACACGTCGTCGTCATACACGTTGTCGTCGGCTAGAGTGGGGGATATCGAGGAGGGTTCTCTACATGGTGCACACCTATAAAGATCGAAGCGACGCAGGGCCAGGTCACACTTTGTTCCGAAAATTTTCCGGAGAGTATTTCTCCGTTTCTCCGGCTGCTGCTTCTCGGTGTTCTCCGTACCGCGACGACTCGACGAGTGATCAGACGACGAAAATGAACAAGTTGCTGGCACTAGTACTTCTCGCTGCGTGTGTCCTAGCTGGACCTACGAACGTTTCCTTGCGGCCGTCCCAGGATCTGAATTGTTTGGAGCACGACGATGCTCTCGTCAGTTGCATCTTCGTCAAGACGATCAGCGCTCTCGATAGGGCGGCTCGATCGAGCGACATCGAGATCGTCGACGGCGTGACTTTTGTACGAGACTTACCGAGTAAGTTTTCACATTTATTTTATGTCTAAACTTATTGAGTCGCATTTTAAAGAATGCAGGATGCGACTTGATAAAAGATCAGAATGTTACTACATTTTTAGTAATATTTAATTTCGATCATCTTTTTACAATTAATATTATAAGATTATATATATATATATTGTGTGTTAATATTGTACAACATTGATTTTATCATAATGTAAAATTATTATTATAATATAAAATATAATATACATACATGTATTAAAAAAATTAGTATTAAAAATACTTATAGAGTAGATATCTAAATTCAGATAAATAGATATCAAAGATATAAATACGAAAGATGTAAAGGAATATGTTATAGAATTACAAAAAAATTATTTAGTTGCTTTTAAATACGCTTAATAAAATTAAGCGAAACATGTATAGTATACAGTATAAATATACATTGAATTCTGTTTGTGAGATATTGTAAAAAAGATAGAAATTTATATAGAAAATTGTTAATTTATTATTTTACCAATAAAAAGAATTGATTGTATGATTATAGTGGAGCGCGTTGGAAAGAGTTTAGACAAGTCCGAAATGGAGATGATGAATGAATTACCACGCGATAATTCCGACAGGACGATAAAACTTGTTAGCATGCTATATGATTCAGCAGTCTCCTTCCTAAAGAGTCATAGTTTGAAACTTAGCATGCCCGAAGGATCAATCTCTCGTGCTCTGGTTGAAGGTAAGTCCCTTGTTTCCATCAAATATTTCGATTACGCAATTGTCTATGTTTTCGTAATTATGTCTAGACGATGAACGTCACGGATTCGCGATGTCATGAGTATAAATGAATAAGCATACCTTTCACCTTCGTGATATCTATATGTACAGCGTCAAACCTGTTCCGGATAAACTCGTTCTCTTCGAGGAAGCATGTGAAAGATTCACTTTCTTTCTCAAATATATTTGAAAAAGTTTAAGATGAGGTTATTGTGTTGCATTGTTTATTAGGATTAGAATATAACAATTCCACCTTGATCGTACTATCCCTAAATGTATTCAATTTCTTTTAATTTCCAAATTTTTTCCGAGTATATATAGAATATTATTTATCTTATTGAATTAAATCTCTCTTTCTTTATATATTAAAAACTTGTTAGTAACAGTGCTACAGTAAATACATGTAATGTTAAATTAACGTATCGATAATCGATACCTCTTTTTTTTATTTAGCAAATGATTAATAAATTATAATAAATTATTATAAATAATAAATTTAATTTTTTTGCACATCAAAGTAATTAATAATAACAATTAATGATAAAAATAATAATTAATTTTATCTATTTGCATTGATTTATATATATATTTATATTTTTTAAACTATACAATAAAATCTCTAATATAATTTTTAAAATACTAATCGAATCAACTTTTTTTTTTTAAATTAATTAGGACGCGGGAAGATCAAGAAAATGGTTTTGCCGCTGATTGCCGCAGCGGGTCTCAAGATTTTTGCGTTGGTACCGATCTTGTTGGGCGGCTTAGGCCTGCTGGCTTTGAAAGCCTTGTTCTTCGGTAAAATCGCCCTACTAGTCGCCGGCATCGTAGCGTTCCAGAAGCTTTTCGGTGGCAGCAATGTGGCAGGCAGTTTCTTCGGTAAGAATCCGGCACCTCTATTTTATGACACAGCCGCCCCAGGAAATTGGCCCGCTGCTGGTTCCTCAGGATTGCATCAAGGATACAGGAGCTTTGACACTGTTGACGCGAAGAACGACGCCCACAATTTGGCATATTCCGCTCACGCACCAGTTGCTAACGACACAAATTAAACGAGGCCTCTTACTCGAGAGTTCCATGAAATTATGATATTACCGAAAGCCATATCTCGCGGGGCCAAAACATCTCCTCGCAGCCATCGGACCCACCTACGACTGCTAGATTAGTATTTATATATATATGTTATAATGTAATTTATCGACTATAATATAAATTATTGAACAATCGTATATATATTAAAATAATTAAATCGTTTGTACTTAATAAATTATTCATAGAAAAAATATATGTGTATATATTTGTTGCTTTGTTTTTGTATGTGCAGGCATAAGAGTTAATTGCATAACACGAGAAGTTTGTTCTCTTTTAGAATGCATATAAGAATATAAAATTTTAATTCGGGGAAAATTATGGTCGCAAATATTCGACACAGCAAGGTGCATAGAAAATGTCATACGTGATTATTTTCCGTTAGTGCGAGATGATGACAATTCTTCATGCAATCAAAGTCGTCCCGAGCTCATATGCGATTCCAATCGGATATGGACATACCTACGGGTCATTTACACTCCCACTTCTGTCTTATTCGGTCTTTCTTTCTCCTCGGCTGTCACCTCTGTCGCTTGTTCCATTTCTCTTGTTCGAGTGACTTCCGACTGCGCGATTCGGGACACAAGTTTTACATGCCATACCGTGTCACCAAGAGACACGGAAATCTAATTTCCATCAGAAAGTGCGTGAGATGCGGCGATGATGACGCATATAATTGTAAACATAGAGGATGATAATTACCAATTGTAACTCAGACTATTTTATGCATATGTAAATCGAATAAATTCTAGATATATATAATTTCTTAATGAGAAATTGCTTAACCGAACAGATTTTTTCCAATAAATTTATGCAACGATGTAAGATATATGCTGAAAAGAATAATTGAGTAAACGTAATTGTACTTAAAGTCTAATATTTTAATTACAAAATTTTAATTTTTGATCATATAAAATTGTGTAATTGAATGCTCATATATTTTGAGATTTATGTTAAAATAAGATTAATTTGTTTCAAGTTAATTAATAAGACTTTTGAACTCTATATTTAATTTTAATTTAAATCATCATAAAGAAGAAGCTTTTTTTAATTTAAGACACACGTTTTTACATATATAGATTTCAAAAAGATGCATTTTCTTAATTAGATAGTTAATTTTGCACATATAATTAATAAATATTATTAAATAATTGGAAAAAGATGCAAGATAAAAATTAATATATGTCCATAGTAAAAATAAATTAAACGAAGATTTCAGTTTTAACCGAAAAATTCGTTTCAGTCTAAAAAATACGAAGAATTTCATAAATCCGAAAGTGATCATGAGTAAAAGGAAAATTTACTCGTACCGGTATACTCTGCGTCACGCGATTCTTGTTCATGTTCGTTCTTCAGGAGAGTCGGCAAAATTAAAATTCTTGACACCGCTGCCCTTGTACGTTACTTGCCAAATAGTTCAGTATGGCCCCCACCACTCATCGATCGAGAGTTGTATAAAAGAAAAATTGTCCTGGGGCCAAACAGTCAAAAACGTTTCTTCGAAGTTGCACTATAAAACATTACGCGACAATGAAGACGAGAATAATCATTCTCCTGGCTCTGCAACTCGTGACATTGGCGGTATCTGATCCAAACCAGAAAGATGGAAATAGTTTGGAGCAATCGGAAGAAAAGCTCACGAGGGCGATGGACGAACTCAACAGAAAAGACACTATCGACATTTATGGTGATACGGTTACGCTGAGAAAGATCCCGGAAGACGGAAATTTGTCGCAAGAGAGTGCAGATCCGCTTGTGAGCAGAATCGAGAGATTTCTAAAAACTCGAAGAATACAAATCAATTTCCCAAACGATGCTTCAACTGCCGGTTTGTTTGGGCGCGCCCTCGGCCAGAAGAACATCGACATAGAACTGAAAAGTTTGACAAATGGAGCGTCCGAAGGTAAACAATAAATTAGAAAAAAAGAAAAAAAAGAAAAAAAAACCGAATATTGATATCGTTTTATATTTAGTAGATAAAGCAAATGTTATCAAATTTATAAACTAGATACAGTTTGTGAGCATTTATCTCTTAACTTGTAAATTTACATAACAAGAGTATGATTAGAATAATCTAGGAATATATGTTAATAATGTCATAAATATTTATCATTTTTCGGAATTATTGAAACTATTTCAGATACGCGATCTAGTTTCGATGAAATAATCCAAAATACTTAAATTAATATCGATAAAATCTATATTACATCGCATATTTTGAATTATTTCAGTAAATCGAAGAAACAATTTTTCCTTTCTGGTACATATATTTCTAGCTTATAGTATATGTATGTATATAAAGGTAAAAAAAAAAATAGTTGAAAGTATAAGCATGACATGGATAAAAAAAATAATAATATAGAAAACAGAAAGGAGAGAGAAGGAATATATTGTAATAAATAATATTTGCTTGTGTAAAATAATAGATATATTCATAGACATTACAAAATAATTTAAAATGTTTGAAATTTTAATTTGATATAAATTTTTTAGAATAATGATTAATAAACATGTATTAATCTATTAAATTTACAAGTCTAATTTTGTTTAATGCTATAATTATTGTATAATATATTGTACTTTTCTACATTACAATTACCTTGTAATTGTATTAAACAGTTCTCATTATAAGCTAATATATAATCGTGTAATTAAACTTTTCCATATCTTATAAAAAAAAAAAAAAAAAAAAAATTTATCGTGATCTGATATTTTATGCTTCATTTCTCTTATATATAAAGTTAAAGTTTTTCTGTAAATATTTTAATAACGATAAGTTATTTTAGTAATAGCATTAAATATAAGATTCCGTTAGATCTTGAATCTAACACAAAAGTTTCTTGTTCTTGCCCAATGTCCCGATCTGGTATGAATACATCATTCGGCATCCGTGGTCGCAAACTTATAGCGCCTTACCTTTCTAAAGTCTTACCAATGGGGTTTAAGTAGTCCATGAATCTCAGTATTCATTGGTTGGAAAGTATAACTTGCATCTTCCTTTTCGATTCGGTCGCGGCCGAAATACCATTCACTCATTTCATATCTCTCCAGCATAGCTCTATCCTTTTTCTCACATTTATAAATTTTCTCAATTTCTTTCACTTGTATATTCACAATACGTGAAATATGTATCGTGCGAGTCTAAAAATACTTAAAAATTCAGATATACATCATTGACGCTATTCATTGATAGCCGCGCTGAGAAATCGAGATGAGAGAGAGAACGAAACGAGAAAATGAATACACACATAGAAAGCTGTAACGATGTGTTCCACTTCTATCATATCCGCGAAAACAGATACCGGAGGTAGGAGTGGACCAAAGTGGGTTACCGTTTGATAGGTTGGTGGGATTCCGGGTTTCTGGGACGGCTACGGCAAGGTGTTTAAGAAAGACCTTGAACGAGAGAGTGTCGCATGTCGAAGAAAGTAGATTGGAAGATGAATGTCAATTGCATGTATTTTAGAAATGCTCCTCGATCATCTAACCATCCTATGATTATTAATATTTATGTATTGTATTAATCGTGTGCTCTACATTTCTATTATATTCAATACAAATCTTATACATATTTCGATATTAATATAAGCCTTTTTTTATTAAGCTATAATTTATCATAATTTGATTTTCACACATCATCCTTTCTTTCCTCATCTATGTTTCCTTTATAATTATTAAAAATTGAATGCACTGATTACACTATATAATTAATTAAATATATTAACAAGTAATACAATTATTCGCAGAGAAGAATATATGATATATTATTTACAGCTCGTACAAGATTGAAGAAGATGATCGTACCGCTCTTACTTCTGTTGGGTTTAAAGGCAGTAATTATTCTGCCCATCGTAATCTCCGCGATCGGTCTGATAGGCCTTAAGGGCTTGGGCGTAGGGCTTATATCGCTTGTGCTTTCCGGCGCGATAGGCATGAAGGCCCTTCTTACACCACCACCGCCTCCGCCAAGAGTCAGCTATGGCATTGTGAGACCGCATGAAATTCATCACGATCACTGGCATAGATCAGAACAAGAAGTTAATCAACCTTATAAAGGCTGGACACCGGAATTGAATGGCGAACAATATCCATATCAAGACATTGCGTAAAATGTCCTTGCCACTTGTTCATTTATTTATTTATTTATTTATTCCGCGTCTCTGACACATACTTGCTTTATATATGAAATAAAATAAATCGTCTTTTTTTTATACAATCTTGTCTTGATTATTGTTATTATCGGCTGAATTATGAAAGATGTCATATCGCATCGGTGATATCGATGATATTACACGAATTGTCAAAAACGTCATCGCGACATCAGCAGATTACTAAACAGATATGTCATACTAATACTCGATCTAAATGTGAGATTGATAATAAGGATTATTTTTTACAATGAGGATTTTAAATAAATAATTATATACTATATAAAATATCGATATATATATATATGTATAGTCATAAACGGGTTACTCAGTTGGCCAGACGAGAAGGCTAATGACCTAGATGGAGGTTCACGGACGGAGAGAAGATAGAATGCTGTTGTGAGGGTGGGAGAGATGGCGGAGAATGACCGGATCAAGGTGGGGAATTAGGAAGAGGAAGGAAACGAGGTTACTGTGCCAGGCAAGGTAGGAAAGCGGATCGTAGCTATGATTGGTCCACTGAGTTCCCCCTAGATGCTGCATACATATCAAGGTCAGTGGGTCATTGCCTCCACGTGGTTCTCTCCACTTCCACTGTAGCAAGGTACGACCGTGGCCTTCTTGGTGGGAGCTTGAATAACGGCATCGGTTGTAATTAGTTGAGTCGTTGGAGAAGAGTGGGATGGCAAATACGGGTATATATGAACTGTTTGAGAGGACAGCACTGTCGAGAAGCAGCAACCACGATGAAGAACGCAAGTTCCGATTCTCATACTGAAAGACATATTTAAAAAAAAAAATGTATATTATTGTTCATAAGACGTTACAAGTTTATATTTTTAACTCACAAAATAAAATCGTGGAAATTTTTAATGTACATATTCTATACATTTAAAAATTATCTATTTTGATAAAATATTAATACAATATTAATATAAATTATTTGTTTCAATTTTATACTACTAGTATGACTAGGGTTCTGTATCTGTAATTATAATAAAAATATGCAGCAAAATATCTATGATTAGACTTGAAAATATTAGAATTTTGTTGCCTAAGCTTATTCTCTTTTTATATAATATTAATAGTTACAAATATATTTCATGACATAAGCTTGCAATTGTAACATCACAAATGTAATTTTTATGCAATTTTTGTGCAAGCAGTTTCTAAAATTTTTCTCTCTACGCGTATTCTTCATTTTTATAATATTACCGTTCACATTAATTTCTAAAGATATAATTCTATAAATATAGAAAATGTAAAGTTACATGTATAATAAAGATTTTAAGCAATACGTATGTACTTTTAAAAAATTAAACATTTTTTATGTGTTTTTATAGTTTCTCTTATCTTATTTTATATAAATATACATATATATACATACATACATACATACATACACACACACACACACACACACACACACATATATATATATATATATACAGATTACAAAATACACATTAATGTAATAATATTTTACGATTATATACCATTTAAAATTTTTCTTATATTTAATAAGTTAAATTAATATGTTGACTCACACATATATTACGAAAACAAAAAGTGGAAAGAAATATTTCACAAATATATTGCTTGAAATATAATTATATATATATAATATAGTATTATATTATTTTCTAGAAATCGAGAAATTTGTCACAAATATTGTAAAAAATTGTTATGCATTATTTTTTAATATATTAAATTTTTGTTGTACAGGAATGTAGTTTGACAAAAAATATTTTTATTATTAGCTAAGAAAATAGATTAAGATATCTTAATATTTATGAATTTAGTAAAGTTTCTAAACATTATTCGAATTCATTAATATTAAATAAATCTATGATTGTGACAATAAATTATTTCGGCACATTGACATGATTAGGCCAATAACGATCGGGTTTTTCGAAATGTAACTCATTGAGAAAACCGCAGCGTAATCGCGCTACATCACTCTATTCTTACAAATCGCTGCGTAGAAGAAATTTGTAGCTTTTAACATTCACTTCGAACTGCCGCGAGAAAAATGCAAAAGTATAAACGCACGCTATGCATTTTTAATACATAGCGGATGTGCGTTCTCGAATTAACGAGGTCTATGCAATCACTCGGGCAGCACCAAGTGTATCAGAAGCAGTAATTTCAACTTTCTTCTTTTTTTCTTGTTTGACACTTTGATGCATAAATCATATATGCGCTACATACACATGCTCATTACGCACTACATATTTCTCTAAAATAAATTCGTGCATTCTTTAAAACTAGATTTGAAAATTATGACATTTTTGACAACAAATAGATGCATATAAATGTATATACAATATAAATAAGAGAAATATGTATAATTTTTATAATATATTATAATAATATATTATAATATATTCATCAGTTGGATACATTTTAAACAACCAGTTAATGTGTAAACAAACAATATCTTTAAATTTATAAAGTATACTTTTTGCCACGTATGTTAATCTATTATCTAATTGTATTTATCAACAAGAGCAAAAATATTATTGTAAGATTTATAAGAGTTTTAGAGAAAAATAAATCCAACAACTCCATTCTTGCACAAATAGAAATATCTAGAATGATAAGTCGAACTCACTCGTTAAAGAATCTTATTTTTCTCGATAAAAGCTAGTGGCAATGTCATTTATAAAATAAAACAACAATTTATATGCTTGTGGATACGTGCACCAAAGTAAAGAACAATAAAGATTGCTTTCCCAGAAGCAAGAAAATCGTCCATAAAAATGTTATTGTTTATTAGCAACGTGATAAACAATGTTTTCTCCAGACATTTGTAAATTTCTAACAGTACCATTCTTGATATTTTAACAATTTCAATATGTAAGACTATGATTTGCTGCGATAACTATCAAGGAGAAATTATTGATACGTTTTATTGCTGATTCTGCGTGAACGTTCTTTAAATTGTTGCAAATTATTAGGTAAATGCGAACGACTTTCTTGAAATAACGCCTATCTCAATTTCAACTGAAAATAGGGTAACTATGGCGTTCCGGAATGCACAATAATGATCTTCATACGAATTCTCTCGCTATAACATTATATTCGCACTTGTAAATGCATGCTATAGTCTATTATTTTTTAAGTACTCTATAATAAAAAAGATTCAATTTTTTATCATAAATTTTACATATTATTTCACATATTATCGCGATAATAAGAATTCAATTTGAAAAAGATTCTTTTATTTTTATTAAAAAAGAGATTTTGTATATATAGAATATTTTGAAAGTTTATTATTTATTCTATATAATGTGCTTTATTTGTTTTAAAGTATGAAAATATGACGATTAAAATAAATAAATAAAATAAGTAAAATAAATTTCAATAGAAATATACATATTAACTTTTCCTTTCTTCTTATGCAATATCTTTTTTTATCTATCATAGACTGTTTGATGATGAATCGTGAGATTAAATGGCATTATTTTTTATCGAATGTCCCAAATACAGTATAATGTTGCGGTTTCAGTTAATGTCCGCTCTCTAAAAACCAGAAAGTACAGATTATACTGCGGATAGTTGTAGTTGAGGTTTGACAAAATAAAAAAAAAAAAATAATAATAAAATTACAATGTCAGGATAAGTATATGAATGTGAACGTGTGATCAAATACAATATACTATACCAAATATTTTAATATCTCCTTTTACTATAATTTTTTTAATTTAATTAGCAACGAAGATAAATGCAAAATATATTTTGATTTGTCTATAAAATTTTTGATTTATTCAGGGAGATAAATGCAAAATATTTTACGATCGTCAAACGACCACTATTGGTTCGATCTGTCGCGCATAACTCGACGAGAACAGGAACAGGGTGACGCGTTCGAGATCGCGCGATTATTAACGAAAGGAAGGCATCGCATGAAAAAGGAAGCGATGAATGGCGAAATGAATGTTTCAAGAAGAAGGCTAGTCCGTTCTAAGTCGGCACACCTGCCGCATGGTTTGCGAGCGCGTCATATCAAGACGTGCAACGCATACAGATACATACGTGCATGCCACGATAAGATTCTATCGAGTTGCTCGTGAAAATCGACTGCGTACTTTCACATCGGCAGATCCGTCTAAAGCGCTATTGCTCAAGCGTAGCGCGCGAAAATCGGATCTCCTACAAGCTAGTTAAACTGGGCTGATTTAAAGTAGGACTGCCGTCTCGTTTCGCCTCGCCTCGCAATAATAATTTTCACGATATACTTATCGCGACAAATTTTTCACTCCGCGCTTCTTACTTACGTCCGGTTCGCAAACTTTGTAAAATTTGTCCTGTTGGCCTTTTGGTTTCATTCATGAAATCGAAAGTGAACTTGCGCGCTGGGCGATCGAGTGTTGATGATACCGGTAATTATCGATTAAATTATTTATATATATTTGGAATGATTAATCCAATTAATTTTATTCCAATGTCGCGTTATTGTCTCTAATTAGAAGTTAGCTTTCCTTCTATCCTTATAAAATTTTATTTTTCTAATAATGCAAGAACAATGTTTAGATTTTTTTCATCAAATATCTAGACAATTTATATTGTATATATACATGTTCTACGTTATATTATATGTATTCAATGTTATGTTTCGCGTTATATTATGTATTCTCTATAGTGGAAAATCTTATTATTATTTAAAAGAAAATAATGTGTAACACTATTTTTATTTATTGTAGATAAAAATTTATAAATGTTTATATAGTTTTATAAATTTTTATAAATTAAACTATATATACATATACAATATATATATATATATAATCTCGAAGAGAATGTATTTAATTATGCAAAAATTTTGATGCATAGTTTTTTTTTTATAAGTTATCTCATAATAATTATTATATAAACTTATAAATTATAAAAATATAAAGATATTTTTTATAGATTATAGCATTGATTATTAGATAATAAGAGATGCTTAAAAAATAATTAATCGCACGTAGTATACATTAACTTATTGTCGATCATACAATTAAATAGGTATCTAGGCGACGAGCATTCGCTCTCATTTATCATTTATCCTACTCGTTTATTGATGATGTTTTTTTTTTCTTTACATAAATTTGACTCAGATTCGAATTCTCCGCTCTATTTGACGCTCCCTCTTGCCGTAGCTACTGGGCGGCTGTGAGAGGCCCCTGCCTCCTCTTCAACATCCACAAAGAAGAGAGTTCCGTCGCCGGTACTCTCGACTATGGAGAATGTATGAAACGACCGAAAGGCAAAAAGGAAAAAGGACTACCTGTTGACTCGCTCTATATATACTGCAAGTATCCGAGGATATGCCCAGTGCACGATACGCGTTTCATCCGTCGGCTTCAAAGTCCTTCGTCTTCGAGGATATCGTCGCGCTGCTGGCGATCCGTAGACCTGGGACAAAAAAAAAAAATCTGCACAAATTCTTCTTACTCCGACCAAACATCGAGGAAGCATCTAAACATTCGCGATGAAAGGAATTACGCACGTCGCCCAATTGTCACGTTGTCATCTCCTCTTTCTTCTGGTACTTTTTCTTTCGGGATGCGTTAACGCGGAGATCGAGAGACGCACATCGAGACAAATGGTGGAAGAAGCGCCGGAAAATCTGGCGTCTAATTTAAACAAGGATTGCGGAAAGTCATACAGTGCCACATGCCTCAAGCTGGACGTGGTGTCCTTCCTGGATAAACTGTCGGAGCAGGAGAACATCGGTATTCTGCCGGGTATATCTGTGATCAAGGAGGACAGTTCCACCAATGTTTCGGCATCGGAGGTAGTCGCCAATTTAGCGAGGGACTTCCCGAACGATGTTGAGAAAAGGCTGGATGCCTATTTGGCTCACAAGGTCGGCAGTTATCTTAACAGCCACTCAATCTCCATCAAGCTTTTCGATCCAAAAACCTTCGAAGCTGCTAGGAGTTTTAACGAAAATGCGCTTGCGCAACTTGGCTTGGGTGGCAATCAAAATGTTGAAACAGGTTAGAATTTTAATTTTATTATTTATCTAGGTATAATAAAGAAAATAGTGAATAACTGGAAGATTATTAGATTATTAAACTGTTTAAACTTATAGAGAGTTTATCTTACAAAAATATATGTACTCGAATCAGTGTGTTTTATCTCGATCATTCCTGTTTTAAGAGATATTAATTATCATTTTATATTTAATACAGGACGTAAAAAGGACAAAGGTAGCGGTGGTTTGATGGCCGCTGCGATGATGATGAAGGCGACTCTCGGTGCGATGGGACTGGCCGCGCTGGCAGCGCTTTCCGGAAAAGCCTTGATGACCGGTTTAATGGCGCTAATGTTGTCAGCCATTATCGGCCTCAAGTCCTTGGCTAGCGGTGGCGAAAAGAAGACCACGTACGAAATCGTCAGCAAACCGGTGTACACCAGCTCGCATACGCACAGCTCGGAGGAACATCACGGACACGGATTCGGACACTCCGGATACGGAAGATCCCTCGATTCCGTTCACGACTCCCTTCAGCAGGCCGTGCTCAAGTACGGCAACGCGCGCGATCGCAGATCGATTTTGCAGAATTAATCTCAGTCCGATGATCTAATCTGACGACTAGTAGTGTCCGCACTCGCCGGTACACGACAGAATCATCTTTAGCACATCTCTACCTCACCAAGTTTCTTTCTTTCCTTGCTGTTTCTCTTTATCCTCTAACGCACTATCGCCTCGTGTTTTCTCCTCACGTCTATCTTTCTATGTTTCCTCCTCATCCTTTTTTCGTTTCCCCCTTCTCTTTCTATCTCGCCATCATTACACTTCTTATTCGCCCCTCTATGATCTCATCTGGCTTCATTTGTCATCTCATAAATTATCATACTTTTATTATTATTTATAGTTACCTACGTATATTTATTGCGGCGCTGTTGCATTTTCAAGCAATGTTTATTGAGAAAGCGCACCATCGTCATGCACGCGGATTGCCCAAGATTATGTACATGATTTTTGAATATTTATTTTGTTACTGTTAAAGTTGTAATAATAAAAAACATTTGTAAAGACACATATATATGTAATGTGTTGTCATTATAATTGTAATAATTTCAGGGATCATTGAAAAATCGTATAACGTATCGGGGGAATACATACACTGCAATAAAAGTGCTTGTCATAGTGATTAACGATAGTCATCGGAAATTTCGTTAGCTTGATGAGAAAATTATCTTGAGCTTCTCTAATTAGTCAGCGTAAACGCATCATGTACAAACGCTGTATCACGCGCTGAAAAGTGCATATGCGTTTACTGTTACACTAATTGAATTGCTACGATTAAACATAGATATCTCTGAAGGTGAATGTACGGACCAATTAGGAAATAATAAGGCCAGTACCTTCACTACGATGGACGATCATCAGACTGACAGACATCAAATCATAGTGTGTTGCGATTCTCAAGGCGCGCATAATCTATCTTACTACACCCACATATATACAAGAACGCATGCACGCGTGCATACACGCACTCACGCGCACACATATATATATAATAACATATACATAATGTATGCTCTTAGTATTTAAAATAAAAAATATAATTATTGTTATAATCATACATATAATCATAAAGAGCAATGAGAGCCAGAGTGTTAACTTATTAATAAAATATTGTATAACAAAAATAAAATAACGGAATATTATATTTTTTTTATATATGGTAAAAAATAAAAGTTACATTATATCTCCAAGAAAATACTAACAATATTTTGACACATCTTCTTCAATAAACGAAGAATATAAAAATAAGAAATTGTAATTAAACGTTTTATTAAATAATATATATACCAACAGACAATTATTACATGTATTTTAATTATGAATTGTTTTTATTTTAATTATAGAATCTGTGATCTTTTAAGTTTTAAGCCTGTAATTAATTTGTAAGTGGCACAAATTGTCTCATTCTTTGAAATGTTCTTATAAGCGTGTCAACGTAATATAGTAGCTTGTAATGCTGTATCCGGAAACGTTTGTTTCGATTATTGCATGTACCATCTAGTTGTGGCTGAAACTCGATGAATGATTTCGATTCGCGTCTTCAATCTTATTATTAGAAGACTACTTGTTCCTCGCTGCAAGTAATGACAATCGTGACAAAGCGTCGCGAAGATACCGCGAATGACATAAATCTCAATGTATATAAGCGATTGCGATGATCCAAAGATCAGTCAGTGTCAGTCAGTGTATACCTTCCAAAGTTATCTCCGTCATTTATCATCGTCATCGGTATCGATCGGCATTAACTACTCACCGTGCAAAAGTGCTTGAACCTATGTTCATCCTTTGTCTATTGATTGCGTGCGCGATCCATGCGAATGCGTACGAAAAGAATGGGATCCAAAATGTCAAGGATTACATTTTTGATACGGGGTTGCACAAGACGCCAGTCGAACGTCGAATATTTGATATCAAGAAAAATGGCATTAAGATCGACGTAAAGGTAGTTCCATCACCCAGAAACGATCCCATGAAGAACAACGATGACGATGGTTTTCCAAAGTTTCCCGTAAAGGACATAGGCAAATGCATTATTGAATTTTCCCTCAGCTGCATCAAGAAACGTTTCGTTCGTTTCTTCGAGACAATAACTCGCCTCGAGGAAATTACTCTGCTCGGACAAGATATGAAATTGGTGAAGATCAGAACAATACATAGATCCGACGGTCGAGCCATAAATGATACGGACGTCAGCATTGAACGCAGCTTGGATGATTTTTTCAATTCCTTTACTTTGCGTATCATGTTACCTAGATGGAACAGTAAGCGTGAAAAGAATCAAATCGATATAATGTACGACGAAACACCCGTAGCGGAAGGTTAGTGCAAAGAATATTGGAACAAGATTGCAGACACGTAATACAGACATTAAAGGCATCTTAAATCCGCAAATATTTCTTAGAAATGTTCAAATATTTTTAGATACTACTATACAACTTGTGCATTGTTTCAAACATTATTGTTCTTACGGTCAAATCGTTAAATATAATTTGTTGCAGGACGAGGTAAAAAAGGTTGCGGAGGGGGATGCGGTGGAGGTGGAGGTGGCAAAGGTGGCAAATGCCAGATGATGATGATGGGTATGCTAATGATGGTCAAAATGAAGCTAATAGGTATAATATTATTTTTATTATTATCTCTTCTATGCTCTCTTGTTGCATTGCACATATATTTTCGCTATTCAAATTTTATTCATATTTCTATTCCGCAAAATGTTTAAATCATATCGAAATATCTTATTATAAAATAAAAAAATCTTAAATACCTGGTGTAATACGATAGCATTGGTGTCACTGAAAAGTATAATGATGGGCGGCATGTCTATGATGATTTCCATGATGATGTTGATGAGCAAATTTGGAAAGGGTGGAGGTGGCGGCGGCGGCCCGTGGCAAGGCGGAGGCGGCGGCGGTCCATGGCAAGGCGGTGGTGGAGGTACGATTAATTTTTCCTTCCTCGTAAAGGAAGCTTGGTTTTTTAATATATATATATGTTTTCTGTCTAATCGTTGAGATCTGAATACAATTAATTTCTTAATCGCCCGCACTAATTTACATTCGCGCACGCGCACGCGTCGATGCTCTATTATAAAATTTTGATAATCACTAACTTTGATAACTTATATAACAATATAGAAAATTAATATAATTGCAATCTTTTATAACAAAGTCTATAAATAACAAAACTAAATATCTTCGCGAAACATTCAATAACATCTACATCATTTACCTGGTAACACTTTCTAGGACAACTCAAAGAAATTGTACTTCTTACGAAAGCCTCGGGTGGTGGTGGTGGCGGACCTAGTGATAGTTATGGTGCACCTCCACCAAGTAGTTATGGTCCCCCTTCAGGAGGTGGCGGCGGCTATGGCGGTGGGGGTGGATGGGGTCGCAGCTTCCACAAACGGCCGATGATGTTATCCTACGACGAAGTGATTCAGGAGAAAATCGCAGATGATGGATCTAATCGCACACCGATGATAGGAGAAGCTATCTCGAACGCGGAGAGTATCGATTATCCGGACTACCAGGACTATCAAAAATCACCATCAGAAATAAGCTCAAATTCTACGATTTCTAATTGGAATATTGCGAACTACAATGCTCTCCATAAATATGGAAACACCAATGTAACTGCTGATTCGGTGAAAAATATTTCAAAGATAGAAACAATGGTGAATGCGAGAGAAAGAAATTTCATCTTCGACAGAAATTCATCTAATACCAAACTCATTGATGTAACCGAGAAAAATGTTGATTTAATAACAAGCACAAATCAATCTAATGTTAATTATAAAACAGATGTGACATATATGGATGAATGGCAGGCTACAGCTGAAAAAATAACTTCCAATAATGTTCCATCGTCAAATTCAAATGTAAAAATTGAATTACAGCAAACCGAGCCGCATTCTAAAAATATGTCTTTGTTACATGGAATTTAGATTGTTGATTGTCTAACATATTATTGTATATGTATATTTTTAAATAAAAAATATTGCAATCTTATACAATGATTGAAAATATGTATTTTATTGATATATATATATATATATTGTTCACATTTTTAATAATTTTTATAAAAGAAACGTTTTTAAATAAAAATTACATTAAAAATTACATAGAAGATTGATATATTTAAAAAAGGAAGATATTGTTTAATTTTTTTAGTAATTACAACAGTTTGATTTAATAAAAATTAATGATATATCATATTGCTAATTTAATAATAACTATATTATAAACTTTTTATGACTCAACAATTTATTTTTAAATTGTCTATCAATTTTGTTCGAAAGATAGTGGCGCAATCTTCTGAAGAATCTTTTAAGCTTCTTTCCATGACTTTCTAGTAAGTAACCGACCTTGAATGTTGCCGGAAGTGTAAGAAATCCATTTTATCTGATACACTTAGTATACCGGTTGAGAGTCTTTGAAGAGCGTGAGGAACATCGACACCAGGTGTCGAAAGTTATTTGTGACTTCGATCAAATTCAAGATTTAACAGATATATGCAAATCGTTTTGAAAAAAATACAGATAAAACATATTCGAGGCCTGTAACGGTTTTTCTCTTGCGTCATGGTCCGAAAATTTCTATTTCTTCCGTATTATACATATACCTTTCATATTAAAATCGACCGCAATTATTTATAGTCATCTTTTATTCGGAGAGATATTTCTCACATCGACTCTCCAATGTTAGCGTTTATTGCTAAATCCACTGATTTGTGGGATATTTATCCAGTATATTTTGTACACTTATTTATCCAGTAAGTTTATTCTTTATAAAATAATAATTGTAATACGATATTAAAGATGTAATGTACCAAGAATAATAAAATAAAGATATTTTTTGTGTACAAATATCAAATAAATCAATTCCTAAAAAGTTTAGTAAAATACAATATTATTGAAAATTATCTAATTAACTGTTATATCTATAAATATACATAATGGATATTATTTCGTTAAATATTTATCAGTTTCTATTCAAAATTAACATAAACTCAGTTGCGCTTTGGTGATCTTCATGTACGGCTAAATTCTTAAGTCGTGTCATGTCCGAGCTTTTTACTCGCGCAATGATCGACCTACATTAATGCATTGACCATCTAATTGAAGTTCTCGACACGTAGCCTTTTCGGTGGCAACGCGATCTGATTTTAAAGGAATAACGGCAGGTGAATTTATCCTCAAACGTCTCTATGGACAGTGACACGGAGCGTATACCTTTATGGTCGCACATTTGATTTTCTCAGAATGCTCTCCTTTAATCATTTTGACGAGGAAGCATCTGCTTAAACCACGAGGTCATTTGTCGATTACCGTTAGATAGCCCACTGATCAACGGGATCCCGCTCCCTTTCGCGATCGGGAAAATTGGTGAAAGTGTTCGTATCGTCCGACAGAAAGAGGATTTCCTGTTCCGGAAGTAGGTGCGCCTGAGGATAGGTTGGTTCACTTTCCTACGTTACTGTATCTCTCGATAACTATCGCATTAGCTATCGAGAAAACTTTTTGAAAGGATCTATATATATACCCAATGACAATTGATTTCTAAATATACGATTAATAAAATGTATATATCATTTTGGAGCAAGAGCAATTTATATTGCTCTCTATCAAAAATATAAAAAAATTATGCATCATTTTGTCATAAAGAAAAGCAATAATTAAATCGCAAAAGCAATTTTTATTATTTTTTTGCGCTATAATATGGAATAATTGCTTGAGGGAATAATAAAATTTTTTAATCTTTCGTTATATTTAATTTTCCCCCTTAATATTAACTTTAATAATATTAGTTACAAGAATATGATTATTGGTTTTCAATATTTATTTCCGTGCACATATTTAATAGGATAGTTTCCGTTTACTTATTCACACACACACACACACACACATATATATATCTGTCAAAAAAGCCAAAAGCCATTTCACCGTCACAGTTTGTCAGTTGATGTAACGGACAGATCGGACGGCGATCTATACTACGTAATATGAGGCAATGCATAGAGTATGCTATTTGTTCCGTCAGAGATGGTGCGATAATATTATATTTGCATGCTGTCTGATTCATAGGAAGAAGTGTAGGAGATGGGTAAGTGGGTGAGTAAATGTCGTCGCTCTCTTCGTCAAAATATGAGAATATGAAAAAGTTAGAATTAATTCTTTGACGATAATGACAGTTAACTTTTATGATATTTTATATCTAATCTTAGCTATATAATATCTTAAGGAAAATTTTTTTAATTTGATGTAGACATAAAGTTGCGGGAGTGTATTATATAAGAACCTGTATTATAAAATTAAAAATGTATTTTTCTATAATATCTGAAATTAAAATTTTTAATACATCAATATTATAAAATTTTTAAACACCGTATTGATAAATAGAATATCCTTTATAAAAGATGATTGGAAAAATAATATCCATATGCCGTTAAAAAAGTAAAAATCTAAAATATTAAAAATAAAAAAAAAATGTATTTTCTAATATCCTCTTTAAATTATCATTGAATGATAAATTTCGATAGAACTCACAATTATCGATTACCATACAATACATCTTTTTTAAATGGCCATAAAGCTTAAATTTCATCACTCACCCAATATGTGACATGTCCCAGTTGCTTGGTTCACTTTGTGCGCATGCAAACCAGTTTCGATGCATCGCAAATACTTTCTGTTCGGGCTACTATCGCCGTTAAAGTTTGCGTTTCTGGTTTACGATTCTGACAATTCTCAATTATATTTGCTATGTGAAATACTTTCTAATGACATTAGGATATATCAGTCGCACACGCGCGAATGATATCTCCCAAATAATCTACTAGTCAGACCGACACAAATTGCTTCCTCTTTTGGAGACCGTTGTATATTATGAAATAATTATAAGCATAGAAAAAAAGGGAGTTTAATTAACTCAGTAATGTACACATATTACCATCATTACTGGAATTACTAGCGAATCCATTAAATTAAGTTTTACCAAATGTATGTTTCGACGGTACACGTACAATTTGCGCTGTAATAACATAATAAATCTCGAGGAAAAATTAGGAATATGGCTAAGAACAAACACTGTTTGTGTCGTAAACTATAGGATAGATATAAAATAGATTTTTAATTGATTATTATTTTACTAATCTCTGGTTAGAAATTTTAATACGATAAATGAAATAAGATAAATATATTCTTTCGTTCGTTTACACCTGAATATTAATTGCCTAAATATTAATTATTATAAACTGATATTTTTACTCAAAGTTAAATAATTTAAAAGCGTGTGAATTTCAATATATGTAATATAATACTGCTTTTAGTTTCGCGAAATGGAAAAGTCTTATCGCCCGCATCACTATATGATAAATTATAGTCAAGACGTAACTGGGTTGCGTTGGAATGTTGAATTGAACCTCTTGTTCTTCCATGGGTATCGAGAACTCAGAAGAAGTGAGGAAATCAGAGACGTGCGCGCGTGCACGTTATATTTTGTATTCGTCAACGGAGACAAGTTCTTGTGAGCGGCGAGAACGAAATTCTCCACGTGAGAGAGAGAGAGAGAGAAATCCTGTTTCCTCGAGAATGCCCCTTACGCGTGTGCGTGTGATCGCTTTTCGGCAGCGAACGCGTAAGCCGGTCATGCACCTCAACCTACCTACGTAGCATCTTTATTAGTGGGTTAATGGAATTCATCCGGTCCACTCGCTTTGACTTGGCCCACCACCTGATCAACTGCTTGGTCAACTCATACTGTAAGATGATGTCTTCGGAACCTTGATATCGATGCGACCTATTTGCTTTTGGACTCGGGGTCAATTTGTCCGATTAATGCGCTACTTTGAAAAATAATCCATGTATCAAAAATACATAAAATAACAAAAACTAGTGCGTTAATATTATGTGGCCTGTGTAAAAATATATAAAAATTGTGTAATATAATGTAAAAAGAGAGACATAATAACTACGATATGTTTTAATAAGATTTTATGTCTCGAGAGAAAAATTGTTTTTAGCAAAATTGGAAGAAATAAAGAAGACATTAGATAAATTTAATATATTACGCGGGTATCTTCGCATTAGTCATTATTACATTAGAGAGACGAAGAAGATATGTCTAGCTGTCACTTAAGTAACTTGTAAGTTAAACATGGATTAAACGCATCGTAGTTACTGGTTGAAATAATGGGAACACCTTCACTAGAAATCTATCCAGTGAAAAGCTTGAGAAACGCGATTGACGAGTTAAATGTAGCAAAATATAATTGCAGCAAATTATTCTGGCTTATTTTTTTATTTTCAATATTTCAATTTGATATTTTATATCCAAGAGTATATAGATAAAGATCGTAAAAACACCCTTCAGAGATTGTAAAGCATTGTTTCCGTAGGAATTACAAATTAGGTTGTTTCACAAAGTAAAACGTACATTACATTCTTTAATCATAAATGACTTTTTCTTCGAATACTACTTGCGTCGACACAATTTTTTACTCATTATACTAATGCTTATGCGCATATGTGAAATTTATTATTATGCCTTAACACAATGTTATTTCCATGTATTCCAATGTACCATGGTGTATGTATGGCGTGTGCGGAAAAAGTTATTCATTTGGGATTCATTTATGAATGCTTCGCTACAATCAGGATCTGAAAGTGTGTTTCTATTAATGTATGTGCTTACATACATAAAATTTTATAGATTCAATTTATTGTTAAATTAAATATAGATATTGCTGATTATAATATTTTAATATAAGAAATAGTATTTGAAAAATCGATATTACTATCTGACAGGTGTCAGAGAAACTTATATCTTTAAAAATATCTCTTTATATTGTATTTAGAGTTTAATAAAAAAAAAAAAAAATATTCTTATTTTGTCTTAGCCTGACACATATACACAGGTTGCAGACAGTAAACTACAATTTAAAAAATATATATATACTTACTAAATCATTTATATCCAAAAATAATTTTTATATTCACACCTAAACGCAATGTACAGTATATATATTTTTATTAAACAACAGTTCATAAATCCATGTTGCAATTAATTGTTATCGCATCTAAATGACTTCGACATATTAATTTTTATAACTATAATATTTTAATTCTAGTTTAGTATTTTAGATTCCCATTCATTACGTCGGCATGGATAAAGGAAGTTGAACTATATTTTCACCGGAATATACGTAGCAAACGTAAATATAATTCTGTATAAATGGCCGACAATTCAACTATGTACTTTCTTGCGAGGAAATTTCTTGCCATCGTCATCTTTCGAAGAAGTCAATTGCGACCAACAGTTCATAAATGACCGTAATTAATTTTTTATATAAAAGTGACATTGCGTGCCAGTATATAATATACTGTTAATTGTGGTTTAATTATATCTCATATGTTTATCGTGATGTAGAAAAATTAATAAGACATCCTATAGACAATATACAATCTTTCAGAATACGTAATAAATGTAAAAGCAGATTTTTATGTAATTTAATACAAGTTATTTAAATCTCATCTTCGCGCAAACATATCGCATCTGGACATTTGTAGCAAAAGTACAATCTTTGAATTTCAGTGAAATTCGAAATTATATATTACATTCGATTATAAACGCGACAGAAGGCAAATGCGACGCTGCGTATTTTGTATTTTCAAGTTATTGGAGAGGAGATATTCTAGAGACCCTTTAACACTGAAAACAAAAATTGACGTGACATTCGGATTCGATTGGAACAACGTGTCTTCGGGTCGCTGCATATTTATGCATCTGACCAGATCTTTGGCCAGGAGCCCAACGGTTTTAAACGGACGCGTGTAACAACCACAGGTCTGGTCGGTTGCAGTCCGAGAGGAGACGATAATGACCTTCCACAGAGGAGCTCGCTAAAGAAGGAGTAGGAGGGCGTTTGACACACTTGACGCTCAGGTGAATTGTAAGCGAGAAAGGCTCGTGGTTAGTGCGAAGCGAGAAATCGAACGGTGCACGTCTTGACGGAGGAGAGTGAGACAGAGAAAAAGAAAGGTAAAAAAGAGACAAGATAGATCGAAAGATGTGACATGTGACAATAATGACAAACGTATCAATAGCATGACAATTGACGTCTGCGATGCAACGTAATTGCAACGGCAGAGTCTGCCGATTGTACATCACGCCGAATCGCCGAAGAGGCTCTCACGCAGAGAAGAGGATTGTTGATAAGGGGTGGGAGAAGGTCAGGTTTTCGACCACGAAGAAGGAGGGAGGGTCGACATCTCCAATAAGTAGAAAGAGCATGCGATGACCGCAGGTAGATACCAAAGAATTCGTGTACATACGTGAACGAAGTGACGATGATAAATTTGCAATATGTAAAGTGCGCCGGTTTCAGTTACTAGATAAGTAATTGGCCAGCGCTATCGTCGGTGGTGTACATTCAGAGCGTGCAGTGTTTCCGGTACGCTACCTCATATTTCTGGTCATAAACGTAAAAATCGAGTCAAATATAAAATTTAATAACATTAAACGTAGTTAATCTCGACAGAAGTGCTATCGAAGATGCATTGGGGCTCGACGTTGTTCCTGTTATGTCTCTCGATAACATTATCATACTCGAATCTGTTCAGTATCGAGAAATTCAGATTGTATGCAAAGATCCTGAAGCTCGACAAGTTAAACATCAACGAAACGGGAAACGAGCTCTGGCATGGAATCTTCAGGGATTGCGACGAGAGAGTGACGTTTTCCTGCATACAAAAGAACGCGTACACGTACCTTGACAATGCGTTCATCGAGAGAGATAATATCACCGTTTTCGACGGTCTGATTCTTACGAAAAATAACGTTACTTACGATACGTGTCCTAAAGCAGAAAATCTCAACGATGTTCGTGAGAATCTCGTAGATGACGTCGACACGGACGACTGCGAAAACAAAACGATCGAAGAAGAAAGAGAGCAAGGACGGAAGTTCGGGGATGAGTCACCGCTCGAAGAAATCACGAACGCTCTACGACAGAAAACAGTGAAATTTTTATCCACACGAAATTACGAAATTCAATTTCCGCAGTTCTTTTTCGAAGGTGCAACTGTAAAGATAAGCCCGCGCGAGATAGACGAGAATGGAGCTCTTCTCAGAATAGATTTCGGAAATCAACAAGTGGTACAAGAGGAGGGACGAATCTTCTTTAAAAAAATCAGTAAGCATTTTTGATAATCGATAAAAGTACGTGATACTTGTATAATATTTATAAAATAATAATATTTATAATTGTTTTATGACAGAGATTGCAATTAGAAAATTGCAAAATTTGCTGTATAATATTTTGTTTTATTCTAGAAAAATTCATACAGAATAGATTGTTAACCAGTTTCTTGGCGCTTCTCTTAATTATCAAGTTAATTAAAGTGAAGTTCCTTTTCGTCATTCCGTTCCTTTTCGGTGTGGGCGCTGCGAAGAAACTTTTCCTCAAACTGCTACTGTTTTTCATTCCTGCGTTCGCGCATATTTTCAAGCTCTGCTCCAGCTATTATTCGTCTCACGCGACCAAGTATCATCATCATCATCATCAAGTATGCGAATAATTTCCCCTTTCTCTTATCTTTTTTTTTTTTTTTTTTTTATATATATAAAATATCTTCTTTCAAAATCTTTCTTTCAGATAGCGCATCATCATCATCACGTGCCAGTTCCGGTACCTCTCCCATCTTATTACGATCATCACCCTCATCGCGATGACTTTGACGGGTACGATTACACCCACCCTCATGTTCAATACCGGAAAGATATGGAAGAGTTGAAAGAATGGGGCATCGAGCCTTATGAGGAGCCCTACGAAGAGTCGAGCCAGCAGTTAAATCGCGTGATCCCAGCTCCAGGCGCAGCTTCCGGTCTCGTGTATCCAGGTTTGTATGGATTATCGCAACATACGTCAAACATAAAACCGATTGCATCATCTTATTTAGATAATTTGATGACAGCTGGCGCGCATAACTTGGCCTACTCCGGATATCTCAACGACATTAAATACAATCAACGACCCGCGGCGCAGCCAACTGCCGCTGTACTTTCGGTAAATCCCATCAGTCTCGTATCCGGTACGAAGACATCGGTAAAGAATCCTTATACCGTGTTCGCGCCGAACGTACGACCGACTCATCAGAGACTCTTGACACCCGTCGCAACCGCCAAGAGCTCGTCTGTATCGATCTCACGGCAAGAAACGGACGATGAGTATTACGGATCGATAATCGAACGACTGGATGTAATCTTCGGGCAACTGAGATTCTACGAAGAGACGTGCAAGGAAATGCTCGTCTGTAGTATGTACAAGAACCCGACGGAGTACTCGCCGCACAGTAACCTTGTATCAAACGAGCTTTCCAGGTATGAGAAATGCGGTAGCTACGTACCATACGTAGCTTATTGATTAAATCGCTGCGTATCGCAAAGAGAAAGGTGGAGATGGCTCGCGTGCTCTGAATCACATTAATCGGGTCATGTTGGCTTTAACTCTCTCTCTCTCTCTCTCTTTTTTTTATCACATCGTTCCTTTTTGCCGTTTCTCAATGCCGCGATTGCGATTTCGCGTGTCGTCAAACTTATTTACTTTAACATTGCGTTTTGCTTGATATTTCATCAATAATAGGCGTGAGCTATAAAGTGCTTTCACCGAATCAGCTTTGCGACAAACTGGAAAGTTCTCGTTGTGTTCGAGTTTGTTTGCTGGATAACTAGCTTACGTACAATTATCGGCTTTCAAAGATTAATTTTCTATTAATTACGTTTTTTTAGATTGACGGCTTATGCCGAATTCTTTCAATAATGAGTAAGAAAAATAACACGAATCGGGCGCGGCTTGAAATATGCATGTCAATTAAGATGCATAATTATTGCATCTTTTAGAAATATTATTATTATAATATTATTCTTATTATTACATATTATTATTATATTAATATTATTATTATTATTATTATTATTATTATGTTATTATTATAATTAATATAATTGCATATATTTTCAGAGATCCGCAGGAACTCAAGAGTAGTGTAACAGACAGTGTGTACACTCAGAGATTTTATAGATACTTGAACGCGGCCAGGCACGGTCAAGATGGTGGAGATTGCCTCAGGACATATCCTTGTAACAATAATAACGAATAAATGTTTTGTAATAAATGTGAAATTTATATCTCGTATTAATGCGACTAATAAAAATCATATTAATACGGCAAATGTTATCCGTTCTAAAGCAAATGCTGTTAAACATATTTGCTCAATAAGCTCGACAAACTTGCATCGAGTAGATCAATGTTGTAAAGTTGCGTATATAATATAATGTCGATATAAAAGAGAGACCAACAGTACTGCCATGCATTAATTTATAAATATATAATTTATCAGATGCGCAAGAACCCATCTAATTTTCCTATTAGAAAATAAATTGAAGTGTTGTGCGAATAAATTCGCAAAAGTTCTGACAATTGATTTAGTTTTATGAAACTAATCGACAATGTTGAATGAAATATTTATTGTATTTATTGTATAATTTATGTAATTTTTTAAGCGATCGAATTTAGTGAGGAGTTTAATCGGTAGATTTTGTGATGATGTGTCAAAGTTTTAGAAATCTATTGACACGTTGTCAGGAAGATCACTCCTCAGGGATATTATCATTATTAGATATGGTTAAATAAGAGGATTGATATGACATTTTGGATTTTGTGGCATTTTATGGGTTAAATGTGATTTATAATTTTTAGGTAAATTTTGGTGTATATATAAATTTGGTGTATGTAATAAAGAATTCTATTGTATTAATTTAGTTATACTTTGACAGTAGATATTTGAGATAAAAAAAAAACCAATTTTTTCCGTTACATAACATATAATATATTGTACGACGATTAACATTTTCACTTTTCACATGTAAAATGAAATAATTATCATTTCGTAAGGTTTCATATTTTGTATAATTACGTATGCAATAATATAAGAATGGTTAAATAATATTCTGCAATAATTTAAAAATCTGTCGCGTTTTCTGCATAAAAAAGATATTGCTCGTAATGCTATATAAAAATTAATTGATAAATAGTGTTTGCTGTATAAATTTTATGAATATTGTTTATTCCGCTAGAGAGATAACTAATCAATTACTATTAAATATTCGGGTGCCATACCCAACAACTGTTATTTTCAACTTAACACCATCTTAAATTTTCTACATATAAAAGTATATCCAAATATGATGTAAAAATTAAATAAACACTTTTGTAATTAGTTATACAATCTAATTATGTATATGTAATTTATGTGTAATAAAACATTAAATCAATTTTATTATATTATTATATATTATCCTTTTAACTCTAATATACTCGCGCTTGTGTTTATCATATTTTAATGTAGCAAACAATTACTATATAAATAATATAAATTATTATATAAACAAATTATCAAATAAACTCTCATATAAATTATTAAAATTTAAGTACTTTTATGAATATTCTCAAGAATATTATTGATTCAATTTCTTTTCAATATTATAAATATGTGAGTCTCAATAATAAGTCGCAGTTTGTTTCAGTTCTTTATTAGTTTCTTTTTTTTTATCTTAGATAATATTAATTCTCAAAAATTCTATAATCAATTTAGTCCTATTGTGATATCGCTATTTTATTTCTTGATTGACAAAGACAAAACAAATGATAGATTCAAAGAAATAAAATAATATTATAAAGAAAGAAGAAAAAGAGAGTAAATGTATAATATTTTTAGTATTACGAGAGAGATATACAATATAATAAAATTACGTTTTACTAACAATAAGTAGAGAGAAGAATTTAAAATTATTATATACAAATATAATTACTTCAAAATTTATTTTATCAAAGACTTTATAGTATATTTACTTTTATTTTTCATTAGAGTTCAAAAATTTTAATGGAAACGTAATGATTTTCCGATTCGATATTTCAATATCGTACGTTTATAATTATTTTGTATCTCTCTTGATCCAATAAAAATAAATTTTTTTATAAATTACATATAAATACATAATAAAAATATTTATAAATTTTACCATGCTAATACAAATCATACCGTGGAAAAATTCAAGGAAATCATAAATTTATCAAATTTAACTCTTATATAAATATAGTTTACATCAATATATTTATCTGGGTATTGTTTTCCGAGTGGACATATTCTAAAAATGGAAGCAATTTTTGGTATGGATGTCGAAATCAAAACCAGAAGGACGAGAGGGTACTTATACTTTGTACAATAAAACCATCGACACCCTAGATAATAAGGCTTTCTTCTTTTCTTTCGGCCAGCCAGTAACACGTCTCTAATTAAAATTCATTGGACGTACGCGAATGCCATCGCCTATAAAACCCCGTTGACTTCGTTCGTACTGGCATTCTGTGTTTAGTCTCTAACAAATCGGTGGTATCGCCATGAGGCTCTTAATCACTTTTGTGTCAGTATTTCTCCTGGCTACCCTCAGTGGTGCACAACAAACAGAGACTACCGTCAACATCTTGCAAAAAATTTATCACAGGTATGTATAATTATATTATAAATTGTGTATAGTTATATTATAATTTTCTCGTATTTATAATTTTAATTATTAAAAATTAATTGCATTGCATAAGCTATAATTTACGAATTGTTTGAATCAGAATAGTTATATATAAAAACTTCTTAAATGTTTTCACGCACAAATTTCAAACGTTACAGATGCGCAGATAGCGAATCCATGTTATCTTGTGTTAAACCGAAGGTGTTGGCTTATCTCACCGATGCTGTGAAACAAGACAGATTGGCAATTACGGAGAATTTAGCGCTGGTTAAATCCCGTGACGCGGCGGCAGATAGTGCGGAAGATTACTCGCGATACGATGCCGCGGATCCATCCAAGAGGAAACTCTCGCGAACATTGTTGCTCGAGAAATTGGACGCGTACCTGTCAAGCCATCAGCTTGAGGCTAAACTACCGGAAGCAATAGCGGAATCGAACATTGTTCCTAGATCTTTAATTGACAGTATGCCAAAGAGTCTTATCGTCCCTCTTAGTGATTCTTCTATTGAACAAGGTAATCTAATAACAAATAATACACGTCACAGACGATATACAATACATATTATTTATATGATTCTCGTTTGACGTGCAAAACGCTTAGAGAGAAAAATAATCGTGAAAATATTAAGAAACACGTTAACTTTACATATTTTTGCAGGTCGTGGTTTCGTCAAAAAAGTGATGATACCATTCTTACTTGGTCTCAAATTCAAAGCCACTGCTTTAGTACCCCTCGCTCTTGCTCTGATCGCCTTAAAGACGTGGAAAGCGTTAACTCTGGGTCTGCTTTCGTTGGTCCTCAGCGGAGCGATGTTCATCTTCAAATTAACAAAACCGAAAGTCGCTTACGAACTTATTCACTATGGACATCCACCTGTCGAACATCCACCTCACTGGGACACCGCACCTCACGGACCTTACAGAGCCTATAGAAAATAAAACGGCGTAGAACAAAATTGATCATTTTATCATCCGTACTTATTTAATATTTATCGATTACACTAGTACGTGTGTATGTCCCGTCTGCGTTACTTAAATGTAATAAAAGTTTTTATATTGTTTTATCAATCGAATCTCTTGTGATTATTTTTATCTCAATCTTCTCCAGTTTAATATAACTCATATTCTTTTTCTTAGAAATGCGATTTTAAGAATATTATCGCTCTAATATCGGAAAATGTAAAAAAGATCGTAGAAAAATACGATTAAAAACACATTAAAATGAAAAAAGCAACACATTTCTTAATACTTTACCTTGTGCATTCTCGCATAATATGCGATACGAACTTGAAGAACGGGATATTTGAATTAATTATCAATAAACTTGATGGAATTAGTTAGCATTAACAGAAATTATATATAATAATATATAAGAATATACGATTATGTATAAATGTAAATAAAAAAAAATAGAATAAAAAATTATGTATAAAGAGAGAGATGTTTGTAATATAAAATTGTTAAAGCTCAACTGCTGCTAAAAACTGTATTATATAGCTATTAGAGCTATTACGTCTATTAATTTATGTGATCTGTATTATTAAATTTTTTGTTTGTGTTTTTATAAATATTTGCTACATCTGTAAAAAAAAAAAAGGATATGTCTAAACATAATACAATATTCGCGCGCGTTTTGCAGCTTAACAAACTTTTGTTGTCGCACATAAATTTGATTTGTCAACAATAAGCAAATTAAGAATACAATAGGAATAGACCGATCGCACGAAAGATATTGATCGATATTTCGTCGGATAGACGGCCTGAATGCTTATGCAAACTCGACCCGAAATTCCAGTTGCTATTTGTTACGACAGAGAAGAAGTCGGGCAGGACAAAAGTGTCTCCGATGGTACCCGATGTGCATTTTCGTGCGAGAAACTTGCACGCAACTCGCATCACTGATGTACCCTCGTGCTATTTTCCTTAAGCTCGATCGGGAGCTACAGTTTAATAAGGTCTAACAGAGTGAAATTGGTAGTTCTAGAGAGGATAATGGCATAAGGAGAGAGAACATAGATAGAACGGAACAGTGTGTAGAAAGTCATGAACGTGATATGAATAAATGATCGATTCAATGCCAATGTTACAACGACTTCGATGTCAAGGATAAAGGAGTCTTACGTATATAATTCCCGGTTACTTGCTATAAATAGAAGAATAATTAAAATAAAATAAATAACTTTTTATAATCTTCTCCTGCCTAATTTCTTTTTTATTAATAAAAAATTGTCGACATTTAATTCTGTTATTTATTGCTAATATAAGTTGTAAATACTGATTATGAGACAACGAATTAATTAATAATATTATTTCTTATTATTTCAGAATAGAAATTAATTAATTAACCTGATTGTTAATATCTTTTTTCTTTTAAAAATTTATTTATAACTTTATGAGTAGTTTATCGAAAACTTTATAAAAGTAATTTATCCCTTTTATAGGTAAAATTTTAATTTTATGAAATTATTGATGCTTTATAATATTCCAGGAAATCTTTAACATAGATTAGTTTCCTTTCTCTTTAATGTTTTTAATAACTTCTTAATTCTGTTCGTTTTCGTGTCACGACGAACTAAGACCGATTATAAAATCCGGTTGCGTTCATTATGAAAAATCTAATTTCAGACCATGCGCCAAAAAATATTCCACGAACGTTTATCGCCGCAAATAGGTCTTCCGATATCGTCGATAGAAAGCAAACTGCTACTCATTAATATTATAGATTCCATCGCGTTTTACGATCCAAAAGTATGACCCATTGGCATATTGGTTGGACCGCTACCCCGATTTGACGTCGCGTGCAGCGTGGTCGCGCGATCTCACGCTCGCACAGTCTATCCTCCCTCATCAGGTAGTCGCGGCATGATCCATGGCGAGGCCTCGATAATCGAAGACCATACCGAACGAAAAGAAAATCCACACGCGGACGGAAGTAGGGGGTTTGAGAGCGCCGCTACGCGACTCTTCGACGTGCATTGTACGATTCGACGAGATAGGCCTTCGTATAAATACCGTACTGCCCAACCCATCGGCATCAGTCGTCGTATTGCGATCGTTCTCATTCATTATCCACGAATCGGGTGTACAACGCGAACCTTCCTCACGAATCTTCATAAACGGATATCATTGACTGCCAGCGCTATGAGGTTCTTCGTTTTGTGCGCCCTATTCGCGTTGGCCGTCGCGCAACCGGCTAAGAATGACAAGTGGAAGAATGCCATGGACGAGATGGTCGATCGATCCAGGTCTGAATGCTCGCAGAAGAGCGACGAAATTGCTTGCATGAAATTCAAGGTGTTTAATTTGCTCGATCAAATCTTCAGCAAGGATAGCTTCAAGGTAGGTATCAGTAACGCTGGTAGCGGTTTTTCAAAGCGAAACACACAACTTTCATACTTTTATTCTAGTAACTTCTCCTTTTATACTTTGTTTATCAAAATCAAAATTTTGTAAATTTATCTACAACCACGTTATATTATTATTCGATCCTTTTTAATAAAATATTCTGCTTTAAATTCACTGACGTTCGTTATTTTCTCGATTTATTCAGGTGTCCGAAACGATGGAAGTTACACGCAACTCGCATCCTGCCGAAGAGGTATCCGCTCGCAGCGAGACGTCCTTCCTTGACACTGTACAATCCTACTTGGCCTCTCACGACGTGACCTTCAAACTGCCGCTAGATTCCACCGTGAAGGTGAGCTCGCGCAATATCGAGGACGATCAGCTCACCTTCGACGTCAAGTTCGGCCAAGGACGTGCCGTCGATGAGGCCCGCAGGTCCAAGCTGAAGAAGGTCGTCATCCCTATTCTCGTCTTCGTCCTCTTGAAAGCGATGACTCTGATCCCCTTGGCCATCGGTATACTTGGCCTCAAGGCCTGGAATGCCTTGCAACTCTCTTTCTTCAGCTTTATCGTATCCGTCGGTATGGCCATTTTCCAACTCTGCAAAAAGATCGCCGCTGATTCTCATGCTGCGCCCATCGCTCACGGACCTTGGGAGTATCAAGCTCAGTACAGATCTTTCCAAGATAAGGATCAGATCAGTTCGTCGCAGCTTGCGCACAATCTTGCATACTCCGCCCATGCACAATCGTAATGTTACTATCGGCCTGATGACGCTTTTGTAAAATATTTAGTTTCCTATTATTTATAATAAACTATTATCGCAAATCATTTTTAATATTATATAATGTGTCTATTTGAAAACCTGCTTTCCCAATACTACTTTAATACTGTTTCTTAATAATAAAATTTATTTGCAAGAAGAGAAAAAAATTAGATAGTTAATCTATTTCATAAATTATTATTGCAAGTTATTTCGTATCATGTCCATTTGAAAATCTGCTCGACGCTACTTGTTATATAATGATATAATGATTATTCGAAAAAATAGAAAATTAAAGAATAAATATGTAAAGTATTCTATGTCTTAGAAAATACAATTATGTAAAGATATTTATGATAATAACTTTTTGCAATTCTTAATAATTAAAATAAAATTAGAAAGAGAAATTTATTCATATATAAAAAAGATATATTTAAGCTCTGCTATATATTCTGTGCTCTTTTTTTATCATTAAAATATAAATTTCTTCATAGTTTTGGAGAAAAATGTTGCATATAAATTATAGCTCTACATAATAGTCTTATATAATTTGTCTTGTATAAAAATTTATTTTTATAAATAAATCAATTTTATTTCAATAAAAAGTTAAATAAACATTTACTATATTTTGTATACATTTATATATTATGTTGCAATTGATTTGTGATAATATAGAGGAAAGAGCTTCGATATCATTTTAAATTAGCATTTCTTTCTAAGCTTACAAGAACGCTTTCTGCAATCCAAATCAGTCGAGAGGCTCATAAGATACTTACAGAAGACCTACATTCAAATGTGATCACTTTCGTCTTTTACGAAAGTTAATTACAAGTCACCACTTTGAAAGTCATTTCACTCTTTTAACATATCATGTGACTTGCATTCTTTATGAAAACAAGAAAATGTTATTCAACCTACGCACAAAAAAAAGTATGGCAAAGTATTAATGAATTATGAATATAAAATAAATTATAATATTATAAAATTAAATTATATAAAAGATATTAAATTTGGCTCTCAAAAATGTGACGAAACAATAAGTGCATTTTAGAGAGAGAGAGAGAGAGAGAGAGAGAGAGAGAGAGAGAGAGAGAATAGTTAATATAATAAAAATTAAAGTAAATAAGAATTGATAAGTGAATAAAATCTTAATTTCATATTTGCAATTCCATTTAATTACAGTTAAAGCTTTATGTAATAATAATGTGATAATTATAATTTTTTACACTTGTTTTAATTATTTGCTATCTCTTAACTACAAAATCTAAATTCCTAATAATATTTAGCAAATAACACAAAATTATCAGAAATATTTTAAAAAATTTCAAAAATTTTATTAAAGAGAACAAATATATCATATAAGCATCACACAAAAATAAAATAATACAATTTTATGTATGTGTATGTGTATATTTATGAATTAATATTCAGGCCAAATTAATTTTATATTCTATAAGAAAGAAATTAAAAATAATGTATAAACTTGTTACCTATAAACTTGTTTCCGAAAGAAAGAGATTCCATTTCTAACATTACAATAAAATGTACACATATCTCGCTTCTTCTAATACAATCGTGATTTATGGCGTTGTATGCCAAGCGTACAACACCATAATCGCAACGCGTAAATCATTGTAATCATCAGAAAATAATGTAAGAACGCAGTATGATAATATGGAGGCATCGCATCCCTTTAAATTGCTATGCGGTGCTTACGGTTTTCAAGAGTATTACAGAGATGACAGTTACTCATTCTGTTAATCTTGTGATTATAGAAGGCATACGGGCCGCTGAACGGCAGTTTAGCAGACGAGCCGGATAAGAACGCAGGCGAAAAGAGATGCGAGACGCAAGTTCCGTTTCCTGCATGCGCCGCGTGCCATCGTGTACGACGTACGCGTCGCGCGACAATCGACACGTATTATACACGCGTGCATTTGCCTGACAAGCGAATGGGTGAGAGAAGACTCGCGGGGGGTTCGACGAAGAGGGTGATGGTACGACGCTCTATGCCAGTGAAATTTGAATAATTTCCCTTCGATCGTCGATTCCCGGCATGCGTGACCGAATAACATAGTTTCAAGGGGAACAAATTAAATAAAAGGGGCAGGCCACTCCTCCGTCAGTCGCAGTTCGATCATCGGTCGCTCGCACGGGTGGACGATCGATCGCTTTTATCGACACGCGATACCGCGCGGACGGTGAGTGGAAACTACGAGAACAAAAAAAAAAAAAAAGATTCGAACAATTTTTTTGTAAACCATCGAAGAAAGGAAAAGGATCCCGATATGCGACTGATAGCATCGATTGGCGCGATCGTTCTGTTGATTGGATCTTGCGCGGCCAATCAAGACTTCTTAACGAACTCCTTAAATGAGTGTATAAAAGCGGAATCATGGATGTCCTGTCTGAAGCATCAAGTTTTGAGTTGTCTCGATGACAAGTTGGGAACTACCACCGATGCGAGATCACTCGAAACCGTCGACGAGGCAATTGTTGCCAGAACGATCAAATATATGAAGAGTTTCGATTATGGGATCGATTTACCCTTCGTCGATGCTGGTTTAATATATAGACCTAGCAGAAGTTTGATCGATCTTGATGTCGAATTCAAGAATAATGACGTGGCCACCAGTCAAGCGCGAGGACTTTTGAAGAAAAAGCTTTTACTACCGTTCTTGTTATTGCTGAAATTGAAATTGAAAGCTCTAATGCCCATTTTTGTCGCCATTATTGGATTAAAGGCGTTAAAAGCTCTTGTTCTATCGAAGCTCGCTATTCTCATCGTGATCGGATTTGTCGCTCTGCAACTCTTTAAGAAAGGTGGCATGATGATGCCGACAGGTATGTACTTATATAAATATCTCTAATGCTTTATATCGAGAGAATTGTGTAATTGTGTTTTATATTTATTGTTACGTATGTTACGAATACTAGGCGTGCAACTATTTCACGTTACAATCTTTGCGATAATTTTACTTTCCTTGTTTACTTCGATAAAAATCGTATATTTAATTTTCTCGTAAAAATATTAAATAAGTTCTAAATAATTTCAATATTTAATCTATTTTAAAGAATAATTACATATAAACATTTCTTTTCAATTTTAAAGACAAATATGTCTTAATTGTTGCATGCAAATAATTGCACATATGCATTGTTATTTCTATTATTCAATGAAGTAAAATTTTTCGATCGTAGGAATGTCCATAGAACCGGCATCAACATATGGTGCTCCACCTATGCCCTCGACGACGTCGAGCTATGAACCCGTCAATACGTGGGACGGCAACGGCCCGTATTCCCGCGTTTGGACGCCGACTAATGCTGTGGAAGCCCAAAATCTTGCTTACAGTTATTATACACCCGGCAGCGGCTCGAGCTCATACAACTCGGTAGGCGCCTCTTCATCGTCCTCATCCTCGTCCTCAAGCAGTTCAACGAATTATAATTAAAGTCGTTCTAATATCCGACTTCGATGACGCATCGATCGCCCGATGTTGCCCTCGAATGAATTCTCGATCACACGTCGGCAAATAAGACACGACCAAAGAAATGCCAAATAATTACAAAGTAATAGATCGCGATCGATGCTGACGAAACATCAATTTTATTATTGAGAGTTCTATATTTAAAGATTGTCGACTCCGCGTCGGCCATAATCGTACGATTGTTTTGTCTTTAACAAAACCCGCTTTCAGCTCGATATCGAATTGTTTTGTTGTTAACGAAACTTGTCTTCGGCTCGATATCGGATTAATTTATCGAGGTATTACTTGCGCCAAGTAAATTTTTGATAAAGTGTAAAAATACAAAATACATATCAACATCCAAGTCCATAGACAATATTTATAATATACGTCTGTTGCGCAAAAAATTAAATTGAAATCTTTTATAGAATTATTTTTTATAGAATTATTTTTTATTCACGAAATCATTTCTCTTTGAGCGCATCACGTATGCGACGAAAGATAATTAATAGTCATCATTGTTACGCGTATAGAAATGTATAGGAGAAATCGTCAATATATCGCCGAATATATTTGCGAGATAACGCGAAATTATCATTTCTTCGGCGATTTTTTTTTTTTTTATTTTCCGCGTATAACAGAGAATATTTATTTATTATTATTTTTGTATTTGTTAATATAAATAATCTCTTGTAAAATAAATTAAAAATTTGTATATATTTATATTATCAATTATAATATTCCTAATGAAATTTCTTTAGTGTTCTTAAATATTAAATAAATATAATAAATATTGTAAGAGATCAAAACATAAATATTTAAAAAACAATTATTTTGTTCATATACTGTCTTATAATTAAGTTTAACGTAAGATTCATCAAATTCTTAAGATATCTACCGTGCCATAACATATGTAAAGTCTGCCATTCCCTGGAATAATATAATTCATTGAAGTTTTTTCATTGAGCATTTTTCAATTATTGAAAAACGTTCAATTCGTCAAATTAATAAACTAATTGTAAATAAATAATTATACACATATGTAAAACGAATAAAATAATAATACAAAACACAAACTTCGAATAAATTAACGAGAAAGTTGAAAAGAAACATTGAGGTCCCAAAACTTTTACCAGTGTCACGTATGCTAAAAAGGGAAAGTTAAAGTAAAATAAAATTATCAAAATAAAATTTGGAGTATTACATATATATATTATACTATACAATAATGCGAATCGAGCGACCATCACGCTGCTCTCTTGGCTTTCATACACCATTCTTCTTAACTCGTTGAGATTCTTCTTCGAGATATCGCCAATTAGAGCGGAGGCACGTGATAGCACCAAGCGAGTCGCGCGATACGATGACATTCAATATTTAATTGGCCTACGCTGACCCGAAAAAAAAAGAGATGTGTCGGTAGAATGGAGAAAAGAATGTACGGGAAAACAGAGACGGTCGTCAGAATCGAAAAGAGAACAAAAATAGGATCCGGATAAAGAACACGTGCGTGACGCGTTTAAATACGTCCGATTCCGTCTACGAGCGGCAACGTACTCCACACTCCACGATGCACAGTCATATGACTTGTTGCAGCGTCGCGCGGCCACGTGGTCGCGCGGCCACGTGGCCGCGCGACCACGTGGCCGCGCGCGACGCGCGACGCTATCGTGCGCCTCACGTGACTGAGTTGTGCGTACGCGCTACTACGACTTACCCCACTTCCCAACCTCGCGCTATTCATTCATAAATCGAGCGGCGTAATAACAGTTTTATATATTGAATTTTACGGTCGGCAATAACTCCATAGAAAATCGACGTAGCGACTCGTGACAAAAATGGATACTCGCGATCGAATCGATCGCAGTTTTGCATTTGACAGTTAAGCTTATTTTACAATTAAATTCGATGCACATTACAACGTTAGTCCTTTGTATTATGTCTCATTTTGTGATGCATACATGTATTAGGTTGTGCACTATGCATAAGATATTATATGTATATATATACACACATATTACATTCTTATTAATATTCGTAACTTAAATATATTATCGTTTATTCTCTTTCAATATACAAAGGTTTCATTATATAGAGGCATAAGTCCGAAATTGCAACTTTAGAAACAAGAAAAAACATTTTATAATTTGAATTTTACGACCATACATAGAAATTTTCACACATTTGGGATAAGAAGGCATTAAGAATACTAATATCTCCATTAATATCTCATTTAAGAAAATATATATATGATATAAAGCTGTGGGGCCTGTCAGGATAGCCCGCGTATAGGATGAGATGATATAATTCTCTAATAAAACAGATAAATAGACAAGGGAGGCGAATGTCTTTATTTGCGAACGGTTTATTTGCGAGGATGTTGTCGCCTATTGCCCGTGTCATATCTGTTATTGCCGATATCGCTGGATTCTCGCTCCGAGGTTCTCCTTATTGTTATTGCGATAAGGAATCTTTTTGATCTCTACGGGACTCCGAAATCGCGAATATTTATATTCTTTCTGTGCTAAGTATATCCCCGCTCCCCGAGGTCGAACCAATCGCCGGGCGACAAATAACAAAGATTTGATTTGCTAATTCGAACATTCGTACGTGCGCTATGTCTCGAATCGAGCTCTCGTCGTTATAAAATATCAATAAACAAATAATAACGTCCCGGACAAAACGCTAAGTCAATATATAAAAATTATATGCCTACATATTAATATCTTATTTTTCACTTACTTGTTATTATGTTAGTACGGCGTAATTACTAAACAATATACAATACAATACTTGCTTACCGAACGTTGACAGAAGAATAATAATATGTCTCTCTCCGCGCATCAGTCCTTGTCTTTTTCCCCTTTCGATATCTCTCGTGTAGTATGCAGTGGGACACATTCCACATAGTAGAGAGTGGCGGGTGCACCTCATTATACAAGAGGCTCTCGATATTGCGCGCGTAGACAATCCATAGTCAGTGCTGGGCAACAAGTGGTCGCTCCAATTTCCTCCTATAAATTTCGATTCTACGAAAGACTGATCTTAAGGGCCATTTTACAATACGTTGCAAATGCTTCGTCGCCAATCGCTAAGGATAGCAACTTCTAGTTGAAAAGTGCTATTTCCGGTTGCGCTTGGCAATTGGGGTTGCTATATTTTATATATAGGGTGTAACTGAAAAAGCATAGGAGCGCACTATCAGATACAGGATAACAATCTAAATCGAAGAGTCCTGAATCATTTTTTTGATCTTTTCTTCATTGTTATACGATGTTAAAGTTAGTTAATCGGCGCCTGTCTAAAGAAAAGCAGGGAAGGTACGGCGGGGGTTGGAGTAGCGAGACAGTTTTCCACTTTCAACATCGTATAACAACAAAAAGCTCAGATCAAAAAATGGTTTAGATTTGGATTGTTGTTCTGTATTTGATGGTGTACTCCATATATATTTTTTCAGTTACACTCTATATACACACACGCGCACACGCACACATAAATACATACGTACATATATTTCTTCTTACATTAAATATTAATTTCTTTATTATTAAGTAAATTTAAATGGATTTGATGACAAATAAAAATGTATATATATGTGCACTTATAAAAGAATATATATATATATACAGGGTGTAACAGAGCGCCCGTATCAGCAGTTTTTTGAGGAAACAACGCATTTTCGTGAAAAATGTTTCATGCAAAAGTTGTAGAGATCTAAGTGGCGTATTATATAATAATATTAGTATGATCTTGAATAGCATCGTCAAGGTCATATAAAAATTACTTTGAATTTTTTAAACGGAACCCCCTATTTTTCATTACATATTCTTATAGCTTACCTCGAGAGCTTTCCAAATATAATAAAATATTTTTTCATTAAGTACTTTTTGAGTTATTTTATATTTTAATCTGACATATTTTGATATAAAAAATTAAATATCTCAAAATATTTACAATGTATTTTTTTAAACAATTTTTTTTCTTTTTTTTTTTGCACAATTGATTTGTCTCATTATTCTGTACATAAAAGTATTACGATAATCGATTATCGAAAACTAAATATTTTATATATACGAAATATTTTATTTTACATATCAAAAAATATGTCAGATTAAAATATAAAATAACTCAAAAAATACTTTATTATAGTGTTTTGGAAAGTTCTCGAGGTAAGCTACAAGAATAGATATATTTCTTAATAGTGGAAGAACACATTTTCTCGCGCGATTCTCAATCCCATGTATTGAAAATAATGACAATGGTAACTGTCGTTGATTCGTTACCGAAATTATTGCTATTGGGAGTAATCCGGAAGATCCGAAATTCGTTCCCTCCTACAGAGGCAGAGCCTTTGATATTCAACGGATCAATTAACTTTTCTTTGCGGATTGATCTTGTGGGGTCCGCATGTAGAAGCAAGAAGTTGATCGTTTTGCATCTTTAGGATTGTTCTTGCCATTGTCGGATATTAACCGGCATGTTATCTGGCGGAGGGATCTTGATCTCGTCAAATTGTTAGGCCAGTTATCCTCTACTGAACGTATCGATAATGCAGTTTTTTATAACGGTATCTTATGATTTATAAAGCTTCATCCTGTTTAGCCAATTCTGCGCGTGAAACGGTATATATATTTTATTCTCAATCGCGAAATTTTCATAAAATCACGCATTTGAAAATTAATCGGGCATTAGATTTTATATTCATAAATATACTGTATTACAGACGCGATTATAAAAAGCGCTCCAAATATCCATCGAAATATTTTCGTTTATATAGTAATTATATCGTTCCTCCGATTGTTTCAAAAATAACATGTACGTATATTGGAATCAAATATTACGGCTATTGTCGATTTATTTATTCGTCGTGTTTTTATTTTTCGCAAATTTTAAATCGCGGTTTATCTTGTGATCTAATCGATGATTTACATCAAAACTTCATCTATATTTTTTTGGATATTTTCTTTAAAAATCTACGCAAAATACGCCAGTAGCCTAAATACTTTTTTCTACAATTGAAAAAAGATCAATAACTTTATTAACGACTCTTTCGGTCAGAATTGTTTGCATTATATGAAACTTAATAAAACTTTATAATTGCATGTTGATCATTAATCATAAATATCGCATTAATCAGCTATATCTTATTGCTTATCAGCTATATCTGATCTAAAAATTTTTCTAATGAATTCTGCATTATATGAATATTTCGGACATTTTTGTGTAATTCCGCGTAATAAATTATTTTATATTACATTTTAAATTATGGGTACAGTTCCGAAAAGTACTCAGCCTCGATTTTTCTGAAACTCAATATTCTTACGTATTTTGATGCGCTGATTACGAATATCATATCTTAATATGTGATATGACATACAAAAAATCGATTTAAGAAACAGAAGTTTATTCTATAATTTTCTTATAGTTTTGTAATCTTTTATTTTTTACAGAGTTTTAATCATTAGCAGCATTAATTAATTTTTGCTACAAATATTAATATTATATTTTTTAAATCTAAAAAGAACACATTTCTGTGATAATTTTTTGTACATGTAATATTAATCAAAATTTATAATTAGTTATTAGTTATTGTAATTAAACGAAAATATTAGATATTTTATTGAAGAAATATTTATAAATATTGATTTAAAGTTTATGTTTAAAACTGTAAATTCTACAGTTGATAGCACTGTTATATTGTCATGGACAACTGAAAAGAACAGTGTAAGATGGCGCTTAAGATGTAAGAAATTACGGGTGATCCATGGTGATTCATGGATCACACGATCAACCTTCTTTATCGATCGTTACAGCTTATTTCTGTTACGAATCATTTAACATTTCTTGTGAAAAACAACTTTAAAATTTAAATCAAATATTACATTGTTATATTATAAATGTTAACATGTAATCGCAAGTTTATTAATTTTTTTGAACGTTATAAAAATGATATCGTATGTGATCGATTTTTATAAAAAAATAATCTTTATGATATAATAGACAGAAAAATTATTTTATATCACCTACTTGATATAGCAAGCTTACAAGATGTACGTATATTATATATAGATTTTTTTCTTTTTAATATAAGAGTAATTAGAATATTCAAAGTAACAACGATACGTTACCTATTAATATAATTTGTTTTTATTGCACTATCATAATTAATTATGTATAATTTGTTCTCCATGGTATCGAAAGATTGATATATCTTTACATTTTAAACACAATAAACTTAATTCTCTATTATATGATCCAAGAGACTAAATTTTTTTGTGCCCATAACAGTTTTTTTCTAGCTGTCTTAGGGGACGCGCATTTTAAGCATTTTTTTTTTTTTTTTTTTTTTTCGTCAAAGCGACGTCCTTAAACTTTCACCTTACTTTAGTATAATGAAAAAAAAACCGCAATGACAAAAAAATATAGTAGAGTTTATATCTTGTAAGACGCAATATAAGGTAATATATGTCGAAGGAATTTACAGTAGCTGTTGAATGGCCGAAAACATTTGGACGGTATAAGAAAAGGAATATAATCCGTTTATAAGAATAATTCTTGAAATTTATCGGTTTTGTGAAACACAGAAGAGCCGACAAAACTTTAAGGCTAAAACGGATGTGTAAAATAAGGTATAGGTGATCGTAGAATTTCTTTTCTCTCTATCGCTTTTTGGAAGAAAGACCGCTCTGCATTTTTTGCCATTTGTATCACATTCGAAATAAGTAAAAGCAATCAGTGAAAGCGAAAAGAATTTTTTATTAATCAGCTTGATTATCGAAAGCGAGATTTCTCTTTGCTCGCGAACGCTTAAAGATAAGGGGATCTATAAAAATCAACAACAGGATGCGCATCTGCTTTGCTTACGAGATCCTTTCTTACATAAGCAATTTATTTCCGCGCACATCGATATCCTACGCTGAGTAGGGCACATAATTCTTTAGAAAGTGTATTTATCGCATCTACAAGATCATGCACGATTGTAGGTGAAACCTTCCATTACGCTAACAATGTTGCTGAAAGTATAGTCGTATTATTTTAATAATTGCACAGTATGGATCTAAGGTATTGAATGGTGTTTCCGGGTACCCGCATACGACACTATACGGCGATTACATAAAAAGAATCGCTCGTATGGTGATCAAGTTGTACGCATTTGATCAATGGTGCCGATGATTGGTATCATTAAATTACGACTTTCTTTCAAGTCATCACATCTTTGATTGCGTTTCCGCGTCATAAAGCATAATCGGTTTTTTTTTCCATCTCGCCAGATAATGTGTGTGTGTGTGTGTGTGTGTGTGTATGATGTAAGAAAAATTTAGCGTCTAAGAAAAAATTGGTCTTATCTGACAAATAATCATTTAATCATTCCTTGCGATTCATACACTTCTCTATACATATATATGCGCTGAATTATATTTTTGTCAAATTATTTACTCGAATAATTGAAATACTTTTAATAAAAAAATAAAATAATCAATTTAATTTATAATAAATATAAAATCAAAGTAATCAATCGATTGATTAATTAGAATGAATAATAATTGACTTACATTGATAGAAATAATTTATATCGTGCATTCTTTCTTTCTCTTGTCTTGGAGAAAATAAAATTTCTCTTATTTCCTTTATAACTTTAGAGTAAATTTGCCTATATTTGAGCTCTCACGTCTTTCACGTTGAAACGTGCGCGTGATAAATGCGTTACCTGACAGAAAGGGATGTTTTCCGTAACCCTTCCCGGAAAATATCCTTCTGTTTTTCGTAATCGTTCTTATTACGTTCCAAAACTCCCCGAAGAAAATCGAGCTCAAGTCTTCTCTTGTGCGACCACGTTCAATTTTTTTTTTTTTTTTTTGGTTCGTATCCGACTCATTTATGATCCGGTATTATGAATCATACAGATCTGGAAATATCATCGTGGCATCCTTAATAGTTTCGCAAGGGACAATTACTCGTTAATTAGGATTGATTTTTCCAATCGTTAAATTTTTTTATATACACAGCTAAGAGAGAGAGAGAGAGAGAGAGAGAGAGAGAGGGGGGGGGAGAGAGAGGGGGAGGAGAAATACGTGCTCCAGTTTCATGGATGATTTACAATTTACATGCGAGCGCTTTTCTTACGAACGCGAGAAGACTTCCCGGCGGGAAACGCAGCGATACTTAAGGATGATATTCACTTTGATACGCATTGAGCAATGCGTCGTTGTGCATGAAGCATCCGCGGGGAGCATACAAGAGAGTATTATACAATTAAATTATACACAATTAAATTTTTTCCAATTTCTTTAATATATAACATGAAGATACTAGAAAGAGATGTTTATGTGTGTATGCGTGTGCATACGTTATGCAGGTGGTCAAACTGATTGATCTAGACGAGCATGTCTGCATATCGTAAATCGACCCTTAAGCGATCACTCTCACAGGATACGTTACTTCCTGCATTCCCTGTATTCCCTGTTTCTGGTATATGGACAGTCGGCAGAGCAACTAAAAAACTGCCTGCGTTTGTCGAGCCATCGTCAAGCTGCATAGGTTCTTTCTCTTTCTTTCTCTCTCTCTCTCTCTCTCTCTCCTTCTGTATCCTCCTCCTCTACCTCCCTTTTTATACGGCTTCTATTAAAAAAGCTCGTATATATAAAACTGTTGATCTTTTGTGAGAGGTATACATATAACGTGCAACAAGGGTGTCGAGCGCGCGGGCGCTCGTAAAGGACGCCAAGAGCGCGGAAGAGGAGAGGACGATACGCACACGCGGTAGATGCAATGCGCAGCGTAGGCGCCTGTTGCACAACCGGAAGCGAGAACTACAGGGCGGAATAAGAAAGTTTGTGTGGACTAGCTCGGGTATACGGGACCGCGCTTCGATTACGTCCGTCTCTGTCTGTTTCTCTCGCGCGCCTCTTCATTCCTCTTGATTATGTAACGCGAAATTGATACTCGATGTCTCCCGACACTCGGCAAATGCATTATGCAAATGCGTTATATATAGTTTGTTAATTGAATTTTTCAATTTCATACATATTGTTTGTTAAAACAAATGTTTTGATATAAAATATGTTTATAACGAGTGATCGATTTTCATAAAGTATGTAAATATATTTCACGTGTATCTCCGCTGCGTACTACAAAAAGCCTGGTTATATAATTACTATAATTATATACGGCTAGTTTGAGTAATATTATTATTCCTTTGTACAACACGGCGATATTTAATCGTGCGCGATGTGACATTTGTATGCGTATGCTGGCGCAAATTTTTCTTAACAGGCGTCTTCTAACGCTATTCTTTCGCAGAAATGTCCTATAAGTCAGGCATACCGGAACAGTTACATCCAACGCGGCCTTCGAAATAGCATCGTGAATCGTAATCGAATGCAACATTGTCTAAGTTTTTTTTCTATTTCCTTCTTAATGATAAATAATATGTAATTCCTATTTTTATTTCAGGACGTATGATACATTAGGAATTATATTGAATCTCGTATTTGATTTTATGTTGAAAAAGTTTTTTAGAAATTTTACTTTTATCATTATTTAAATCTATATTAACCGATGCAATAGAGTAGAGAATTATTAATTATTGCTCCGTTGTATTTTTATATATTTGTATAAGCAATATATATTTCTTTATATATTTTTTTCTTATATTACATTTTTATATTCATTCTTATATTATATATTTTAATATACATTTCTCGTATTCGTATATAATCTCGCATCGGGAAAGATACAACAATCGATCGAGTTAATTTCTGATGCATTAAACATTTGACATATTTATATTATAAAATTTTACAACGTATGTTATAATTTATTTTTTAGTTTAAAAAAACGATTTTTTTTTTTTTTTTTAAACATATCTGCATCGCATTTCTTTTCGTCGAGAGAGAAAAGAGATGCGATAGATAATCTCTTAATTATAAAATAAATTCTTTACAAGTCTTATATATACAATATATATATATATATATATATATATATATATATATATATATTATATTACAAAATTATAATAATAACTTTTCCAACGGATACATCTTGACGTGGTGGGAAGGCTCAGTATCTGGATGGTTCCTTCAAGTTTATCTCGAAGCGCAAAAGCCAAATATTCAAAATATAAGTACGGGGATATATAGTGGGGGAATGTTTTTCAAAGTATCACGTGTTTAAGTGCGGGAATGTCGTTTTAAGTATCGCGCGTATGAGTCAACGGATCCTGACGATCCTGACAACCTGAGAGGAGGAGGAGGAGGAGATTTAAGAGAGGCATCGGGCGCCGGCGGAGCAATTCTATGATAAGTAATTTATTATTTATATATTAATTATTTATTAATTGCAAATGCGCATTAGTATGTATTTTGTTTGTTAAACGAATGAGAATTAAAGATTTTTATATAAAATCAATAATCCTATAAAAGCTTACAATTTTATAAATTCTATCGAATAACTCCTTATTATTGTACGTATGGAATATAAAATTCGAGGAGTACGATAATAATTTTTTTTAAATATTAATTATTTTAGGCGCTGCTATATAATTTGGATCTTCTATTTATATGTTACAGATTATCATAACTTCAATGCCATCAACTCCTGCTATTGTGCATCGGTCGGTGAGCGGCCAACTATTATTTTACGGTAAAAAATCCTTTTGTTTTTTAAACTTCTATTTGTTGCATATAAATTTGGATACTTTTTTTATATACTTGGCATATTTTATCTTGTTTTTTTAGAAAAGATTTATCATTAAATATATGGACCGTTTATTTTGAAAGTGGTGTAAGTCCTTTTTTTAAAAAAATGAGATATGACGTAATTTATGCTTAATTTAGTGTAAACTTTTTGTTTATAACTAGTTAGTATTTAATATCTTAAAAAATGCCAATACTTTGTTCAATTTAAAATTGGCCGGTAAAAGAAATTGCGTAACCATTGATTACGAAAGTGGTGTAAGTCCAATTTCCATCACGATGCCAGGCCTATTACATACGAAAAATATAAGGATATGCAGCAGCTATTACCTTATATACCTCCTGTGCATCATGAATATTTCAAAACACTGCCACACGAAGAGCATAAATAATTAATAATACCAATATCTTGTGTTAAGTTTAACAATATATAAATATAATTAACGTTCAAAATAAAAAATACTAATTCTATTTTATTTCTTGTTATTATTTATAAACAAAATTGGATTAATATGAAATATATTTTAAGTGATATTTGTTATTTCAAAATTGAAATTAAATGATATTTACAATTGACTAATTATGAAAGTGGTGTAAGTCCATTTGCAGCCTGGAAATATATATTATTTTAGTTAAATTCGCCTAAAAGAAATTTATATAATCAAATTACATATTGATAAATTAGTACAAACATTCCCAGACTTCACATAATTAACCTATATTTTTTAATTGTCAGATCTGCTAACATTTAATTTTCTCGAAACAAAAGAAAATGGACTTGCACCACTTTCAAAATAAACGGTCCATATATTGTATAGATATTGTAATTTATTGTCTAAAATCAAATTATAAGTAATTAATAAAATTATAAGTAAAATTGTCTAATATTGGAATAAACAATTATTTTTGTTTTAATACTATTTTTTATCAATGATATAATCTCACGTCTCTTAAAAGTACAAAATATCAGATGTCAGCTTTTGAAATTTTATAACACTTTATTTTAAATTATTTTTACATTGTATAAAAAGCCAATCGGCTCTCTTCGTGAGTAAAGGTACGCTTGGAGAAACTTGTCCATTATGCGATTTCTCGGGATAATATCAATGCGTCCTGCAATTATACATAGTACAGAACGACATTTAATCCCGGTGCGACGTGGCATTTCGTGCCATAGTGAATTTTTCTCGAGAGAAACACTTTCGAACGTGTTTATCTCCCCGTCACGTAACAGATGCGGCAAAATTGGCCGCCGACTTCACGGCCAATATTTTGCCAGCTAGATCTAATACCGTCGATAGCGAACTGTCGAAGGAAAGCATAAGGGAGGACGAGTGTCGGATAATGGGATCCGTGAAAGAAAGGTGCACATCTTTCAAGAGACAGGTAAAAGTGGACGAGAGCGATTTAAGTTATTTATTTTGGCATCCGCTAACGATTCTATTCTCTCTCGATTCGTGCATCGATAAATTTTGGGACGAAGGGTTGGGCCATAAAGAGCTTGCAATCTCTCTCCCCGGCTTTCTCGTGTTTTTACAAATAGTACGATAGGATGAAAACGCGTGTCAATTTTCTCAAAGGTTTCCCGAGCAAAGTCACGATCGCTATCTGAATGGAGATAGACGATGGATGCGCGAGAATCCAAAATGAGCGGCACATTGTTGTTTCGGAAGACCTCCCTCGTCAGGACCGCGCGCGATTAGTATCGAAAGCGGTCGACGTTGCGAAAGGACACAAAATTTACTTGGCTCTCGATATAAGTAACGACCTTAACAAGAGCGGGCGAGTCCGAGCCACCTAAATGCACTCCGTCTCGCAGTGAAAAGGAGCGTCTTGCCGCGAAAGAACAGCGATGTGGCTGCTCCATTCTTTTTCTAGATTCGATTCTCTCGTGTCTTTTGTCGGTTTCCCCTTCTCAAGTCCGCGCCGCGTTGCGTGTTATCGAGTCGTCGAAATTTTTCACAGAGGCACCCTTGATCTATGATTTTTTGATTTCTAATCAAACAGATGAAGTTGAAAATTGTCAATGAAATTATTGATTATAATATTTTCCCTTTGATTTATTTCAACAATGAGAAGGAACGAGAAGATTTCTTTTTTCAAATACATGTTAAAAATATCATAGAACTAGCGTAGAAGTCACTAGGATAGAAAAGTTATAACTCGAAGGTTTAGTAGCGTATAAATTTTATAGTAGAATTATTCCGTTTATAAATATCGAAGCGATCGTCGAACAAACAAGAGCGGAAAGAGCGGACGAATTGGCGCCGTTAACGAATGACCATCGATGCCTGCCGCTTATCGGGAATGTCTAGACGCGGCGATACGCACGATTAGGGATGATCGTGTATTTGCGCCACCGGCCGATCAATGGACTTTGTGTTTGCTACATGTAATCGATGCTTTCTGACTCGCGCTCTCTCATGCTCCCCCCTTCTGTAGACCACCAGTAACATACGAGTCGGTTCATCGAGTATCAACTCGTCTTCGACGAACGTGCGTCGATCCTAGGGCGGGATCCGCGTTCGTCGATGATAAATTACGAATCGTAAGTGAATCTTCATCGTAATATATATCGTACTTGTTAGTCAGGCAAATTAATCGGATGAATAAATCGCGACTGTTATTTAGAGCCGCTCGCGGATGTCTTCATTTGATTCGAAATGTGAAATCGGCGCATGGCATTGATTTCTCGTTGTAAAATGAGGATCATGAATGTGTCCGATAATTTTGTTACCGCTGTTTCTAAAACTGCGACACGAGCAAATTAATAAGGAATATTAAACAATCATGATTTTATCATACAATATGGCTCGTATCTTGACGATTAATGCATCGCGCTCGAGCATCGGTGCGTCATGAAAAGTCGAGGTGCTTAGGATACTAGGATTCCTTCGTTTATCCGCATATTTTCAAGGGTCAGTGAGCTTGCTCGCTTGCGCGACGCAGTTCGTCGCGTACTACTTGCGGTTTAGACAGTGGAAAAACAGATAGAATAAAAATTATACGCCGCGAACGAGAATAGGGGCGAGAGATTCGTGCAACAATTAGTAGCATCTTTTTATCGATCGATTAGATGATGGGATTACAACTTTATGAGGCGATAAATGCAAAGCCAAGCGAGCAGCAACCTTTGAGTCTTCTTCGTCGTCCTCGCTCTTCGAGGATTCGAAAGGAGATTCTTACGTGGTGCCGTCACGGAATTCATACATTCCTGCATTCGGACGCCATAGGAGGCTTCCTTAAAACCGAAAGTGATATAGGAGACACTCATCAGTTGATCGAGGGAAGATAAATGAGTTGCGATTACATCATATTTCATTCCGAATAAAAAGAAGATAAGGAATCAGAAATATAAATGGTATCGAAGAGAAATGGAAGAACGCGTTCTATAATCCAACATTTTCGCAAAGCAAAGCAGTTAGAAAATTTGTAGATATAGCGAAATATGATATTTTAATTCGAAAAATATTTAAATATAGATTGCACACATAACGTCATTGTTGCAAATAAAAATAACTTGGCATTTATTAATAAATTCACATCCTACAAGCATGGGATCTTCACTTAACAATGCGCGATATCTGTTTCGACAATTAAATAGCGTTATATGAAAGAAACTGGGGAGGATAAATTTTTTTTTTTTCAAATAACACGCGTATCCATTTCCTTGAGAATATATATTAAAAGATAAGGATGTTTATTACGATGTTTTTATTTCTGAAAGAAATGTCATCGTTTATGCGAATCGAACGAGAATATTGATATACCAAACTCGCAAACGCAGTGTGCATGCCGTGAAATCCGGTTTTAGCGACGTAATTATTACAAATTAACATAAGTCTCGTGCCATATTTAGATAAGACGCATAGAATGATGTTTTAATATTGATCAACATCCTTCGCGTCACAATTTCGTGACCATGAGAGGCTTATTGAGACACTCGGATTAATGTAATCGACGCGTAGCGTTTTACAATATTACACTGTCATTATTTTTTGCACCTCGCTAATTCACTATATTCAATGTCGCGTAATTAACTTTGTTTCATTACTCGAATCGTGAATTCTTTATTTATATAAAAATCGTTTTCCATAAAAACTTTGTGTTATCGGCGCTTTTTATCTTTTCTCATTATTAAGAATACCCGAAAATGAAATTAACAAACGTATAAGTATAAACGACAAATATTCTCTGGTACCAAACAAAATTACTTCGATAATAAATGAAGGAGCTTAACTCGTATGAATATTTCCGATTCTTAATTTGGATAGGTATACGTAAATTATATGTTTCATAAAAATAGAGCGTAAATCGATTGGACAACGCGAAACGCCGCAAAGGACTAAAGTTTCACAGCGTCAAGGTATTTTCAAGACGATTGCTTCTTGGAGCAGGAAGTGACGAGAAGCACACAGCTGGCGAAATTTCAGACACCTGGTAAAGGAAGAGTAGTCTTTCTCGAGTGGTCTGGCCGCGATCTGGAAGAAGCGGTTTGTGTAAGAAGACGACGGTGGAAGAAGTTGAAAAAAATCGGTAATCCCCCCTCGAATCCGGGGTAGGGGTGATGCGTGGATCAGCGGGGAAAGCAGAGGAAAGGGTTGCCGGGAATCGGAGCAGAGAAAGGTGCTTTCCAAATGGCTCGCGATTAACACTGGTATGCGGAAGGGTTGAGGGTACCTCCGAATTTTTTTTTTCTTTTTCATCTCGGTTTTTTTTTTTTAATTCTCTATCACGATGCGAGGGGCGGTTACGGATAGTCCCGTTAGATCAGCTCGTTGGCAAGCTGCCCCTTAAACGGCGATGGTGTGCTTACGGCGTTCCGTTTTTTTTTTTTTTTTTTTCTTTCTCCCATCTTCTTCACAACCCTCGTCTAACTGTGGTCCATGTAATCTACGCGCAGCTTCCGCGTTTCGGAAACGGGGATCGTTTCCAAGGACTCGATCGTTCTCACAGTCGTCTTCGATGATGACAAAACCGCTTTTTCTAGACAAAGAAATGTACCAGAATTATATCAATATTTCAGATTATAGATAAATATGCGAAATTTTTCACAAAGTAGGCACGTTCTTTATATTATTATGCATTTTTTTAAATCTCTCTTTGTAAAATTTAAATTATATTGTAAATTTTTGTATAAAATTATCTTTATCACGACAATACATAAGTTTGCTGACATTTAATTTTTTTAGATTAAAATTAATTTTTTTTCTATTTATTCTACAACTCGATATTAAAAAGATCTTATCATTTTTAATAAATTTTCTTAGATACTAATACTTATCTTTTTTTTAAATATGAATAATAATAATAGTTTTAAAAAATAGTCTACTAAATGCATAATGAAAAAGTTTCTTTCAACAATTAAGTCTTTAGCATCAATTATATCGCGAATTGATATATTTCAGTCAGAGATTAATTGGCATGTACGATGTTGATGTTGAATAAGCCATTAATAACGAAGAATAAAAAAACAATTAATGTACGAGAAACTAATTTACTATGTTATATTCGACGATACTCGTACATCGATGTATCTGTGATATCGTGTTTTTATGACTGTGTTAAGAACCTAGTGTAAAATTGTTACATTAAGCACAATTATGCAAAGAATAATTTCTAGTGCTTCTAATTAACGTTCTCAAGTTATTAACGTTCTCAGGTTTATGTGCTTACAGTTTAAGAAAAACTGTAACTTGTCCAACGAGAATTTCGAGAGATTAAAGTTTTTCTCGATTAAAGTAAAAGGAAACTCTTCGCTGCATTTGGACGACGTCTTCGAATTTTACGATGCATCGTAACATGTAATGCGATTATTTAGACAATAGTATTAAATCGCCATTATTACACATATCAATGTATTTACACAGAATTCGAAAAATAAGTCGTGTGATCGATGTGTTGTTAAATTTTTATTGACACAACTAGATAGAACCGTCATGCTATGTTTTATAACGACGAAAATGTTTGTACATAACGCTAATGAAGGTATAGGCATTATAATAACTGCTCACTCCGGGCAGGAAAGGCACATCTAACACGCTATTTGAAGGTATACAAAAGTTTTAAGGATCGTTAAAACGTAAAGTCCAGCTGTAAAATCATCAATAATGTGGATAAGTTTGACTGCCGTCATAATGCAAGCACATTGTCCATTTGTGTGTGTGTGTGTGTGTGTGTGACGATCGGTATTTTTTTCTCGTCTTGATAAATGAACCTCCTGGCGTGAACAAATTTCAGAAAATCTGACAGCACAACTTTTTTGTAAAAGGTATAGGTAAGCTATAAATTTTGTATGATAAATACAATATTCAAAAAAATTGTTGTGGGATTAATTTTATCGAAGAAAATTAAAATTTATTTATATAAATCATTTTTTCTGAAACAAGTATATAACCCATTTCTATATATAAATTTTACTGAAATTAGTTGAAAATCATCGATTTATATTTCGCGAGTGAAATTCTTAATGTTTTATAACTGAGAAATTACATTATTTTCCATATAAATATTGTATACATATAATATATAAGCCTCACGTATGAGATTATTGCTTTAGTACTAAAATAATGAAATTTACGAAAGGTAGAGTTGACGTGTCTGGCTTCTTATACATTATTATATATGTAGTTGCTTCTCATATATCTCTATTTATTACCGTAGTTATAAATACTTGGGTAATTGCTTCTCATATATCTCTATTTATTACCACAGTTATAAATACTTGGTCATTCACATCAAAGACGGAATTTAATTTTTAGATAGAGGTAAAGAAACAAAATTCACGTCAATGCCGGAATTTAATTTTTAGACAGGTAGAAAAGGGACAGAATTACGATCAGTAAAGAACATTTATTTTTCAATCGCCATTTACATCCCATCGACGTACTAATACGTTAATGTCGGCAGAAATAGAAGGATTTGAACTACTGTAACAGCATAGGTATTTATGGCAACTGTGGCAACAAATCAAATTAGAACAAAAGTCTACTCCGTATATAGATCGTTTGTCCGTATAAAATTTTCTTTAAGAAAACAAAGAGAAATGGCCACACAAAAATTTACAAGGTTGCGGACCGTAATTTAGCAACATTTGCAAATTTTGTTATCTTTTTCTTTAGAATGCGCATTCACATTTATACCTTTACGACGCTTCTCGCTATTATTCGAGGTCATGAGATTGTTACCAAAATTTTTTCCTTACAGAGTCTTATGGGATCATGAAAAAACCGAGCTTACCTAATCCGCGTTAAAAGTAGATCATATATTACATGACAAAACGAGAGTGAACATGAAATATATGTGTATAGAATCGTGGCATGACCCTGAACGTGAATTATATAGAAACGCAGTGGGACTATCAACGACAATTCGGAGGGCATTCGTTCTTTTAAGGTCAAGGCATGCTATAACTAATTGGATTACGAAGAAAAATGTAAATTATTCTCATAGTACATTAAAAATTATTTATAGATAAATATATTAATCTTGAACTTAGAGTACACGCATTGAAACAAATTTTTATAAGTGGCTGCTTAAGATCTCCACAAAAGCGATTTACATAAATACGCAATAAAAAATAAATTGTAAATATATATATATATATATATATATATATATAAGCGAAATAATCGTTTCTCATCGTGATTGAGAAAAAACTTGATTATTCTGCGATTATATTGTAGTTTCTCTGTAAGAAATATTGCAAGTGACCTCGACTTTGGTTGCAACAATCATGCATTACTGTACTCTGGACGGCGATTATGACTAATTTTATACTAGCTATGTGAAGATATTTTCTTATAAATAATACTGTAAAATTAACTACAGGTAATTGCAATGTTATATCTAACGCGATAAATATATTATTCGAAAATTTCTGCAGTCTCAATTTTAATAATAGAAATTCCTCAGTCGAATTTAGAATTAGATTATCTATCGAATTTCGCATAGTTTTCGTGTTCAATTATAAACGAATAAAAAGAAAAAATTATCTGCAAACTATTATCTTGGATTATATTTATATATAATAAAACTTTATTTAATTTCAATGAAATTCAAATAAATTTAGATATACTTTGATATGAAATGTTGAAAGACCGCGACGGAAGAAAAAGTCCTGCAAGAGTTTGCTATTCGTATCAAGATCAAAAGTTCTGTATACGTGAAACATTTCTTTAGCCAATGCAAACGTGACGTATGGCGTCATAGCTTCTTTTGCAAATATATCGGAAAAGCTCGATTTCACGTTATAAGCTCTCGCATGACCGCTGCATCGTAGCCAATGTTGCAGAGGGGAAAAAAAAGCAGTCACAAACAGCAGTCGTTCAAAAACAATCCGCGATACGGATTAATCTCTATATTCTGACTCGGCATGTCGGCCCAATACAGACGGGAGGGGAAAAAAAAAAAAAAAAACCTACATCTCGTATCTGGGATACCTTAGATTGCCTACGTCCACACATGCGGGAGAGAATCGAAGGGAAAGAGAACCGATGGTTGTGCGTTGAATAGCGATGGTGGGGGCAACGGCAGAAGGGGAAGAGCAGGCAACCTGAGAAGAGAATCCAGTAACCTAGTGCCGAGTCGCCCGGAGGTCTGCAAAAACAAAAGGGACGTGCGTGCCGCGTGCCCCATGCGCCGCCGATCCCCTCGATATCTTGCGATTAGCTTCGATGAGATGCTCGCAGCGACAGCGCTTCTCGCAACTATTGCCTCCGACGAGAGGGTTGAACATCGACACGAGTAGCTTAATAGTCGTCGTTGTAATTAAAAGGAACGATGAAGCAATGAATTGCAAAATGCGAGAACGCCATCAGTCGTGACGTCATCTTAGAACACATAGTTTTCTATTAAAGGTTAAGGCTAATCGCGGTCTCTCTCTTTCTCTCTCTCTCTCTCTCTCTGTCTAGCCGTAACTAACGATTACGAGTAAATCAAAGTGTGTAAATATGCTTCTGACCTATGGAAATATCTCGGTTTCTATAGATAGACGGTCTGATGCATCTTGAAAAAGATTCTGCTATACTTATCGCATGGAAAGAGCGAGGTCTTGTGTCTGACACAATTGCTTGTTCGTATACAATTGTATACGTTATATTATCTTATACAAATATAGTGTAAGGATGAAAAGAATCATTTTATTGGCTGCGATACATTAAAAATAAAAAAAAATCAATTTTTTTTTTCCTCTCTTTGGAAAGATCTCAAAGGAACAGCGGGAGAAAGGAACGAAGGCAGAAAAACCATCGCATTTAAAAGTGACTCAATCATATAGAAAGTCATTGACAAATAGCGAAAAATACTTACATTATGTTATCCTTCAAGGATAATAATAAAGGAAGCGAGAGTAAAGAAGGTAACGAGACAAAAAAGAAAGACTATCGCTCAATAGTAGTTTCATACATTTTTTTATTTATTTATTTATTTTTTTTTCTTTTTTTTGCACTTGCCATTTTTATTATACAAAAAAAAAAAGAGAGAGAGAGAAAGAAAAACCAACAGCTACACAATTTATCCTACGATCGTCACGGGAGCGCGGAAGGAAAAATTAATTTAAGAGACAGTTTTCTGAATTAGAAAGTTGGGACTAACGTTCTGGATCTTACAATTAGTCGGGGTAACGTTCAGACAGGATACGGCGACGAATCGCAACGATTTACGATTAATAATAGATTAATAATAGAAAACTATTGACGCCCTTTTCCGAACGTCACCTCAAGTAACGAACTCTTATCGGTCTACAGATCGTCGCGTTCCAATAGAGAAAGGTCATGAGAATCATGACGAAGAAAAAGAGAGAGAGAGAGAGAGAGATATGATGTAGAGATGAGCTCGATATCGTACGCGGGAGCTTCTCCTGATTATCGAAGCGTCGATTTCTCGACGAATAAAGGATACAAAAATATATATTTATTTGTATTATATGTGTATATATATCTCTTTCTTCGCTTCTCCTTCAGTCCCGCTTGTCTCTCGCGCACACATTTGTACTAAAAGAAAAGAAAAGAAAAAAAAACAAACCACCATCCTTCCCCATCCGTGCACGCGCGCGTTCGCTTCTTTACTCATTAAAAAAAGGCGGAAAGTATCTCCGACTGTTTTCTCGCGCTCGTGATTTTCGCTTGTATGCTCGCTATCTTCGTTGCGGAATTCCGTGCGATAATTAAGAGCTGCGAGAGAAAGAGCTCCCGAAACGCTTAACAACGGAAAACAAGAGAATAATATTAATAATAATAGAATAATTAAAGGATAATAATAATAATAATATAATAATAATAATAATAATAATAATACAATAATAAGATTTGTAAAAAAAATGATAATACAATAATTAGAAGAGAATAATAATTATAAAGTAAGGAATAGAGACAGAACGAATCTATGTGCTACTTGATCATGTGGTAATTAAGAAAAATACGGTAACTCATACACATATACATAGGTGAACAATATGCGCTCCAACTCGCAGCGGTACGTTTCGTTCCGTGTATAATGTGTGTGTGTGTGTGTTTGTGTGTGTGTGTGTGTGTGTGTGTGTGTGTGTGTATTCGTACGTGCTCGTGTGCGACAGCGAGTTGTAATGAGCTCGCGCATCAAGCGAGTCGACGTATGTGAGGAATGCAAAGTACGCGGTCGTCGTGGTTCGAAACGCGCGGATCGCGCTTTACACAACACAGCCGATGGAAAGAAGTTATGTGTAACAATGCGCGACCGATGTACATACGCGTGCGGCGATCGCTTCCTGATAATATCACGGAGAGGCGTCTCGATTTTAACGCATATCCCCGAACCGCATCGTCGCGTCGTGCGTCGCACGTGCGTTTCCATCGGATATGTTAAATTCATTCGTGTTAATCGTCGTTTATGTAAACAGCTGTTTCCGGAAATTGCTTGCGAGATTTTTCTCGATCTCTTGGAAAAAGAGAATTGCTATTTTCAAGTTCAATTAATGTCCACGAAAGACTTTTGTAAGACAAAAGATTTTAACTTCTATTGATAAAGAATACGCAAAAAAAAAAAAAAAAAAAAAATTAAAATTATGGAAAGTATATATTTATTTCGTTCGACGCTATTCGCAAAATTTGACGTATATAATTCAAAAAATTTAATATCTAATGATCCATTTTATTTATTGAAAATGGCAATGTTTCATCTCTCACGCTTCTTAATTATTAATATTACGTACATTATTAATTGTCCAGCACAATCAAGAGAATGAACTAATGAATAATTAAATTCTCGTGATTCAAATAATGAATATTACCGATTATTCCTAAATTATATAAATCGCAATTACGTTAAGCATTTAAAAAACTAAATTCTGACATTTATATATATTTTTCAAATTTACTGAAACTATTTTTGTTACATTGAAACTTTTTTTTTTTTTTTTCCCCATTCTTGTATGACATAAATAGTTGAAAATACAATCGCACTGAATGTGTGGTCGAGACTGATCTCGTTGATAATACATTTAAGGTTTCGTCTAAATTTATTCGCTTTAACTGCATATTTCTCGCAGCAGTTTATATAACTAATAGAATATTAAAGAGTTACGCCAAACGGGGACGTTACGTAGGAACGGGGTATTTCCAAATGATCGGCTCTATAATGTTTCTTCAATCCGTGCGAGATCCTCGATAGTATCGTCGATACTATCGAAGTAACAAAAAAGAGATAGCGTGATGTTCGTATGCGTAAATGTCTCGATCGGTGATGGATAGTACAAGCAGTGGTTAATAATAGAGCGAGAGCAACGATAATAATGACAAAGTAACGTCGAATGAAGGGACTGTTCCTTCAACGAGTCCGAAGCGTTCGCTCTCCTCCGTCGCGTTCGCGTTTTCGCGTGGCCAGTGGATAACGTCTTAATGCGCGACGTAAAAAATTAAGAAAAACAAAAGAGAAAGAAAAGGAAAAGCATCCCCTGTCGCGTTACCGCATCGTACGTGAGACGAAAACGATTTCTTCCGGGTGTCTACATTTCGCTCTCAAGAGTCACGTATACCCGCGAGAAGATGGTGAGCGAGACGAAGGAAGAGAAGAAGCGACTAGGTGGCGAACTTCCATGGCAGTGCAAAGTTTCTGGTCCCTGGTCTTATCGTTCTCGAGGAGGAGACTTCATCGTCTTCGCGTGATTTGTCATCGAAGCGAGAAACGATAAAGCTACTCAATGGCAGTGACGATCGTTACTAGTCGGTTCCTGAAACAATCGAATAAAAAATGATCCCATTAATTCAAGAGCTCGTCAATATATAGCGTAGATACAAATTTTATACAAGGTATCCACCCACACGTATCGTAAATAAAAACGCCATTTGCATTGCGTTTAATATTTATTCAAGATTACGTCAGTGTAATCCGCTTATCGTATACATCGTGTAACGCATCCTAGCGACAGAACATTTATTTTTAGCCTTTTATCATTTACAATGTATTCGATCGATGTTAATGCGGAACACCGGTTATCCGTGCGGTAAATTACGATGTGCCAGTATCTTGCTTACGTCACAGGCAAGTAAGAAAGACTCGAAATGTGACGGAACTGGCGCGGAGAGTCGAGCGTAAACGCAAAAGACAGAGCGGGTGCACGCCAGAGTGACGGATGAGGTGGGAAGAGGGGGAAAAGGGGGGGGGGGGAGGGCGGGGAGAAGAAACGAGCGGGATATCCTGATCTCAGCGAAGGCCGTCTGGTGTGCATTCTAAGCGGGCAAAAACTGCATAGGAAACCACGCCCTGACAGACCGATTGCGTATCCCTCGGGGTTGCATCGGCGACGTCTAATATCTCGGAGAATCACTCGCGCGCGCGTCCGTCCATTCATTCGCGCGTGTCTGCGCGTCTTGTACAGATTCGTGTTCGAGAGCACGTGCTCGAACGGAGGCTGCAGCGTGTGTAACAGCACGCTATATAGCTGGCTCGCGATAAGTGGATTGAAGTGCGTGAACGCACCATCGTATACGCATATATATATATATATATATATATATATATATATATATATATATATGTATGTTGTTGGTAAAACAGACACGCGTACATGAAGACGGACGAGTGATCCGCGCTGGCTACCTATATCCTACCTTGAGGCCGACCACCTTCCCACCATCGACCTACCTGTCTACGCCTGAGCATAGGTTCGCGCTAGGTGGATATATAGGCGCGCTTTATCGTTAATCTATATAATATATCTTCCGACTAATAGTTATGTACAACGAGAATAACGCGCGCTCCGAAGGAACGGCCTTCGTGACGATTTCGCCGAGGTCACTTTACTCGCTCGTTCCTTTTTTTGTCGCGCGTTAGCTACAGAGGAGCGAAAGAGAATTCGAATAACGGAGAGGAGGAGAGCCGAGAACCTATCATGAGTAATCTCGATACGGATATATCGCGGCCGTTATTACGTTGACAGATCGAGAAAACGTAATTGCGCACGGTAGCGCGACATCGCAGCAATTTTAATCAATAATTCGTGCTATTTGCATCTCCGATTGGATGTCATAGGTTTATTAAGAAAGAATAAATTTCCTGAAGAAACGCGCCAAGAGTGTTTGCATTTGAATGAAAGAATAAAATATATCTCGATATATGTATATGCTTTTTCGAAATGTTTCAAGAGAAGATTATGTTGAAACTAACGAAGCTAATGAAGCGTCCCGTCTCCTGAAAAATTTAATTAATTAATTTTTTTTTTAATTAATTGCTTTTTATATCAATTATATATTATGTGAAGTAAGAGAGAGAGAGAGAGAGAGAGCGTAAGTAAGATTCCCTCAACAAGTTGCTTGTTTTCCCGCTGAAAATTTCAGAAAAATAGCTTGAGACTTGGACCGAGTCACCGTCTGCCTCTGACTTGAAGAAGAACGTCAGTCAGTCTCGTCTAAAGTAGACACGTCGCACCATCGTCGAGGCTAGAAACGGTTATTCGAGAGCGAAGGGTTTCACTTACGCTTTCCAACTCGGTCGTTACTGGGCCAAGTTCAACCGAAAATATGTCACGAAACGTCAGTTTACTCAAGAGAAAGCACTTTCAAAGCCGACATTGATGGCGGCGGCGGCGGCGGCGGCAAGACCTAGGCCAAGATCAGCTAACGCGGAGAAAGAGAAAATATGGGGAAGCGCAGGTATACGAGATCATTCTCTCTTTCTTCTACGAGTATAATATACTAACACGCGCACGCGTGCGAGGGAGGGTCCAGGGCGGGGGCAAGAGAGGGACGGAACGAATGACCAAGCTTGAGTCTGTCGGAAAAATAAAACTAGGCAGACGAGAGTGGATGCTGGAGAACGGAGACCAGTCCGTTAGACCGCCTACCGTACTCTCTCTTTCTCCCTTTGCGCTCTCTCCTTCCGGGTGAGAGCGAGAGATAGACCACGATCGCTAGATACACGACGCGCCCGTGTATGTACGTGTGCACGAGGGAAAGAAAGAAAGAAAGAAAGAAAGAAAGAAAGAACGAAAGAAAGGGAGAGAGAAAGAGAAAGAGAGAACTTAACCTAAGGCACCAGAGGAGTCCGTGGCTCCGGACATGGTGCTGCAGTTTGCCCCTGAACTTGGTTCTCAGACTCGCCCGCTCGACGTTGACCCACTTTCTTCGTGGCTTTACCTCTATCCGCCGTACACCCACCGACACCGATGAACGCTCCACACTGATTTTCTCCGCACCGCGACCTAGACTCGCCGATTGCATTTCGCTGCTCCAGATACGCGATCCACTTACCCCCGATGTCGTAAGCCGGATTCTAATATTTTCCATAGAAACTGAGCACCTCGTAGGTGCTCGATAAATCTCTCGAGACCTCGCGATAATATTTTCAATTATTCTTGATCGCGCCAAGAATAACGAAAAATATTATCGCGAGATTTAAAGATTTATTCACATCTCCTACAGAATTTTGCCAATCGGGGAAGATCGCGGCGAACAAATGGCATTGCGTCGATCGCAGCGTGATTGGCACGTGGATTCTCAACGTGGCCGTTATCCGTTTATCTCGGCGCGTTATCCTTGCGCGATCGTGATAAATACGGCACGCAGGACACGGATGTTGAAACGTACGTCATCGTCTATCACAGGGCCGCCAAGACAACCGTGTCAGACTCGTCGGATTAGACAAGAGTTGGCAATGCGCACGAGTAATAGCGAGAGATAATCATTAGTTTATATAACGAGTCATTTCCCGCGGCCACGTGATTTTCTCGTCAAGGCGATCCGCTCTCCATCACCAACGCCGACGGCACTTGTACCACCATAGACTACGGGTATGCTACCACGAGTACAATTGCTTAGGGGACCTCTATACATGGCCGCCTTGGCTAAGAATGCCCACACGGGAGATATCGTCGCGATTCGCCCATTTTCATCTACGGGCAGTAGTTATTAACCATAGATATATGTCAATTATCGCACCAAGGATTGCTATAATTGTTGAGCAAGTACGCGTCAATGACTGCTTATTTTCGTCGACATTAGGTCGACCCTTGGTCATTTATGATACGTCGGAATAATTTTGTACATATTGACACACTGTGGAATATCTTCCTCAATACTCATCATGAAAAGTGTACGAATATTGGAGCAAATTTTTAATCATAAAAAAAAGAAGGTTAAATCTAGTGTTAGCGACGCAATAAAACTGAAGATTTCAGTTTCAAGTTATACGAAGCAAAATCATTTACGTACACGATGTAATCATGCTCGATTTCCCCCCCCCCCCAAAAAAAAAGAAAAATTTAATTATCAGCCAATTCACGGATATAGAAACGGTGCAAAGCGGCGATCGCAACTTTGTGAAAGTCCAATATGCGATGCTAAAAATAAACATATACACGCAGCTCTTAACTTGTCCACGATCGTATATTATATTTTGTGCAATCTCATATAAGATAATAAATGTGTGTATCTGATTACATGAGATAGATAACTAGCCTATATTTATCTTTAACATACTTGTTTGTGATAAAAAATAAATATACGATTATCTTTCTCTTTTAAATGGAATCAGTATGTTGTCGCTAAAAAAACAGTGAATATTCACTGATGGTTTCAATTATAAGTATAGCGTACAAATCAGTAAAATCTCACTGAAAAAAATTAATTGGCGATAGCGACCATTTCAATTAGTAATATTTTATATCTTATAATATTATATATATTGTATAAAATAAATTTATATAAATACATTTTATTATAAAGATATATCTGAATTTGACCAAGAGACGTTTTCATTTTTGGTCGTTCCACAAGAGTAGAAAAATAAATGAGCAAAAGCAAGTACAATTATTTAAAAATAAAAAAGTCCAACACGCATCTATAATTCCGAATTTAAATATTATTTATGTATTATATTTCATTCCAGATATGTGCCGATTTCCGTCGAAAAAATAGTAAAATTTGAAAATTACATTTTGCAGATATGTACGATATTATTACTGATCTTTTAGAGAAGTCTTACTCTGTTACAGAAAAGACGGAAAAGCAAAATGTAAATGTTTTCATTGAAGATAAGTGAAATGCATTCTTGTATCATTGCTTTAATTAATTACATTCGCACTGATTCAGTTTAAGATCGTATGTCGAACATTTTAATCTCGAACAATCTTTTAATTGCCAAAATATCTTTGTGAATAAAATGGTTATAATTGAGGCGTTAATATCGCACTTGTGTCGGCTAGAGAGGCGAGTTTTAGCGGCGACGGTTCGCCGTTTATCTCCGAGGGTTTAAGGCTGATTTCCGCGGACTTCGTAGGTGTTGCGAGAGACCGATGCATTCCATAGAGCGCCGGTAATGGAACGCTAAAGAAGCTGCTGCTCGAGACCTGTGCGCCGCGAGAACAAGCTAAAGAGAGAAAGAGAGAGAGAGAGAGGGAGGCGGAGAAAAAGAGACGAAAGAAAGAGACGGAGATAAAGACGGTGCGCGAGTGTATGAGAGAAAGAGATAAGAAAAAAAAAAAGAGAGAAACAGAGAAAGAGATATAGAGATAGACAGGGAGAGAAGAAGTCGAGGCAAAGGTGGTCTTACCGCCGTAAATGCCACTGGTTGGCATTATGCCGTTTGCCTGGTCAGACCTTCGATGCACATCGAACACATCCTAAGATGCCGCCCGATGATGACTGCTTGGTATAAACGTGATATCGTTCTTTCATAGAAATGGCTATCGCGCGCCGAGGATACGTCTCTCGCCGGACGCTCCGAGGGAATTTCGTGTTGCACGAGCTACGACGATGGCCCTGGCCCATTTACCCTTAGGCTAAAAGTCGCTCGAGTCGCATCGCGCTCCGGCAGATGCGGACGATATCGGCCTTTCGAAAAAAAATTTTTCTTTCGCGCTCGCTCGCGAGAAAGGTCGCGGCGGTTATCGAACGGGAAGATTCCTTTATCGCGCGAATAGCGCACTTTCAGCCGAACGAGGATGGCTGAGAGAATGCTTTGCCGCGAATATACACCGAGAGATGAACGATGCGAGGACGAGAGAGAGAGAGAGAGAGAGAGAGAGAGAGAGAGAGAAAGACGATGCCAATGACAGGCTCAAGCTGACAATGCTATAAATCTGACATCGTCGCGCGTCATATTGGTATTATAATACCAATTTTTTTCTCAATCTCTGTGACGGATCGTCGATGGTTGGCGGCATCAGGCTCGGTAGTGATTATGATAGCGCAAGATCGAATATCGTGTGCGAGGCACGAGGCGCGCTCGTCAGTACGAGAAGGGAACGGAGAAGAAACGAAGGATTTTCGAGGTACGATCGGACGCGGCAAACTGCGAAGAAAACAGGGGAATCCGTGGAATGTCGAATTAAATCTTGGCCCCGATCCGGCGCGGTTCACCAAGCGTGATCTTGGATAGGACAATCTCGCGCCTATGTATATGTGCGATCGCGTGTTATTCTAGCCAACTTATATATACGACTATAAACGGCCACGCGGCTGTACTCCCGGCTCCCATAGGAGTAGACAAGTCCGTAGAGCAGTAGATATGAGGTGAACGAACCTCCGAATCTCCTGGACACGAGGAAAAAAAAAAGGAGGAGAACCACCGAAAAAGAAGCGACCACAGGCTGAAGAGAGAACGGAGTAGGAAATGAGAAGAGGGGAGAGGGAAGGGGATAGATGACGGTGAAGGAGGAGGAGAAGGAGGAGGAGGAGGAGGTGGATGAAAAGGATGATCGTGGATACTTGCTATAGAGAGAGAGAGAGAGATAGATTGGAAACAGGCAAGATGAGAGCAACCGACGTTGTAATACCGCGCAATCTCCTCTCTCGAGCGGGGCATGCGTCATATTAGAAACGCATCTTTATATATTATCTCCGCGCGTATATAGCCCCTACAGAGATATATTCCGCTAAACCGATATACAATAATGTTACGCGCTCGTTCGAGAATATCGTGACTTAACGATCCCGTTCGGATGTTAATTGTAATGGAATCGGTTTATTTTATTTATTGCGGCGATTTACGCTACAGTATCAGCCGTCTAGTGCCGATCGTCCATGACACAACGACGTTTTTCATGCGTGATAATGAACATTCGCCGGACCGGACGTCGACCACGTGTCGGACATGTGCAATGACGGTTGTCGAATTATTCGAAGAAAAGTCGTTCCGAAATGCCCCGAAGAAAATCGCTAATTAATTGTTCATCGTACGAAAGAATAAATATTTGGAGGACCGTAACCGGATATTGTACGTTATAAATATAAGATGAACGATATCACGTAACATACGTAGCAATAAAAATAATTACACCCGATCGCAAGAAAATATACAGCCTATAGAAAATATATTAAAAATTAACAACATTTTAATTTAATTTTACGCTCATAGGCTTTATTATGTCTCGTCAAAGTTAAAAAAAAATAAATAAATAAATAAATTGAATGACATAGCTTTAAAATGTCTGGATGTGATGGATGAAGAATTAATCGACTTTTCGAAAAGAAATATGAGGAACACGCGATGAATATTTGGGAAAAGACAGAGGAGCTCGAGAGATTCACACTGGGGTCGTTCACCAAATAAAGTCCGCTTTAGTTTTTCGTTGCGCTCGTCAAGGAGAGCTCGTGTGTACGTGGGCCGAGAGGTGCCCCCACCTTCGTGTGTCCGACCACGTTCGCCAAATTCAAATACACGACGGCGCAATTGTTATTCGTGATGCGTCGCCCGCGCAGATGTATCGTCCGCCTGCCAAAATCCGCGGTGCCCGTCGTCCGTCTGGGGTTCGATAGCATCACGGCGCCTCGTTTCTAAAACCACGATCGATGCGTCACGCGATCGCGGAACGAAGGGTTTCCATTCCATTCGGTACGTCTATTATAGCCGGGCGTGAAGGGGAGAGAGGGAGCAGAGAAAGGGAACGGCCTGAAGGGGATGGAAGAGGTGAGACGACCGGTGCGCGACACGGGAAGAGAAACCGCGCGTTCGAGTAAGGGAGAAATGAAAGAATGTGCGAGCACGTGCGAGAGTAAGAGAGAGAGAGAGAAAGAGAGAGAAAGAGAGAGAGACGATTGGCATGCAGGTCGCGCGGTATGTTGTCCTAGGTCACGCGTGATCTCTCTCTCTCTCTCTCTCTCTCTCTCCTTCTGCCACCTCCCCCTTTCATCCCCCCCTCTGTCATTCTATCCCCTTCCATTCTTCCTCTTTTGCTCTCTCTTTCTCTCGTCTCGGTATTTCTATGCAGCAGCGGCAATAGCAACACAGCGGCATTTGTACATCCTATCTTCACAACTTCTATTTGCCTATTATTCTGATAATAAGATCGTACCGTGAGGTACGACGCGACGGATAAACGGAAGCGGTTCGAAATTATTGTACAACCGGCGACGGCGCCTCCGTTGCATGTCGCATTAAGTAAGGGAATGGAGTTCTCTCTCTCTCTCTCTCTCTCTCTCTCCCTTTCGAGAGACGCGCGCAATGCTATTGTATACAAGTTCTACGAGAATAACGCCGATTGTCTCAAGTTTGCGGGTGCGTTTAAAATATTCGTACCTGATACCTGAGTGTACCTGACAATAAGACGCGCGCGTTTTTCTTTTTTTATTGAAATAACATACTGTCTACCGCCTAATGAGATCGAATGATTCTTACGCTAAAATTATAAATTCATAGTTGAAATTCATAATTCATAAAGAAGTAAAAAAAGTATTCTATAAATATACATATAATGTTCTTCCAAAAATAATTTTAGAAATACGACGCGATTCACCTTCCGATGTACAAAAATTCGTCGAGTAATCAGGGTAAATTGCCGCACTTCTCTCGCGTACACCTCGCGCGAGAGCTAACGAACGGTTTGGGATGCACCCGGAAGAGATTCGCGTATGCGGGCCGCACGACTGTGCAAAAGAAAACTCTTGAGGAATTCTCCCAACTCCGTTTGAATCGAGAGCTTACGGAAGAGAGGCCATTTTTATATTTCGCCAAAAATTGACGCGATCCGATTGACCGGAAATCCCGCGGGGGTCTCGAATCGAGAGCTCGCGAAAACGAGAAAGACAAAATCGTGCATATCGCGGATCGTTTCCGCGAAATCTAGGGGGATCCCTCGAAACCATCCTCTCATCGAGGAGGAAGAGGCACGCTGGCTGATTCGAGCGGACTTGACTGAGCGAACGAACGAGCTGAAGGAACGATCGCTTATTCCTGACGAGGAGGGCACGATCGATGATGCAGGCGCGCGAGCGGGACGGTGAATGCCCAAAACTCACAGGTGGTGTCAATGAACTCGACCATGCGAGGAGTCGGCCGGGGGCTTCCTCCTCGGCTATACTCGCTATATCGGGGTCTTGTCTTTCCCATGGGATCGAGACTAATTTCGTGACTTTGCGAAAGCGTCGCAACGTGCACGCGCCAACGAGCCGATAATGCCGAGCGCGACGAGTATAGATTTCTAGAGCGATTTTTCCGGGGGTGGAGGAGAGAGAGAGAGAGAGATTTCTATTTGCGCTCTATAATTATATTTAGCGAAGGAAGCGTGTTATTGCGTGCGCGATTGCGCCGCGCGTGCCTACGCATCGAATATTCGCGACGCGCGATATTATCTGATTAGATATTATTTAAACACGCCAGAGTAAGAATGAAATAAAGATATACAATCTTCTGGCAAAAGAAGTCTGTCTTATTCTAAAAATTCATTTTACACACGTACATTATTTTTTAAATTCAATTAATGAAACTTATAAGACGTATTATTAAATACGTCGAGCAAAATAGATGGAAATTTTAGCAAATTTATTACCTACAACTGATTAGAGTAAATTTTTATACGTCTCTTGTTATACAATATTATATATCATTGAATTTATCTTAAATATAAAGAAAACGTGGTCGTTAAGCGATCGTAATCAGTAAAGTGTGATGCTACAACTCGTTTAATTGCACGCTAGAACATATTCGGGGACGTGTCGGAGGTAATGACGAGGTGAATGGTCTAGACTGACTCTCGCAGAGGCACCTGCTCGTAACTGCGACAGAAAAACCCGGTAGAGAGGAATATAAGGCACATATATTTACCGTCTTGTATTTTAACGTCAAACTACATGTCTGTGAAAATTAGATAACCGGTAGTAATCGTGGGATTCTATCATGGACCTCCTATCGAATCGATCTTGGTAGGATCGCGATAACCAATGCCGCGAGTCGCGAGCGTGATGTTAAGCGTCGATAGAATGATGTGACGTAACTTTAAAGACGGTACCACCTCCTCACCTCTTCATAGCGTTCTTTTTAATCGTCTCCTTCTTCTTTTTGGATCGCCGGTTATACGCGGGTGAGCGAATCTTCGAAAAGGTCTTCTTCTATTCTTTTGCAATCTCAGCGCGTTACGTTGAAGTAGCAAGAGGAGAAGGTGAATCGGAATGAGAAGAAGCGAGGCTCGTAGAGAATGGAGGTGGGAGAGGGTTGACCGCCGAAAGAGAATCTCGCGAGCAGTCGCGGCCTGATCACGGGCTTCAGCGAATCACTGTACTATAGATTACGTAACTATAGTGATCACGTGCGAAAATAGATGAGCTAAGCTGTAGTAATTAAGGCGAAGTTGGAAAATAATATTGCTACGACAGAGAAAGAGACTGATAATTAAGAATTAATAAAAATTAATTGTTGATAAAGTTAGAAACTCACCCTGTATGTAGGCAGATTCGGCATTTTCATTGACGTTCCATAAGAAACGTCCGATGTCGTCCCTTGCGAATATGAATGCTCCATATCAGTCTCCTCAGGTTTGAGGATGAAATCTCCTCCTTTCCTCTTACTTCTTCCATCATTGATATCACCGGATCCATAAGGATGTTTGCTCCGCAATTCCAGAAGCTTCGATACTTTAATACTGTCCGGTCGGATCGAGACCCTTGGTAGCAATCATGTCGCGACCTTGAGATACCTCTCGAGTCTTCGCTACTTCCTCGTTTCTTCTCCGATCTTCCTCCACTTCCTCAATATTGACCGGTCGGATCGAGCCCAGCCATGGTGCACAATTTAAAAACGTAAATCAATGGAAACACCTTCGGAGATACGAAAATATGAGAGCGGTCTCTTAAGAAACGCAGTTACGTAGTTGGGCACTTCAGTATAGACCGGTGGGGTCCAATCCTCCTGCTGCCATGTCGACGATAATAATCTTCGGCAATACTGCGAGAAGCGGAAGTACGTAGTTACTCGATTACGGAGAAAAACCTCTTCAATAAAGACCAGTGGGGTCCAACTGTCGAGCCATATCTTCTTACTCGACTCCCTCGGAAAGTTACCGGAGCGTTGCAGGCACTTCGGACACTTAAAGCGATGGCTCCTGAAATATGGAGTGCTCCTCGAATTATCGGAAATCTTCGAAACAATTTCACGAAAATAAATTGTCAATACGCGAACGGCGCAATCGTCGACCGATACCAAACGATAAGAAATCGATCGGAAAACTGATCGATCAGAGTCTCGCGAAGAAATCCGCTCGATGAAGAGGCCGACAATCGATGAAGTGGACGCTATCGGAAAAACTGAAAGGACCGGCTGCTGTGTGCGTGACCGTGCCCCACAGAGCTCTGACAGCTCCACGGCGAGTGGCCTCGCTTAAGTCTCGGCTGGCCCCCACCTGTCCGACCAGGGGCAACGCTGATTGGCCGTTGCTGTCGGCTACACCGGCAATTGGCACTCTGATCAAGCTTTTGGAAAATTTCCCCCGATATATATCGTTTGGTTCACAAACCCAATCCCCGAGTTCGCACAGGGTCTTGCATGGGGAGAAAAATAGGATTCATAAGACCGAGGAGGAAGGGAAAACCTCTCGAAAGAGAGGAGGTAGAGCATATGGATCCAGAGGAATTTTTTCGAGGCTGAATTAGCCGCCAATGGCTGAATTAGTCGACGATGATCGCTAGTTGAACATGAGACTACCGGAACATTTGACGATCCGTTTCAATCGCGTATAAGATCTTGAAGAGAGACAGATTTCTTCGAGTTCCGAACAAATAGGACATGTGTTATACAGGCGGTGTCGGTCGGTCTGAATGCATAATGCAATTCAGAATTTCTTACGAGAGCCGCGTGTAATTTATGGTAATATTAACACGATATTTATTCATCCTCAATTATTTCATTTCTGCCACTAAAAACTGTAGCTCGATATTATTCAAAAATATTATTTCATTATATAATATTTTGCATTATAAAACGTAAAAATTTGTAAATATATTGTGTATATCGTTGGCGGAACCGCTATCGTCCTCTAATACTGTCTCTAACGTAGTGTTAGGTAGTGGGATAGATTCATTGACCTCACGCGAAATCGATCGCCGAGTTATCATTTTAGAAACCACGTGTGCGAGTTACGGCATATCACGAACTTAACGACATTCTCGTACAATTTGTACACATCTTATAATATAATATATACTCGTTTTCACGCGTTTCATTTTTTTTCCGCTTATCGAGTAATTGTTTTAATCAATAAATCTTTTTGACGCGCGAAAAATGTAGTTTTTCATAAAAAAAAAAAAAAAATAGTATTTTTGAAAGAAATGTATCTCTTGCATATATCAATTATTGAATTTTTTATATGCAAAGCACGGGAGAAAATTTGTATTTGAAATTAATAAATTGCTATTTATGTAACAATTCCAACAATTATAGACACAGGATTGTTAATATCAGCATTGTTAGCCGTGCTTAAAATTCTGAATAACTTTATAAATAAATTTATATAACGCTGTGGATCGTGGTACAGTGTAGCAACGATAAATCATTTCTCTAATATAGGAACATCACGCTACCCTACGTTAGTCTTAAGACGCTTTGCGATAAGAAAACTTATATTACATTTACTCATAGATTCGACTTATATTAACACATAGATATTATCTTTATTATCGTCTTTTTTATCACATTGTTTGGATTTGTTGAAGACGCCAAAAATGTCAGAAATGTCACGAATCCATTTAAGTGATTCGCGAATCTAACAAAATAATCGTAGAATGCTTTCTAGGATAAAAACAGTAAAAAAAATTAAGATATACAATATGAAAACTTGAGATGATAAAGCTACAAACTATTTACAATGTTATAATGTAAAAAATAAATAATGAAAATTGTTTGTTTAAAATTGGTTGTTTTTTTTTTTTGCAGACAATTAAAAAATGGACGTATCATTATATAAAGTAAATTTCATTCTTATTAATTGACAACGCAATGGGTTGGCCCTGTATAAATTTAAAAAAAAAAACTTCAAAATCGAGTATATATCCCGTCATGCTTGCGCAGCGAGTATCTACCGACTTTTTTCCTGCTTCAATGAAACCGACCGGTTTCTCGAAACAGCTTGTAGGTTTCCTAGTAAACCTCAAGCGTAATGAATCAATCGATGTTAATCAGTTTGAGTCTTTGGTCGAATTTATAAACAATCTTCAATTAGTGCTGCATCGGAATCCCTCTCACAGTATTTCGCGCGACGAACGAAGATCGTATAGGCAGATATAATTATATATATTTAAAAAATAGTATTTTTATTTTTTATTTTACACACATATAATTTTTGCGCTCTTTACTTTGCGCAATATAAAATTTCGCAATGTAAGATTTTTTATTGCCTTAATAATAATATTTTAATATTACTTTTTTTTAATGACATTTTAATTTTTTAATAATTTAATGTTATTCTTTTACAAATCATATACACTCGCAAATAGTTTCTTTTACACATATACGTACACCCACCAGTATGCACAATTAAATTAATGATTTTTTTGGTCGCTGCGATAAAATGATAGCATGAGAAAAAATTGGTCGGATTCATGGATAACCAGTGTAATTGCATAAATGCTGAAGCATTTATTGCACATTGAGATTATTCTCAAGCAAATTAAGAACGCAATCTAACAGAAATTATTCTCCTTAAGCCCCATTGATCTAACAGCTGCAATATGTTCCCTCGTTTGTGCCGGAGACACTGTCCGGTAGACCGGGTCGTCGTCATTGTTCGTCGTTTGCCATTATATTCTAATGACATGAATTTGATTTTGATAAGTTAAAAGTTTAGTAATAGCAACGCTATGGAAATATCTAACTTAACGAAGTATTGTTCAAGCAAAAACTTGATGAGCTAATGTGGCTGAATATGTCGATGCAAAATTGATAATTACTTAAAAAGTAATTATAAAATTTTATTACATTAATGTATGGATGCGTGCGGCAAAATATAAATTAATTGACTTTATATAGTTACTAAAATATTGAAATGTATAATACAGGAATGCCGTTAACATACCATATAAAATAAGCAATTCCAATATTACAATATATCGAATTAACTAAATAATTTCAATTATGAAATATATACCTATATAAGTATAATATTCTTAACTTTACCAAATTGTTTAGAAGAAGAAAATTCTACACGCTCTGAGATATTTCTAAACGGGAATTTTCCGTGAAAATACGAATGTTGCCTTTTACAAGCGTAAGAGATTAGAATCCCGTTTTTCACTGATATCGGATTCACGCGTTCTTTCTCTACGCTCGCACTAAATTTAATCTAAATACGATCTAAAGTGACGAGGAGAAGTTTATCCGCAACATTGATTTAATGCGTATCAACCGGTCTCCCGGCATCATTGCTCGTGCGTCGCAAAATCATTCGCTTGTCGATGAGCTCGTGCACGCTATATTAGAACGAAGGGGATGACTTTAATAGAATGCGCATCTCTGATCTGCCAATATAAATTAAGGACACGGGTCCCGAACGTACAGATACGCCGGCACGGTGCTTGCGCAGATTGTAGTTTGCCGTCCATCGTCGCTCGCGGCTGCGACTTCGTGTTACTGGGATAAAAGGTGAATGACTCGTTGCTACTTGATGTTCATCCCACCAGCAGCATCCCGCTCTTGGTTTGGAGGGGTAGCGCGTCCTTCTGCTATGCTGGAACGCGATAGAGACGAGTGGCACGAGAGAGAGAGAGAAAGAGAGATGGAGAATGGAGAGGCGACATTGCGAGAAAGAGGCAGATAGAAGGAGATCGAGAAAGGAAGAGAGTAAGAAAGCGATACAGCGATCATAAATTACTCGATCGTCCTTAAGATTTGCCGGCCGCGTGCGCCTCCTCGTTGCACCGCGATGTCATTAAGTTTATTTTTGAAAGGAAATGTAGATCCAGAAGCGTTTGTACATTTCCTCCATTGATTTCTCGTAGGAGCCGCACGTGAAACGCGCGATCGAATGTTAATTAACGTTACGTTGGACAATTAATAAAGAGTTTAATGAAGAGTTTAAGCACATGTTCTCTCATACCATCGATACGACTATTATCGAATGTTTCATTCGATATTAGATCGTCGAAATCAGCTTTCGTTGTCCTTGAGTAATCTTTTACATAATTATTATTCAAGACAGAGATACATACGGTAATATTTACAATTGTAAATTTCACATTAAGTTTCATAGATCGTAAGTATTAATAAGTTATACGAGCAAGATAATCATACCCTCTTTATATCGTCTTATCACGGATACGCCTCGAACATAATATCGTGAATTTTATCAAGTTGCAAAGTTATTTATTTATGATGAGATATGCAATTAGGTGTAATTGTATAATAATATATAATGTGTATATTTTACAAATATATCAAAATACGCGAGCGGTAATTAAAATTCAGTAGCATGTAACAAGAGTTTAATGTCAGTCAATCGCCCATGTGAATTCCGAAGAACATAAAATTCACAATTCTTAAAAAATAATGTTGCGTAATGTTGATGTATCAAATATCTATCTATCTAATACTATCATACTTTTGATTTCTCGATACAAATTTTTTCTCGACATTTTACTCGAACATCATCGCGTAGAGAAATATCTTAAAACTAATTATTATTTATCGAATTTACAATAAGGATGATGCGGTCGATTCTTGCGATGATTTAGACGCCCTTTTTTCATCTGCTTGTATTTCTGTGCGTATGCCATAACGGCGATTATGCAAGACGCGATCTTACGAACCTATCGAGGTTTGCGCAACAAACAACTTCGAAATGCCGTCCTGATGTAGATCTTCATTTCTAACCACGCAACATCCATGAATTCGATTTGTAGTAAATTCAATCAATTCATGGGATACCTTATTGAAGAAGGAGCCTAAATTTTATTTAGCTGAAAATACTTCTATTAAGTCGTTTTTTTAACGATTATTCATAGCTTATCTAGCCTTCTACGCATAATAATTAAACGTTTGAAATATTCTTTCTTTTCTATTCGCGTAGTTCTCTATGTCCTATCGACTTTTAATTAACCGCTATTGATTTGCAGTAGATATTCATAATTTTTGGAATTATTGATATTTTTCAAAGTGTAAGACGTAAAAGAACTGCTTTGAATTTTTTTTTTTCAGTTTTCTGGAATAAAACTTTGGGAATATTCATTTAGAAAAAGGATTACAAGTACTCAACTTCTGTACATTGCTGTAAGTTCAATGAACTCTCATAGCGCACTTCATATTTTGCTAATCTTGTTTTTTTTTTTTTTTTTTTTTTTTTTTTAAGTATAACAATTTAACTCTGTAATAAATATAATAGTACGTTTCCAAATTTGCAATAAAAATAGGAGAGTAATTACTTTGATTAGTTTAAATAATTTATTGCCGGTTTCATCAACACCGCTTAATTATTCACTTATTATCTCTTCATCTGTTAAAGTTCAAATTAATAGATTTTGATAAAATTGATAATTAATTTGTGAAGTTTACCAGGAAGAGTGATTTCCAAGTAAAATGCGATGCCTTTATAGCATCTGTTAATTTTTTCTAATAGAGAAGATCTTCATGGGCCTAATTAGAAAATGCGGGATCTTATCATAAAATCGACACGGTCGTCTCAACCATCGTAGTTAAGAAACGACGATCTTAATCGCTGTTATGAGTCTTAGGTCGTCGAAGGACTCGAAAGTTCAGACGCGTGTAATATAATCGTCATGTTAAGCCTTGCTTCGAATTGCTCTATTGACGGTTAGGAAAAAGTGAAAGATACTATGAGAGGAGGATGCGAAAGAAACAGGGCAAGGAATCGGAGGTAAAGGACTCTAAGAAATGAAAAAAGTGAGATAGAGCGAGAGGAAACGAGGAAGAAGAGAGGGTGACGTTGGTGGAAAGGTGAGGGAGGGCAGGAAGAACCGAGAATACAGAAGGAGAAGGTGGGGAATATATAAAGAGAGAAGAGACGAAGAGGAACCAGAAAAGATGAAGAACGAACCGGAGTGCAAGCGAGCAATTTAGAAGACTAGAGACAGAGAGAGAGAGAGAGAGAGAGAGAGAGAGAGAGAGAGAGAGAGAGAGAGAGAGAGAGGAAGGGAGAAAAGAGAGACGTTCGCTCGAGTTGTCGAAGCGATTGTGCCAATGTGCGTGGCAAAGTTTTGCGTCGAGCTCTCCCTGACCTAACCACGCTCATCTGTCTCTCCCGCTTCGAGTTGACTTCACTGTTTGACACGGTCTGACTATTTCCTAAAGATTATCTCGTACAATGATACAACATTAACATTGTAAATGTAAATCGTAAATGTGTCAAAGGAAAGTTCAAAGTTTATTTCGGTCAAATTTGCCGAAAGAAGACGTGTTCTGGGTGGGATTCCGAAGAATGTTCCGTCTTTACGCTGACTGACTGTCATAAAAATCTGCTTCTTTTGTACGCCCGTATATACGTAAAATCGTGCGTAATTCTCCGTTTGAGACGTCGCGACAACGCGACAGAAGTATGCCCTGCGGCGATTGCATGTTTACGTATCACATGGTTCGCGTTACCGGCGACGCGCCTTCTCGTTGCTCTGCTCCGCTTCATTCCCGCCTCGGTTAAAACTCCCGCGAGAGAGCTCGCAGCCGCTCTCAACGCGACGCAATGCGCAGCCTCTAGGTCGGGCGTTCACCCTGTTGTCCCGAGACGAGCAGCTAAGTTTCACGTTCGCGAATGGCTGAATCTTGATCGCGAATTTCGTTCTCCGATAACGTACACGAAGTTTACTTTTGGGAGAGAATTCTTAACACTATCAATTTTATGTGAGAGAGAACTAGTCCGATTTTAAGTAGAATTAAAACAGGAGCTGATGATGTGAAAAAAGAGAAAATTATCAATATCGCATAGAATATTATTTACAAGTTTCTATTAAAAAAATAATATATATATATATATATATATATATGTGTGTGTGGGTGAGCAATTGCGGTCTCTCTTTTTCACATTTATTATATAATTTTATTCTAGTAAAAATCCGAAATACAACTATTTTTTAAATAATTGTAGAAATATATGTTTCGTACTTCATTTTATAATATTATATAATATTAATAAAGTCTCGTGCGAAATTGTATTATTTGCTATATGTAAACATAAAGAAAGTTACCAGAGAGATATCGTACATTTATAATAATTTTGAAATATGTTTTTGACAACAAAATACAATATGTATATCAATATCTACCAAATGTCAACGAAATAATCAGCATCACAGAAATATCAGGCAAATACCGTATATATTTTACAATCGAGGGTACCAAAGAAAAATGTGAAATCCGTAATAAAATTTTACTGGATGCCCTGTAGATCCTGTAAATTAAATGTTTTCTAGCGCGATTCTAGTTTATATACGAATACTCATTTTTACTCTTTCTTATACGATTCTCGAATCAAGTCACAATCGTTCTTAAGCACAAGCAGAACACAACGAACAAAGCACAAAACGAATTACAAAAATCCTTTTCATCGATTAAAAAAAGAGCTATATTATAGAGATTTATCTTATTCAAAATCTTTCTGCCAAATCTTTCTACACGAATCAACCGTGCTAAATTTCATGATGTTCAATCCGTGATAACTGACAGCTATTCCACTCGGATTGATTGATAATAATGAATTCTTTTATCTCAGAAATAAAAAAAGGACCGTCATACATATATATATATATATATATATATATATATATAATGGTTCGAGAGCTCCCTCCGCTTTCCTCCCTCCGCTACCGTTTCCTTGCGGATCGATTCCAGCTGGATCACTGACCTGACAGTACGCCACGCCGTTCCTCCTTCGTACGGGCGTACGAATTATTGCGGGCCTGCGTACTCTCTCGAGGGGAGAGGCTAACATGGCACGCGAGAAGCTCCTGGTCTAAAGCGGGTGGTGTCTATCCGACAGCACATAGAGGCAATCTCGTCAATTCGAGGTGTTATCCGAGTACCTTGAACGACGGTGAATAAGTGACGATAAGTAGGTAGATGGGTAGGTAGGTAGGCAGAATAGATAGGTTGGTCGACTCGCTCGTTAGACCGGAGAGGTGCGTTGACCCTCTCGGCGTGTTCAGCGAGAGATAGGAGAGGAACACAAGTAAGGAAGAAAGAAAGAGAGAGAGAGAGAGAGAGATAAAGAGCGGAAGGAAAACGAAGAGAGAAAAGGGAGAACGATGCTCGGATATAAAGATAGAAGGAGCGGAAGAGGTGTTCGTTAGTGAGATGTCGAATTCGCACACAATCTTTTTGTGTAAGTTCTTAAATTGTTCACAACCAAAAATCGACAGATCAGATGGACTCGGTCTCCGAATGAATTGAGCCATTGTGAGATTAGGATTAGCTTGACCTATCTAGAGAGACCATGTTACCAGACTGATTCACAAATTGCTCGAGTACACCGGACACCGGATTAGATCGTTTCTTTTATGTATGTAAATGTGATGAAAATGGAGAAAAATTTTGTCAATCAAAAATAATTGTTTTCTTGTACGATTGTGAATATTTAATATTGTATGGATTATACAATACATGATCTTTCTATGCAAATGAATTTAATATATTGCGTATATATTATTTGGAGAATATATAACGCACACATAAATATCGTATAAGTTAAGATAGGAAAAAATATATAGAATGAGTTTTAGCAAAAAATAATTTGTACTGTCAAAAATTAGGGATACCGATGCTATATTTTGTTTCTTCCGAGATGTGATTAAGTAGATAGTTATTTGTAGATTCTGAGTCATCGTATAAGAGCTTATACAAATGTAATTGATCACAAAATGAAAGTAATCCGATCGATTAATCATAGATAGAAATCCCGCGAGAGAAATCGCACTTCTAAGAATCGTTTAAGGGTATTGCGATTATGCATTAATAATATTAATATTAATTATAAAATTATTTCTTATTCAATATTTGCTTCATACACAATGTTCAATAATAATGAAGAATACAGATATTATTAATTATCATATAATATTCATAAAAAAATGTTTATAAAAACTACTTTTAATCAAAGAAATAACTGTAATATTGGATAATTATACATTATATTCAAGGATTTTATACTTTCTTTTAAGTTTTTCTTATCAAGTTACTTTCTACTTTAAGTCTCTTAAAGTTGTGAAAAGAAAGACATAAAATAGACTCTCGCAAATAAACTGCGTCTAATGACATTCGCGAAAGGAGAAACTCACGTTATCGCGCGTCATGATAAAAGAAACTCGGATCATATCCGGAGCTCGAGCCATTTTTAACACCTTTAGCGCACTCTCACGATTCTCTCTTACTTTCCCCGTGTAGAAAAAAAAAAAAAAGGAATTGAGAGAGAGAGAGAGAGAGAACCACCTTCGGAGAAAGTGATCTGTACGCGTGCTCATCCTGTTGGTTGCTCTTATACCTGTCGCGTAAATCAGCGAAACGATCGCCAAGTGTTAGCATTAATAAAATAAATAACGCGTTAATTTAATTGCGGGAGCTCAATAGAAAAATGAGAGGGATGAAGAAAATAAATCCGACGAACCATATATGCATCCCTGTGCATAGACCTAATATGCAATACGCGCAACTATATTTCAAAAGCATATCTTTCTCTCTATTGCTATTTTTGTAAGAGAAAAAGATTAATATCAAGATTTTTGATAATTAATCATCCTTATACTTTTTAAACAGTAAATACATAGAGTATTTAATATTATTCTCTTAAATTTATCATGAGAAACGATCGTGAAAAAATTTAAGAAATATACTTCATTAAAGTCATGTATTATTATCGTTATCGATAAATTTTCGAATCTTTCAACTTTATGTCACTTCCCAATATCTTAATTCTTTAGGATTCTTTAAAAAAAATGACAGTACATAAAAATTATAAATTATATTATACGCATTTATATTTCTTAAACGGCATAAGTCGAACGTGCATGTATGCTTTCACTACCGTGTTTAGTCGCGTGCATAGAAGCGTGTGGAGGCGCTTTCACGTATGTATCGGTGTACACGTTGTTGTCTAACGCGCGATCGACACGCGCGAGTCGAATCTCGATCGGGGAGTACGCGTGCGGTATAGGATACGTAAACGTGCATGGCATCGACAAAGAAGGGTCGCCACATAGTTTGCAATCCGCGGCAATAAAGATGCTGATTATGCGATAGTGAAAGAAACGAAAGTTTGCGGTTCGACCTAGGAAATGCAACGAAACAGAAACGACTAAAATGATACGTGATAGTGGTAAAATGGACGTGCAAAAGTTGCCAGACGGTCGTCTTTTTAAGTCCGCCTTGCAGGGCGAAAGGGCTAATTGTAGGACAAAATTTGAACAATACGACAGAAAGGTGCGATGAGAGAAGAAGATAACATTTTTCTGTCTCTTGAAAGACAAGACGCGCATATACACGAGTTAAAAAGGTTTGCTGTATTCTTATACTCAGGAATTTGTCCTTTACATTTCCCTCAGGCGTATGTTGACTTTTACGATTAAATGTACGCGTTACTTCAGGAAGGAACAAACGGGAATATATAGAGGCAGCCGTTCGATTTAAAGAAACTAGCACAGTGTCAAGGTGTCTCATTCGCGAGCATAAGATCGATACGGACAATTGAAGGCTATAAAGAAAAAAAAAAAAAAAGAAAGAAAATGTGAGCGAGAAGGAGATCTCTCCTTCTAACTATCAACGAACGAATTACTTTGCACGATGTTCCGTTTGACTTTCACAAGGCTTTCTTTTTCAGCGATCGTCTCGCAATTCTTTCGCAGATAACGCGCGCAAATATACTCAATACTTGCGGCCGTATGTGTTATCGGAAGAGAAACGCAACGTTCACGACGACTGTCGTGACATTTGTAATTTCCTGTGGGCAAATGAAAGTTGCACGCCATTTCTCCAATATATCTTCATTCGCGAGATATCTTAAAATAAATTACATGTCAGTCAACTAAAACGTATGTATTTCTTGCTAAACTGAAATCTTTTCAATATGCATTCAACGCGAAATATCGTTGTGCTAAAGCTTCAAGATGCCGTTATAATTAAATTCCATTAAAAATAAAACAAATAACAGGCCTTTTTCAAACTTTTTTTTTTAACTAAAAAGAGAGACTATTAACGTTTAAATATATTTGCTAAAAATAAGTTGATTGGAAATTATTTGACGAATTTGTAGATAAAATATAGAACGCTATTGCTATTTATGTTGTATTACTATATATTGAATGTCACTCGTTGACACCATCTTGATATTAGGGACGCTTATTTTCACTTCCTTCCTGTCGCAAGCGAAGAATGCCAGGTCTGAATTCGACGAACGAATTTATACTTCAACCGCGGAAAGAATTGTATTGGCCGGTTGCGCAACATCTGCTTACGTTGTGCAACCGCGCGTGGGCGAGAATGTATGTGTGTATGTATGTGTGAGATACTTCCTCGTTGCTAAAGCCAGCCGGCTTCCACCATCCGCGAACCACGCGATGAACGAGCGATCGCGTCGCCATCGTCGCGAGCAATAAATTCGATGCATACAGGTGCATCGAGTGCACGTGTGCATGTCCGGCAGATTTATCAGTAGAATTTTGGCCGAAAAAGAAGACGGGAAAAATCTATCGTTTCGTTACGATCCCAAAAGACGAGAGCCTTCGAAAAGGGAGAAACGGTACTCAAACTCTCGTTAAACTTGGCCTTACCGCGGAGCCACGAAATGATATTCGGCCGTAGGTTTCGACAGACCGCGCAAGTGTCGTTAACCTCCCGCGCAGTTCATTCGGAAGCGGCGAAATAATTGTCCGGTCTAGGAATAGCGAGGGTCGCCCGGGACGCCCACTCCCTAGGGACTATTCTAATGCCGTTAGCGTGTCCCGTAGGTTGCGAATTGGGCGTTGCTCTCTGCCGTTTCCTCGCCGTCTCGAACAAACGTGTGGAATGCCACGTGGGTTCTCGCGTCTCGAGAACCGCGGCGGGAATATCGGCAACGATCGTCAAAAAACACCGTCCTTCCTCCCATCCCGGCGAACAGAATTTTCGTGCTCTGCGAGTGAGAAAACGGAGAGAGAAAGGAGTTTCGGCAGGATGACGAGAACGCCGAGGTGAAGGGCGAGGGAAAAGGGCACGCGAGACCGCGTGCTCGTACTCTTTAAATTCGAAGATCCACGTGGATGGCCCGACGCGTCGAATGATGTTGCAATCTTGCAGCGGACCTCTTTCCGTACCTTTTCCGTTCTCGCCTTCCTCTTCCCTCTCTACGGATCTCCTACTGCTCTTTGTGGCGCCGAAGACGCTTTTGTGTACTTCCCACGGAAGAAAAAACATGACAGTAAGACGCAAAGAATGCTCGCCCTTTGACGTTTCTCAACTTCAAGCTTCGTACACTGAGGCGAGAGTGTCAAGGCGTAATTATCTAGATTGTATGTGTGGCATCATTTTTTCATTTATTGTAATATATTATTATCTTTCTTCTAAAATATATCGGATATTTTATTTTCTCAAATTTACTAAATATTCTTTTCATCGGGAATATAGATATTCTTTTAAAAGACCAGAAATATTAGATGCAAAACAAAACAAAAAATAGTAACAAAAGCGTTGTTTTCTACATTAAATCATTAACAGCTACAAAGTTTAATTACCTTAATAGAAATCAAATTTACGATTTAATTTTCAACATATTTAATATTAAAGTTAAAAAAATTTGCGTCAACTGATTATCTCTAAGTATTAATTGAAAGAGATTTAATCTAAATTAAAAAAAATAGATAATTGATAAGATAGGAATTAGATAAAATAGATACTTGACAAGATAATTAGGATACTTTTAAATATATTCTGTACAAAGCGCGATTTTATCGATTATCATTTACTTGAAGAGAGATTTATGCCTAGTTGCGTATACACGATCAATTTGACAGAATAAAATAAGGATAAATATAAAAATTACCGTTACGATTTATCCTTTGTTTATTACAGAAAATATAAATTTCGAATACATTTGTATAATATCGGCGCTATATGACAGAATCACGCGAAGCAAGCTCCGCTACGATCTCTGAATCTGTCTGCTAAGACAGATGACAGCTCTATTAAAGTTTCGCAAAGTGAACATTAAATCGCGTTTCGTCCATTGTAACGGTGGGCCAAGTTAAATCATGTCGTTTAAAATATCATATATACTAAAATTATTAATAATATTGCGAAAAAATATTGAAAAAAATAAATAAAATCTCAGATGACTAACATAATGTGTAGGGACTATGGAGCGATTCTAGGGATCGGGAGGAAGGGGAATGGGGGGTGGGGGTGGGGGGAGGGGGAGGTTTATGAGTATAATTTCGTTTGACACTTTCTTAGATCCATATCTACTACGGAGTCCACGATACGTCTCAGTATAGTTTTTGCCTTACTAATAAAGGTATTCTATGGAGGTTCTATAAAGTCCTATAAAGAAGCACTCGATAAGGAACACTTTTTCTTTGATGCTCAACAGGTACTTTCTGACGCTCGTAAACTTATATAACTGTTCAAATGAAATTGGCGAGTCTCAGATACTGGACCCTAGTCCCAGTTAAATGACCCCCGAAATCGAGGAAGGCAAAAAAGAAACCATTTAATACTTTCAATCCTAATGGTGACCTGTTATATGTGACAGTTAATATACTTTGTTATTTTATATAATGTAAAAATGTACTTTCTCTCTCTCTCTCTCTCTCTCTCTCTCTCTTTCTCAGAATATATTAAATATTTTTTTAAAAATAAAATATAATTGCATACGTAAATGAACAGGGGTTGCATATATTTAATCTGTTAAACGATACATTTTTCAAACATGCCCATTAGAGCCCGTTACAGCGCGACTCGTAACGGACAATTCGGACATATTCGAAAGAACATCCTCTTCGATCTAAGAATCGCGTCTTAAAAAGAAAGTACCGAAAGACGTGCTAGAAAGCCTGCGGCCTGCGGCCGAGACCCAGATTTGCTCGTGAGTATTACCGAAGCAACGGTATATTGTCGAAAATCCCGTACGCCTCATCATCCGATGATTTCTCGAGAGATATCAGTTTATTCGACGAGTATCCCGGCTCCGGTGAATTTTGCACGGGCCATCCTCAATGCCGTGTCACACAAGGATGTATCATCTTCGGCGCACGCAAGTAGGTTTACAGCCGGATGTTGCCCGTGCAGGACAGCGAGTAGAACGATCGACGGACGACGAAGATGGGTTAGCCGGATTTATTTTTTTCGTGCAATCGAGCGGTTCTCTTGACACGCGGCCGCGGCTAACTGTATTTTGACTTTGTGGCCTGAATCGCGGTAACACGGTAACTGGCTCCAGTGCGCGACACCCCGGAATAACGGACCATATCTCGAAGGCACGGTTCAGGCCTTTACGCATGTAGATACCTACATAAAAGGCGCTCTCGCGTATATATACGTCACACGGCATATACGGCTTTTATACGGCTGACGGCCGTATGTGTGCACCGCCAAACAGTCGCGGTATAAGCAACGTGCGTGTGTAGGTGCGCAACGCGAAGAGAAAGAGGGACGGAGAGGAAGAGGGGAAAAAGAGAAATGGAGAAAAAAGAGGGAGAAAGAGAGAAAGGTTAAAAGAGAAAGAGAGAGAGAGAGAGAGAGAGTCGTTGGTGGCGGTTCATCGTATGCGTCCGGTGTACGTCCGTTCGTTCGCGTTGCAAACGTGAATGTAGGTACAGTTAGGTAGAAGGTGCTTACGGGGGCTCGAGTCTGTAGGTCGGAGGCGCGGGACGTGCAAGCCCGAGCGCGTGTGTACGTATCCTTCGCATCCGGGGGATCGCCTTCGAGACGACAGCAGGACCTTGGGCCTTAACCCACTCTTACTTGGAAAGGGACTAGCGACTGCATCGCGGCCTCTCCTCTTCCGCGTTCGCCGCGCGAACGTACAACGTTGCGACGACGCCTCATGTACGTTCCACAGCAACGTTTTCACCGAATGTCTTCTAACGCAAACGAATGCGAACGAAGTTATTCAAATTGTACGCGTGAAACATGCCTGCTGCGATTTAACGCGATCATATATATGATTAACTCATATCTCGCGCATATAAATCGCGTGTTTAATTAGTTACGTTAAGCAGGCGTTAAAAAAAGTACCTATATATTTCATGAGAGATATCTTTTACCCTTCTGTTGTTTTTTCTTTTTTTTTTCTCAAAACTATTATAAAATATAATTTCTTCCTTAAAATTCTACTTTATGAATAATATAGCGTATTTGTCGAACTCTTGTATATCTTTTGCACGTCGACAGAAGATCGACGCGCGCATGGTCACGTAGGACGTTTCTCCTTTGACTCGTAAACGATTACGAACCATACGCTCGCGTGCTCGTGTGTACTCGCTCTAAGGATTCCGGACGCAGATGGAAACGAGACGTTGAACGTCTCGATGAAGTCTGACCGGTGGATTTTCTATCTCGTGCGCATAATTGATGCGGTCCGTTCGCGTGCGTGTGCCAGAAAATTATCGCCCGGGAATCACGCGTATCACAGCTAATCCGAAAATGTCGAAAGGAAACGAGTTTCCACGGAGCGGTGTGTCGGAAAGATTTACGAGACGCGGTTGATAACTTTATAGCGCGTAGACGTAAAAAGACGGATGATTTGCAGTCGCTTTACGCGAAAGGCGCGATAAATAATGAATTACGCGAAGACCCGAGAGATTAAAAATAAATCTCCGTATATCGCGACCCGATCTTCTTTCTAAAGTTTTCCTTCTCTTTGTCGTTTGATCGATCCTCGATACGTCAACGATGTTCGTCGTGACACAAGTACACCTACGGAAGGCGCGCCGCAGTTACAGACGCTCGCGTGCCACGGCACGCGACACGTGACTCCGGATCCTCACGATTCTCCCGACGGACAAACAGGAGAATCGTGAAGCGATCTGAGAAAAGAGAGAGAAAGAGAAAGATATCCTCTTGTACTCCCGAAGCGAAAGGTATCCCCTTTCGCCGGTCCGTCATTCACCCCTTTCTTTCTCAGGTCCGTCTTCTTTCTAGCGTGGAAAAGAGCGCAGCTGGTCCCGCGCGTTTTATTATTTCCCGAACCCTTTTTACGAAATTTCGGGCTTCTTGGCCGCAGCCTGTACAGCGGCGAGGACTCCTTCCGGATGCCCCGTATCTCGCATTGCATCTAGTCTCGGACTGGTTTTCCGGTAAAAAAAAAAAAATGGGAGTAGGAGGAGACGGGTAAAAGTGATGAGAGAAGAATGATGCGAGTAGAGAAGGATGGCGAGAGGGAGGAGGGGGAGAGAAATTCTTCTCGGGCGGAGAGTCCGCTCCGGGCTTCTTTTGTGCCCATATGCCGCGCCATATCCACGCCTATCTGACCCGCTGATGACGATCGAGCCGACTCGAGACGAGGACGGCACGCATCTCCGACAGGAGCGAATCGATCCGCTTCCTGGTAACCGTCGAATTTCATCCACGAGATCGACGACTGGAATCGAATCCGGAAGTTGCCGCGTAATTCACGACCCACGCGATGAAACGCGTGCGTCGACCATTGTATCGCGCACAAAGATTCTCGGTTGTATTATCTCATGATGAAATAATCACAAGTAATGCTCATACAAGGGAGAAAACGCCGAGATTCACTTTAGTTTACCTCATTACGCGTGATTTACTAATTAGACATGTATGCACAAATGAAAATTGAAACGGATGTAAAACTGTAATAGGAATTTGTCGATGAGAGCTTTTCATAAAGTCTTAATTGCATTCCTGTATGTCGATAGAATATAAAGTGCTTGACTTTTGTTGGTTGCTCTTATAGAAATTTCTTATATCGTAATAATGCTTAATTACATTATTGAATAGGATATATTTGAAAGTACAGTATATAAATATTGTAGCAATAGGGAATAATTTTTAAAAACGTATGTCGACTAATAATTTTATTTAACATTATGATTTACAATATCGCTACTTTACATATTAAAGGGAAATTAAAGTAAAAACCGAAAAAAAAAAAGAAATTGTTTTCTTCAATTTACGATAATATCGATGGCAAAACTATATTTCAATCCATGCCAGTAAATCTTCCGTATGTTTTTCGAATTTTCCATTACAATCCTTTTGCTACCCGTAGCGAGCGAGGTCCACAAACACCCCAAGCGCGATAATAGAAGAACGTTTAACTCCACGAATACGGTTCTATGCTGACCAAAATGCAGATGTGTGTTGTCAAAGTATAGTGAAAACGAGAGACTGTCCATTCAAGCGGTCAGCTTGCCTGCGACGAAAAATGTCTTTTTAATTGGCAATTAGACGCGTCGTATGTATGTCCTCTCCCAGCTGTAGCCGCGGACGAATCGCACGAGCCGAGGAGGCTACAGTGGGCACGCTCGAGTACCCCGTGAATGGGCTCAAAGAACGGCGAACTAAAAACCCCCTAAAAGTTCTGCCGGTGTCCGAGTATTCTTCGATAATCCTCTGGACACGAGTGGCCGGCATACATTCTCCATTGACTGGCCGCCAAGTGACCCATGGCGGCGCAAAGCCAGGAGCGACAAAGAGAAGAGGAAAGGAGACGCGCGTGGATGACAGAGAAATGGGACGTTGAAGGATGAAACATCCTGGCTTTATAAATTTTTCATCCCTTAATTTGACGGATGGCCGTGCGCGCGCGCCAGGATTCGTTCGCGATCGTGACACTTTTGACGCGTGTCTTTTATTATCGGTAGGATAAAATTTTTTTCACTAAATATTTATAATGTTCCAAACATGTTTAATATTTAGGATAAAAGAAACCAATATATTTAAATGTTACTATATTAAAATAATCAAAATATAATTAAGATTAATTTTGTTTTTAAATGCCAAGAAAAATTAACCTACATGATAAATTCGCGTTTTATTCGGTTTTTTTTGGGGGGGGGGGGTGGGGGGGCTATCCACGGACGCGATATCATTGACAGTCAACGAAGAAAGAGGACGCGACTAATCTCGGAAAAGGTGATATCTCTATTGCACGTATGTAAGTGCGCGGCCGAAGAAATATTGCCGGACAACAAACAATAGGGACGACTATTGCTTAGGAAGTGATAACAGAATCCTGGCAGCATATCACGAATCTTGAATTGTCGTGGACACACCTCGTGCCGTTAAACCGACCACTTGGCAATGGTACTCAAATGCTTGGCATGTCTCTGAAGAATCACTTTTACAAGCGTAAAATGAATGGCCGGGATACATCATTCCTTATTATCATCGAGATTTATAATATATATAAACATTTGATATAATATAAGATATAATATATAATAATATGTATTTAAAAAAATAATAACAAAAGTTAAAATAACTAAGTATTTTAAGTCTATAATATGATATTTCTTGTTTTCGCACTATTTTATACTTACGAATTATATATTTATTGAATAATACTAGCAGAACATTTTAAATAATTAAATCATCATTAAATAAACAAATTAGAAATTATATAAAATGTAAGTTAAATAAATAATATTATAATAACTTTGATCGTGTAAAAAAAAATATGACATATAGAGAAAGATTTGTATATCATACAACATAAACAAAAGATTTAAGAGAATGCGGGACGATAACTATTGACTACAAAATGGATATATCATATCTCTGATGTATGATCGAGAAAACAGAGGTTTCCGCCGCATCTCATAAAGCTACAATCCGATTTGCATAATGACTTGTACTTGGTCCGATATCGAAGTTTACCGTTGCAACATCTAATAGCGTATAAATAGTATAAATTCCTGCTTACTTGCGTGTGTATGGTGCGAATGTGTGTTTGCATTACAGTATCGGTGTACTATTGCAAATTCCGATAATATAACATACGTTTCGGTACCGTACGACGATGATGATACATGTCAATTTTGTATCGTTATCATCATAATCATGACATAAGTAGAGATGCCGCGCGGTGCATCTATCTTTTTCTATCCTGTCTCTCCCTTACTATCGCAACGCTACTTTCTTCCTTTTGCTTCGCGTCGATTCATTCCGACTGCCGATGATGTTTCGAGAACAGTTATGTGGGAGTCTGGGTCACGAGGCGTGGCTTCTATGGGGACACCATCCACTGTCCCATAGAACCACAGTCCCATTGGCCAAGAAACGCTTACGAGGCACGGCCGGAATAATTATGTAACCTTCGCTTTGCGCGCTACGGGCCGACACGAACATCCGTGACGACATGAAGACTGCCAGGGATTAGAAGAAGAAGAAGAAGATGATGAAGAAAGAGGAGGAGGAAAAAAGAGAAGGCTGCCGGTTCTGATGACCCTTGCAATGGAGGAAGGCAGCAGCAGCGCGAGCGCGATGCAAATTTATTTACTTTTCTCTTGGCATGAACACGCACTCTCTTCTCTATAAATAGAATTATATTTATAGGAAAGAAAGCAATTTATTTCAGTCGTTTATTCGTATTATTCATTATTTTTTATGCAAATTTTAATACACTAAAAGAAAAGATTTGAAAAGAAACCGAAACCGAAGAGACTGTTTCAAATTCGAATACGCGTAATATAATTGAAATGCGATAAAGATAAAAATAATTTCGTCAGTTCAAGCAAAATTTTTTTTTTAAATATATAAAGATTCTTAAGAATCTTCAATTTCATAAATTTTCTGCTAATAGAGAGGAAATGTTGTTTCTAATTACAAATTAATGTCTCCAACAAAGATTACATTCCATTCGTGTGGAGGCTACAATAAATTATATATATAAGAATTTAGACAGGAGATATTATATTCTAATCTTACGTCATACCGGGAAATTGATTTCATCTTTTCACGATGAAAGGCTCGAGGATTTGAAGATTTTTCAATAATCGAGTATCTTTGCTCGAATATCGCTGTGGATTATTCATAAAAATTTCTACATCCAATATCGTCATTGAGTAATTGAATAAAATTATATGTTTTTATTTTTCTTCCCTCTTTGCAAACGCGTAATGATTTCAATTAATTATTCAAAATTTAATATTCGATTGCCATAATGATAATGTAATAATAGCCTCTCAAAAATGTTTACGACAATTGTGTATTATGTACGTTGAAAGAAAAGACATTATGCAAACTATGCGATAAAACATTTTTTACGAATTGAAAATTTCTAATCTGTGTTATATTCCAGATCGTTCCAGACAATAGATAACCACAATGCATCGTTATAAATTATTCAATATATTGTTCAATATTTTATAAATATGTTATATTATCTTATTGAAAGATATGCTTTAAATTTTAAATATATTCATATACTAAATATAAGAAAGAATCATACAACAAAGGAGAGATAGAAAAAAAGAATTGTGCTATTCATTTGTACGACTAGTACGGTACACGCGTTGAGTCTTGAAGCTATAAAGGTTAATTGAATTCAACGAGTTACAGCGATAATGTAATCCTCTTATTTAGCTAAATATTTACATCTACAGGTAATAAATTCGCCGCGCGTAGTCAGTCACAGAGTGACATAACAGAGTGACATTTTTCTTTTCACGGATATAAGAATATATGTGCTGTTCATTTCGCATATATATATATTGTATATAATTTTCGAGTCGTCGAGCCTAATGCCCCAGTAACGGGATGGTGTTTCATTCTCGATGTCACGAATTTGCAATTCAAATAATTAGCGAGTCCAGCGAAAAGCGACCGACAACGATATCAACGAGACCGTGGCGGGATAATTTACGTTCTCGCTCGAGGCATGGAAGGGCGTGTATGTGTCCGCGCGCGAAATCGGACGCCAAGAGGCGTCGAGCGCTCGCTCGTTCTCATCGCTCGAACGCGCAATAGTGACTTTTTGACCCAAATACTTCAATGACCGTTATCATTGACGTCACGAAATCCTTGACCGTAACCGTCAATCACGAATATACGTTTATCTTCCTCGTATTATCGGTGACTTTACGGGAAACTCGGGATACGTCTTTTCATTTTTCTCGCAAGATGTTTTCTCTATTACCCTCTCGTACTTGATTCTTTTATAAATACTATACAGAACGATTCTATTTACGGGAGTGATCGTGTTAAACGATGTAACGGTATGCAAAAATAAATTGGTGCAAATAATGTTTAAAAAATAAATTATACGTATGATATTGAATCGACAGATTATTAAAAAAAAAAAAAAAGAAAAAAACTTTCCTGCACACGATATATATTTTATTTAAAATTATTTTCATGAAAAATAATACATTTTTGCGTAACGTCCAATTTGTTTCTATTCGAAGTAAAATGTATCAAGGGTAACATTAAAATACAATCATTGCGATGCGGCAATAAATTCATCGCAAGCAACACAAATAAGTAATCAGAGAGAGAGTCATATAACGTAATAATTAAATTTAATTATCAGAAAAAAAAAGAGAGAGAAAGATCACTAACTTATTCTTTGTAGACTGCTTTATTGCGCTCCGGATAATCATTCGTACGGATAAAGATTTCGACTAATTACAATTGCATGCAATAATTAATACAATATATACTGCCATATATAATACTATCTTATTATTTATATACACCATTCTCGCGACATTTGTCGCACCTACGGCGAATGACACAAAACACCTTGCGTATATATATATATACATTCACTTCAGTGTATTCGTAATCATTGCGCGTCTGTTGCGTGGTTTCTTCGTTTTTAAAATAAAATCGGGGCAAATGTGAAACATGCTAAATCGAATATTAGACAGCGCTTGATTGATAAATTAGAAGGTTTGCTCCTTATAGTTGCACAGGTTCTATACTTTTCATCTTTTTTTCTCCGAAAATATATACCGTTTCATTTTGAATGTATGTGTAGAGTAAATAGTGACGTGAACCGTGCGCGCGTGTATTTATATACACGATCTATTTAAACAAAAACATCTGTAGAGCGAGTGACGGAGAATATTAACAGATTTCTGTGTAATGCACAGGGTGTAATCCCCAATTTAAATGGCAAATGGCGTTTTTGCTCCATTTTGGAGAAAATCGCGAAAAAAAGAAACAAAACAAGTTTTCCTTTTTCTTTTTACTTATTTATTTACATTTTATTTATGTTATCATCTATTTAATGCAGATATTGTTCAAAATGTTGCCCTCTTGCAGCAATGCAAGCGTTACATCTAGCACCGATCTCATTAATTGCAGCTATAGACATTGTTCTAGTGATATTTGGTGCACCGTATCTATATGATTCGGTCTCTTAATTGCTCTCTTGAATTGATTGGCACCGTAAAGGATTGAATTTTTGCGATTTTCTCTAAAATGGACCATAAACGAGCAAACCTCTAAAGGACTTGTTGCGATCAGCGGATCATCGTGTATGTCGCGTGTGTTATTTATCCGTCATAAGTGCATAAATGACGATAAGTTTATGCTGCGACGATTATCGAGAGTGCCGAAAATGAATGATTATCATATCGTGTTAATGAATAGTGGACATTTGACGGACGTCCGATCGCGATTGATTGCTGATGAATTTGTATCCATTCAAATGAGCGTCCAGGTCCAGGACAATGCAGCTGCCAGCGAGTAACAAACGATGGTTAATCATCCGACTAGTAAATAAATTTCGTTATTATATTAGCGTGCAATTTTATGTCGTTACGTCATAGCAATTATTATACCGAGTAATGTAACCCTAAGCATCGAGATGATTAATCTGATCTATCCCCTTTAATGAAGCCTTTCTGTAACCCCGCGCGAACAAGTTAATTAAACATGTATTTTCTATAAGATTTCTCTCAAAGATAAATTAGTCTCAAGAGCTATGAATATATATTTAAAGAAGAATTCGCAATGTAACGTAATTTTTTAGAGTTTCAAGATATCTTGATTAAAGTATCTCTTTGTCTTAAAATCTGTTTTTTTTTTTTTTTTTTTTTTTTTAGTCCGATTTATAGGATCAATGGTAAAGTTTAAGCTTGATTTTACTAAAAGAATATTAAATATTTCATTATATGCGTACGTTCACTGTCGCGAGCGAGATAATAGAAGCGATGAAAAATTACTCGAAACTCGCCGCGCGTTTTAACGACATCGTTAACCCTGCACGTTTTACTGCTGCAGATGCGTTACGTTGTACAAGTATACGTCCTCTTGAGAAGAGGTATTTAACGAGTCGGTTGACCGCTCTTACACAATCGAATTTTATTAATCCCGTATTAAGCGCAGACTTTATATACACGTGCCGCGACTCAAAGGGCTAAGCGAATCGAAGGTCTCGCGATGACATTTTATCCATGGTGTTGTGTAGGAAAGATGAATTACTTTTTTCAAGGATTATAAATATTCGACTTGACAAACTATCCGCGCGCGCGCGCAAGAGTAAGATTCGAAATTAATGATTCCATAGTGATAAGAATTACGGGGATGAATGTATATGTATAATTGTAATGCATATATATGTACATATCGACGCGACAGGACATTGGCTCATTTGGCCCCAAAGCCAGTATAATCCTACGGAAATCGCAAAGATTCTACCGAAACCGGTTCTGATTGTGTAGCTATTTTCGGCGGTTCGCAAACACATAAAAGTCTTTTACGAGGACAGATTCCCGGGCCTCGTTTTTGACATGTAAAAGATACTCGACGCGCTTGTACACATATCTATAGATTTTTACTCTCGTACGTCGAAAATATACCGCGATTTCCATAAATTATTGCTATACAAATTAAAGATCGTATATCAGAGACTCGTTGTATCGGAATCGGACAACTCGAGTTCTTTGCGTCTTTGTAACGCACGCGATAATCGCTACCGGAATAAAAGGCTAATAAATAAGAGAAAATTTATGACCATCCGCTTATTAGTATACAGAAGGCGACGCCTTATTCATAGAAAATTATACGTATTCATGATGTTTTAATTGAAAATGATCAGCTTTCTTATTGTGATTTAGACAGTTAAAATCTTCAAATAAGAGATGAAAAGTATATTGATTATATATTATATATTAAGGAATGTGAAAGATATATAAAGTGAGTTAAATTTCTATAATATTTTGCGCAGTCTATATTATTTTACATATATACAGTATTTAAAGTGAACTTTGAATCGTGAATTTGCGTTAATCTTGTTCTTTATTTATTCATATTAATATATAACTGTAAATGAATTATCTCATCTGTGATCACAACAATTCCATTCACATCGAATAATTATATTCGTCGCGTCATATGCATTAATATCATCGGAATTAAGATGTGTAAAACGTGATACGCTTTAGGAAAGAGCATCGCAGAAGCTGTCGATGCTCCCGATCCGGAAGGGCAGTCACGACGCGAATGTTGCACGCGCCCGATGCCGTAATACGAGACACTCGTAATCGAATACGCGTGCGGTACAGAACGTACGAAATGCATACACGATGGCACACGCAAAAAAAAATTTAAAAAAAAATAAAAAAAAAGAGACGCTTGAGAAAGAAAAAAGAAACGAGCCGTCGAATAGAGAGCGTTTACGGAGCGCTCTCGACAGACCGTACGACCGGACGGTACCGCATTGCACGAAAGGGACCGCGAGGGGTCAGAGCACAGGATGCATCGATTTTTTGCGATACGCACGCTTCTTTCTCCTTCCTCTCTTTCTCTTTCTCTCCGCTCCACCCTTGTGTTTTTTTGTCCTTCCCGACCGAGAATGCATAACGGTGCGACGTGCTACGAACGTGGACCGCGGAACGGACCCCGGGGGGAACGTGCGTGGCATCAGGCCCAGAGATTTACCGCACTTTTGCGTCCACGCTCCGCATTTCGATGAAAATATATTCGGCGAGAAAGAAAGAGAGAGAGAGAGAGAGAGAGAGAGAGAGAGAGAGAGAGAAAAGAGGAGCGGAGCACGAAGCTTATAGATGTCCTCTTCCGTAACTCTCGAAGCGAGAGAAAACGATAAGCAGGGAATACCATGGTCCGTCGAGAATTCACAATTTAGCTTCTGCGCGAGAAGGGATACAGGAGATGGGAAAGGGGGAAGGGCCAATATCCGGGAGTATCTCTGAGTATCGCGTTAGAAGACGCGTTGTGTTGCACGGGGGATGGAGAAACGTGACGCGAAAGCGGAGACCTTTTCCGCGCATCTCATTAGGGCACTACGGTGAGGACCCAACCGCTTATCGGGATGGATATATTTTACGATCGGGAAGTAGGGGGCTTCCTGTTGGCGGGTGCCTAATTGGATTGCCTCGCTTCCTGGTAGGATTCAACCGAGCCATCGATTTCCTTCGAACGATTAGGCGTAATTTTACGAAGACTTCGCTGCTAAATTTTGATAAGATAAAATAAATTATTGTGATGTCTGTTCTCTCTTATATACTATATAAAAGATATATATTTAATTATAGAAGAAAAGAAATATTCAATTTGTTGAAAAGAAGTGCGTTACAAATTGTTTGGCAGATTGATTTACTTGTTCGGGGAAATTATACTCATTGGTCACATTCTTAGAAGCTCTGAGCCTTATATATTTGAAAAGCAGAAATTGAGGGATGTCGTCTCTTTCTCTCTCTCTCTCTCTCTCTCTTCTCGTAGGACAAAAATAAGGAAAAATATCTTTCTTTTCTCACTTTTTCTTCCTATTTTTCTCACATCAATTCTCGCCGGGATTCTTGTCAATGAAGAGCAATAAAAACAGCTCTTGTCGCGTCATTCTTTGTTTCTGTTCCCTTTCTCGACCTTCCCTCTCGTCTTCCTTCATCCGACACACCGATGAGGAAGTTTAGCACTGGCTCGACGTGGCCTGCGTTCACTGCATATCCGTGAAAGTGAAACGGAGAAAATCAGGTTTCGAAGACGAAACCTCTGTCTAAAGACGGAGGCAATTATGAGAATAGAGATTATTGTCTTTCGCTGTGTAAATATTTATCCATAATTTTATCGCGTTTATATCGAATGTATCGGAAGTGTAAAAATAGACTTTGTATTTAATTTACTATATTACTTACAATAAGAAATTTTATATTGTCTTTCCTTGTGTATACTACAAAATATTATTACGCAAATCTGCATTTTTTTCAGTTGGAATTGTGCTTATAGTGTTATTTCGCAAGATGGTTACTATTGTTGAAGAAGAATCTTACTACTGATACTTACTATTTTATATTTTATATAACATATTTTATTATTTAAAGAATATAAAAAATAATAATATTCCTATTTTTTATTTTTAAATTTTATAAACGAGCATTATATGAAAGATAATTTTAATAAATTTTTCAAATATTTATTCTTTATCAACGATTAGTTATATACCATTTAAAATTTTGTAATAAACTAATGCTTTTTAAGACACTCGATAGTTCCCGGTTATGATAATGCCCAATGTCAGGGACTCGACGCTTGAGCATTAGTTACCGGTCAATGACAGGGATATTTTGGTCATAGGCGTCATCGCGATCGAGCACGCTGTTACGCCAGAGTCCGATAAATATCTCACGGAAGGCCCCGATACACACATACGTACACACATGCCGCCCCAGCTGAGAGATTGCCCGAGTCAGCTGACCGTAAGTCGTACTCGACGCGGGGGTCAATCCCCCCCCCCCCTCTTTGCCCGCTCTTATCTCTCTCGCTCCTCGCGAGACCCGTGCTTCGACTTCTGGATTGTCGAGCCGCGAGCACCTTGAGAAAATTTCGTTTCAGCGACATAAGCTTTACGCCGAGAACTTACGAAACTTCGGCCGTTTCATCATCGTAATCGAACGGCTGGAACAGCTGGCAATTGTTTTACGGCGGTTGTTATCCATCCGCGTCTAATTAATAATAAAGATAGAGTGCCGAGCGAAAACTTCATGGCGCCGCGAGATGTAAAATAACTTTGTTGCGTGTTGCGTGTGTGAATCGAGCGGCTCTTCTCATGAATTTTATTCAATTTTATTCTCTATATTGTGAGTACCACAAATTTTTCTACGAGAATATTTTTTTTGCATATTATTAAAATACGATGTTAGAATTACTCAGAATTTGAGAAAGAAATCGACAGGCACGATGTCACTTTGTAGGCATCGTTAAGTAAGTATTAATGAAAAATATTGTTTTAAATTAAATATTATTTTATTAAAATTTCATCAACAATTTTTTTTTTTTTTTTTTTTTTTTCCTTGTCCTAAAATCTGCCTCGTGAGGACAAATAACTCCGTACGATGTTCCTTTTCAAATATTCGAAGAATTAAATTTCGTATTGCGATAAAATATTGAGATTGGATAATCGTCGAGATCTATATCGATTTATCGGGACGATCCTCGTCACGCGGTTTTTACGAAGCTTACGCCTCCGTCACCTGTTCGTGTCCAAGTACCGTAACCGCGAATCGACTCCGTCGGCGAAACTTCGGCCATAAATAGAGCCCAATTTACACGGGGGACTGCTCGACGCGGTCCTGCGCTCCGACGTATACGCGGAACTTGTATGCGGATGCACATGTGATTGTCGTCGGCGCGCATACGGCCCGGTGCAACCGGCGTGCCACGCTACCATCGGCGTCCCGCTTCTTTCGACTGGGAATCGTGCGAATCGATCGTGGCGGCGTCCTGGTATGGGACAGTAAAGAAGGAAGCGAATGAATAAAAAGGAAAAAAAGAGCAGCAGAAGAGAAGACGAGAAGAAAATGGAAGAAGAGGAGAAGGAGGAGGAGGCGACTGAAGGGGGAGGAAGGGGTGGGAGGAGAGAGGGTGCGATTGAGGCATAGAGGAATCGGTAGGTGATACGGGAGCGGGGGAGGTCGAGCGGCGGGGGAGGGGCGAGGTGGAGGTGGCGGTATGTCGGCAGGGACAGGAGGAAGGGAAGAGAAGGAGGAGGAGGAGGGGAGAGACGAGGGGGGGGTGGGCAAGTTGGTGGTATCGCGGATGGCGATGGCGATGGCAGAGTCAATGTCCTAGCGCTCGCACTGGGTCACGGCAAGTTGCGGCCAACGACCCAAGGCAGAGCTCCTCTTTACTTCGCACAGAGCGAGCAGAAGAGCGAAACGCGCAGAAAAGGCGAAGGGGTGGGAGGGGCAGCGGTAGATGGTAGGCCCCGCGAGAGGGAAGAAGACCGTGGAGGAGAGAATGGTAGGAACGTAGAAGGCAGACGGACCGACGAGGCACAGAACGGGAGGAAACGAGACGAAGAGCGTGTTCTCGTCGGCTCCTCGTCGCGCGCGCACGATGTACGTTAAGGGTGCTCGGAGCGTAAAGGCCTGTGTCCTTTCTCGCGCGAGATCGCGAATTCGCTAGAGCTCCGTTTCCCGCGCGACTTTTCCTTCGTCTATCTGCATTTACTTTCTTTGCATTTGAGAAGTACCTATATATAGAGGAGTCCGCTAAAGGAGATTCGTACAACGATTACGGAGAAACCTCTTACTGTTTTCTAAGAATGTCAATATGCGATTAGCAACGATTCGCGATTCGTTAACTATCTGTCTGCTTTGGTCCGCGACGGAACGCCGCGGATGTTCGGCACCGGCGGCGCGATGATGGAGAATCGCACGATTACGATTCATTTGACTCGAGTTCGATTGATAATATCTGCTTTTCGCCAATGTTACGAATCACGACTCTTCTCACTGTCAGGGCTGGACGAATTTTCCCTGTCTCTCATGAATTTTCGACTTCAGTTTCATGATGTCTCGCAGATTATTACGACTCTTTGTTTTATGCGCAGGCTCTTGGACCAAGATTAACAGATTACGCTACATTTGTCCTTCTTTTTTTTTTTTTTTCTTACGAATCAATCAGTTCGTTCCGTTTCTCTTTTATTTCTCTTTTTGATTTACATCTCTTCTCGCGTAGCATATTTATCATTGCGATTGAACGGCGATAAAAGTTTTTCTGAAATCTACATCTGCGTTAAAAAAAAAAAAAAAAAAACGTACGAGATGAAGCGTCGCGAGTCTAATAATATTAAGTATTATAATTCGCGATGATAATCGTTTTCTCGAAATAATGCGTAAAATTCTAGAACTTTTAATAAATTTGTATCGCAGAAATAATTATTAATATAATTCGTCGCGTAATTTTGTGTTCGGTATATAATATGTTACAAACTTCTCTCGCCATAACGAAGCATTTCGATGAGACGATGTGGCCTTTTCGATATTCAAACGAACGCGACTTTATCTGGATAGATCGGAGAAAGATATATCGCGTCTGTATGCGTTTCCAGTTGATGCACATACGAAGATTCTGCCGTATGCTAAATTCGTTTCGTACAACCGTGACGTATATAACCGGATATAATTTTGTCGCGTGAAAAATTTCTCTCACGTAGCAACAGATATTGATCGTGTGATTTAATACGAATCTAATCACACAATTAAACAATAATAAAATGTTATTTTGTATACTATATTTACTGGCATAGCTTAATGATCAAAGATGCTTTTCCATCATTTGCTGTAACGTTATCGAAACAATTCGTTGTTGAATCGTTGTAGAAAATGTCGCAATTTCTACTGTCACGGATCGCAATCATTTATTCACTTACTTTACAACCGATTCCCCCATACAAGTTTATGGCGAATCATTGAGCGTAAAGGTCAATAGCACGTGGTTCGAAGTCTAAGTAAGCCAGGCACAAGTCATCCGAACACGCGTATTTTTACTTTTAGGGACATTTAGAGATTCTCGTCGATTCCCAGCGAGTTTCTGGAATATATTATATAAAATATGTCGAATGCATTTAAAATCTAATTCAAACTTTCAGCGATGTTAGAGGAACGAAAAGATAATTGTTGGAATAACATAGATCTCAAATATTCTCAAGGCGTATGATTGGCTTTTTATAAAAAAAAAAGAAAAAAAAAGAAACTTTGAAGGAACATCGATAGATTTCCGCGTCGATGACCGCGACAACTCATTCGAAACTTCGATCAAAGCCTCAAGATCAATGGCTTCCGTCTCGTTATCAAATTTACACATACTTCTCCATAGCGACATTCAATTATCGGCAAACAAATTTCCGCGAACGCCGACACAATGTATGTACATAATACGTGACGCAAGACGCGTACCATTCGCGTCACGTTCCATTTGGCCCGGGAATGTTTGAGAGGTCTCGTGACTGTCCTGAGAAGCAGCCCAATTCGCCATATGTTGATTTTACGAAGAGAAAGAGAGAAGGAGAGAGGAAAAGAAAGAGAGAGAGACAGAGGCCAGAAGTATGAGCCAACGTACCGTATCAGCGAGGTGAGCCTCAACGAATCGCTGGATGGAGTTGTCCGGAGACAACCGGACAAGGGCCTCATGACCAAAGTATATTCGTGAGTTGGGTCTCGTCGGATATACCGTTACGACGGCCCAAGAATAGTTGGGCGCGAATGACCACGGCCCATTTTCTTCCTTTTTCGGCCTCTCCCTCTCACCTACATCTCACCCGGATCCCTCACCTTCCGTTTCGTCGCATTGTCCTTCGTCCTCCGGCCACTTCCAACGGATTTTCGGCATCCTCCTTCTAACGGACGCCCTCCTTTACGGACCACGCGTTGCTCGTAGTCGTTGATTACCTTTTTCATTCGAGGAAGCAGGCCAAAGGAACGGGATCGAGAGACGCGCGATGGACGATCACGATCGGTACGGTTAATCGATGGCAAAAAGACGACCGACACGTCAGTAGTATATTGTCTATCGTAATTAATAATGAACGGTGACGAATTAATCTTAAGTAACATAAACGTGCAGAAAGATTTCATGCTTGCGTATATTACAAATGAAGTATTCGTTTATATGTACAATATATGGTGCTTTGAATTGAAAATTTTTTTATTTTTATTAAAATTACGCGCCATTGTGTTTCTGACATAAAGATTTAGATATGGCATTTATTAGCTTATAATTAACTAAAAATCTAAAGAAGAATTGCTTGATATTTAAAAAATTTTAATATATATTAGAATTTCTTATGTGTGTGCGTGTACGTGTGGGCGTTTTTATACTATCTTTAGACTATTCTTGTGGTCCGCGTTGCGACGTACATACATATTATTTCGCGATCGCGCAAGAAATGCAGATCGTCGATGCGCGCGAATAATCTCTGAAAACCGATCTGAATTATGATTGGGAAAAAAAAGGCGCAGTTTCATAGATTGAAAGATCAGTGCGCCCTTGGGAAAAATCACTTTCCTTCCGCGAACGTAACAGCCAGTTATCTCCATTCTACGGTACGTCCTTCCGTACGCGCATACGGATGCGTGCTCGTTACGTGCGAACCTACAAACTATCGGCAAGTCTCCTCGTAAACCTGAGGTGCGAACGCAAACGGGGAAGAGAAAACCGGGGACGGCGACGACGTTGTTTAGATGAGAGGAGTTGTGGAAAAGGGAGGGAGGGAGGGAGAGAGGGAGGAGGAAAAGGAGCGATAAGGAGACGCGAAAGACGGAAGAAAGACTCGGTAGCAGAAAATCTCGGATGCGCCTGTAAAACAGGCCCCTCTCGTCGTACTTTCACTTCCTTTCCTCCCATCCCCTCCTCTTTCACCGTCTCTTCCTCTTTTCCTCGCGGTCTCTCCCTCCGGCTCTTTCTCCCTGTCTCTTTCCCTCCTCCTTCTGCATAGAACTACTTTTCCTTTCAAGTCCTTGACTGAGGTGTCCGGCCAGGGAGGTCCATCCATGAATATAAAAATTTTTCTTGGTGTCGCGAAGTATGAACCGCGACTTCCATTTGGAGCCGGCGTTCGTCTGTTCATCTTCGGGTCCCGTCCTTCTCACCCGCGGATTGTCCACGTTCACGTATGGGACAAATAGTTACGTGTCCTCTTGTAAATAGGTTGCCGGTCTTATCACTGAACTACGACATGTAAAGAAAAAGTGAAGAAAGAACGAGAAAGAACGACGGCGGCAGTTGAGGAAGAATGAAGAAGCGAATCCACGGCATGACCTCTCGCTTCGCGAGATGAGAAGGCGAGAAAAGAGAGGGAGAGAAAGAGAAAGAGATAACACTGCTGTTGAACGCGAGTGGCAGAATGGTGCGAGTGAGAAAAGAGCATCATCGCGCATCGACGCCGCGGAGTGAAGCAATGGGAAACGAAGAAGGCGGTGGGCCGTTTCGCGCGTGTGGCAACGCTTTCGTGCGAAAGAATAGAGAAGACGAAGTGGATGACGGCAAAGAGAGAAAGAAAGAGAGAGAGAGAGAGAGAGATGGAGAAGCGGTCGGTCGACTGGTCGGACAAGAAGCAAGCGCGCGAAGGCGCACACCGGGTCGGATCGTAAAGAGAGATGAGCGGAGAGTTGGCAGACGAAGGGAAAAGAGAAAGAGAAAGAGAGAGAGAGAGAGAGAAAGAAAGAAAAAGAAAGGACGTGGGACGGGGAAAAGCGGGAAGAGACGACGAAGCGAGGTGAGTCGGGATGATGCAGTTGTGCGTTTGCAAGGAAGGCGGAAGGAGGAACCGCGGAGGGAACCGGTCCCGGTCACTGGGCCACCAGCCGGCCGTCGAACCCGCCACACTGCCCCCTACCGCCCCCTCCTCGCTCATTCTCTTCCTTCACCCCTCTACGCCCTTCGTTCCCCCCGTCCAATGTGTTACCTCCTTGCGAACCTCGCGTCGTTCCTTTTGCAATCGGCGAGTCCGCGTTGCCTTCAAGTACTTCAAACAATGTCAACTCGCGTCACTGATAATGCTGTCTCCTCCTGCAACTATGTTTACTGTCCGTAAGCTGGGCGCTGCTCGTTCCTCCCTTCCGCCCCCGCATCGGTTACCCACGAGGGTAACGCGTTTTCGCGAACCGACTTTATTCACGACGAATACTCGCATTTATACGTACTTGCGAAACGATCAATATTTAAGATCAATAGCATAAAAGACTAAAAAAAAAAATAAATAAATAAATAATAAATAATAAAAACAATTTCAAAATTTTTCATCGCAAGTTTATACATTGGACGCAATATTTCGGCATAATAGCATTAAATTGATAAAGCTTATGCAGTTTTATAAATGTGTGTGATAATGATTTTTCTTTTTGTTTATCAGGCAATTTGTGCATTAATATATAGATTTAATATAAATTTAAGTTTGAATGTTTTAATGAATATTGAATTGATGAAACTTTCATTAAAAACATATAATGAAGATGATATAAATACAATACTTATATCTTACTAATCCATTAAATAGGCATAACATCAGCATTCTTGCAAAATGATTCTAGCGTTAGTGTTTTGGATCGTGCTTTCGATCGTGAGAAAGCCAACGCGATGGTAACGCAAACGGAAGTTTGCCTTGCTCGCGGTAATCTCTACGATATACGCGCGCCAAACATTTTCTCTTAATTAAGAAAGGACGTAGTAATTAAGTTTCCCTTCCGCCGCATTCTCTTATTCGAGTCGAGCTTATAAAACATACTCGTTGATTGTCGAAAGTGGTTTAATCCATTGATAAATATATAATGATAGAATTAAAAATCGTTCTAACATATTCATCAATTGTTTAAAATGTGTTTGCAGAATGTAATTGTATATATATATATATATTTATTATAACGCGTGATTAATTTAAAAAAATTGTCACAGTTCATAACGTGAAAAAAAAAAAAAAATTATCTCGGGCGTACTTATATATTTTTTTAAGTATTAGAGTTTAATATTTTTTATAGAAGGTGAATGTTATATACACACAAGTCATAGAATAACGAAAACAATACAACGCAAACATAACATGCGCAAGCAACAATATATTTCTAAAGAAAATTATTTCATGCGCAATATAAATTTTTCATAATTACATCGATATGTTATAAATTTACACAGCATAGTCATTTATATACAGCCTATTACCTAGCGTAAAAACTTTTGATAATTTGTGATAATTATATATATTTTGCCACGTTTATATATGCGTCGCTGTCGGATGAAATTTATTATAACGCATAAAAATTATATGAAATTCAGTTATACTTATAATTATGTATAGCTGTAATTTGAAAACCAATTGACATTAGGAGCATTATGATTACAGAATATTTTTTTACGCATTAATACACATTTATAAATAAAAATTAGTAGAAATGTTAAATTGATATACTGACTGCTAGTAATGTTTAATATTATATGTTCTTTAACCGTTCTTTAGTAATAGATTCTTCTCTCTGGTAACAGAAAATACTGCGAGATGTACCAGCCGTAGATATGCCATATATCTCGCTAACTTCGGTCATGCTATCTGGTATATGTGAGAAATCTTACTGGCTATAGATAGCAGACGTGATCACGCATGGATGTATCACAGATTTTGCTCGCTCGATAATCGCAATAGGTCTTTTAAATAATTTCGATTTTTTTTTTTTTTTTTTTTTCAGAAAAAACGGAAATATATATAATGCGAGGGAACAAAATATTTCTGCAAAGAGAGGAGAGAAAAAAGAATTTTTATGCGCAATATATATTTTATTCGCACAAATGTATACATTACACGTCTGAAAAGAATATAATTCTATAAAATGAATGAAACGGCGGTAAAAATTCATGTTAGAATTGATGGTGAGATTAACAATTCGTCACATAGGAATGATTCTCGTAAATTCTCATATCACGCATGAATATCTCGTAACTTGATGTTATCGCCAAAGCCGAGAGTTCGATTCGTTTTTTTCGCACATTCGATTGACTTATTACTCCGTGGTACATGGTTTCTGAATTAAAGGGACAGGTTTGACACAATGTTCGCAGGTCTTTGCGACCGAACGAAGGCACTTGGCGATCGGTGGACAGGAAGGCGTTTCACAGGGATCGCATGGAACTTGGCAGGGCAAGGAAGACGATGCGCAGACGGGTTTACAGGAGAGCTCGCAGACGTACTCGTAAGGAAATTCGTTTCGTAGTGTCAGACATTTTCCTTGGATTAAATAACAATAGGACATGGCTAGTACAGGATTGCCGCTGTACGGGATGTGATCAGGCTGACGTAGATGTCCGTAAATATCGACGTGCGTGTACTTTAAAGGGGTACAACTACAAACTCCGTGCTGTAATCGATACGAAATGGTTGAGAGAGAGATGAAAAATAAGAGAGAGAGAGGGAGAGAGAGAGAGAACTACGAAAAGAGAGAAAGCAGATGAAGAGCAAGAGTGGATAAATGAGTCTTTAAAGGTCATTGTAATGGAAAAGCTTCTCAATCTGCCATTAATGTTTGCTTTAAATCGATACCTGCGTTAAATCGATCGTTTTTAAAAGATTTATTGAACTTAATTCGGAAGAATCAAGTGAATAATGAGCGTTTTTGATTGATAAGTATGATATAACGTAATGCGAATGTTTCTGCAGATGTGAAAATATTTGTCAATTACTTATCGCAATAATGGTTCTCCTTCTCTCTCTCTCTCAACATTTTACATATAATATTTCTAATATATGACATGTGTGAGATAAATTTTTGCTCCTCAAATAATCAGGATCGTTTACAAGCATGCATTTAATGTCGCGATATTACAAAGAAAACATTAAAAAAGTACAAGTTATTAAATGATTAAATTTTACTCTGTTCCTGAAATAAACAATGTAAATTTATTTTTATTATTTATATCTAAAGAAAAGTTAGAAAAATTTGTCGCTTCTAAAATTTTGCCATTCCGATCCTGTGCCTGTAATATTTATTGATAAAACCGCCATTGCAAATGATCCTAGTATAAGAATCCTTTACGATTCAAGTAAGCTTATGCTGCAGCTTACAGAAGCTCTGAGAAGTAAGGATTTATGGATGATTAATCGTTATTTGCACTTCCGGTTTATGTCCAAAGTTCTTTTCGCGCAAAAGCTTTATATTAATTAAGCGAATATTAATTCTTTTCAATATATTGTAATATATATATATAAATCAGTTGGTATTAACGTGTCACGGATCTTTGGTGTCCGCAGTATCTATTTTGTCAAAAAGAAGCGCTTTGCCTAATGCTAAAATCGGGGAACCGGTCGGTTGCGCGGGTAGATCACCGGCACTGCCGGCTATGTCCAAATGACAGTATTTTAAAGGATTCTCCGATCCAATACCGTGCTAAAAGTTATAAATTGTTAAAAAATGTTATAATATTTGGAAAGAGATTAAAATCTTTGAAATAAAGAAAAAGATGATTAAAATACGATGCTACCTTATCTAATCCAGACGCCTTAATTAGGAAGGCAGCCGGTCCTTGATGACCTCGCGGAGTTTTAGAACTAGGCTGATTCAGCGCTTGAAGAATGTCGTCACCTTCCGCCCTTCCTTCGTAGGTGCAAAAATCCTCTCTACGTATTCGCGATATTTCAAACGGGTCGCCCATTGTTTCGCCGGAAGCTTGAAGCTTTTCCGCGTTACTGGATAGTCGTGCCACGGCATTATCCATCGCAATCTATAACAATGAATATATTACATGCATAAATTATCGAACATATGCGTGGAATGTCTTTTTTTTTCAGAGATACAATAAAGTAACGAAGGGATGAGTTACGGTTTGCATAACGCAACGAGAAATTTTTTATGACGAGATCATATGCTTTCGTATCACGTGTCATTTTATATCATATCCGGGATTCGATATAACGCTAGGCACGAGTAAACTACATTACTGCAACTAACAAGTCATTTATAACTCTGTCCAATTAAGCTTCCCTCAATGAATCAACAAATACGTAACTGTCCGTACACACATTCCCGCCATTTTGCGTATGGAACATCTAACTTTGTTATTGTTGCGCGCGATGGTAGCATAACGAGATTATTCGAGCCCTCTTCGTTATTTCGTGCTATATATATCGTCATCCGACTGATAGGAATTCGAAAAGCTGCGCGTGTTATCTTGACATTTAATGCGATTAAAAGGATAACGAGCGAGAAAATAACTTACGGAATATCCTGGGCCGGCAGATAACATTGCGTGGCCTGTTAATGTGGCTATTGTGAAGAGATGCGGGTTCACGGAACACAGGGCCATTTCTTTGAGATGATACAGAGCATCGGCCATAGCCATCCTACCCTCGGCGTCCGTATTACCCACGCGTACCCTTGCGCCGGATTTTGCCGTTATCACTTCATCGGCAACGTAACAGTTCTCGCCTACGCTGTTTCTTACCACGCACAATGCGGCGACAACCTTCACCGTCGGTGGTTGCAATAGATTCACCGTCTACAATATTTAATAAGAATTATTTGTTTTCGACATGCGCATAAGTTATCTTTGCACAATTAAATTTTCATCCATTGATTCGCGATATCTCCAATAAATTTGTCAAAAATTGTTTTTCTTAAAATTCTTGATTTTTTTTTTATATCAGAATGACAACTTATATTTATACTATATATGTATACATGTGTGTGTGTGTGTGTGTGTATTAAAAAGTCAAAAATTTTATGAAAAATTATTTTTGACAAATTTATTGGCGAAATCGCGAATTAAAATAATAATAATAGAGAGAGAGAGAGAGATAGAGAGAGAGAGAGAGAGGAAAGAAGCATGTAATAAGATCATCGGCGTTCTATACCGTGCCATAAAGAACAGAATTACAATGATTATATTTCAAGAATCTTCCAGTTTGCGTAGCTGGGCAAGAGAACTTATCAAAACGCAATTATTAATGGAAATGAAATGAAACGCGATCGTTTCCGGCATGATATATTACGCCACGCTTAACGATGTATTACGGAGCACCTGCATGAATCCGGCGCAGGCGGCCGCGCCGCATTTGTCCCTTGACATGCCTGCCATGATACCCTGGCACTTGATGTCGGCGCCACCGGTATCATAAGTGACACCCTTTCCTACGAGCATGATCGTCTCCAAGACGCAGGCGGGCGGCTCGTAGGTCAAAAATATAATCCTACCGGCATGACGCGGTATCACCGAGGCGGCGCGATTTACACAGGCGAACAACGGATATTCCTGAAGCAGCGTGTCCTGATCGGATATCACTTGCATCGTAATATTCGATCCGCGAAACAGCTCCGCCAGATATTCCTCCACTCGTGGAGGTGCCATTCTTTCGGGATCCGCGCCTCCTAATTTAACGTAATAAAAGATCGCTAGATATTAATAGAATACGAACGGATATGGATTTAGTGTCTAAAAATCTGCATGGGTAAACTTTATGCAGATCTAATCGATAAATATTAAAGGATTAAAGAAATAAAGTATTCGAATTTGATAGAATAATTGGAAGAGAGATATTTTATGTTTGTAGTACTTCTTACTTTTATATACTTTGCTACGTCATACAATTTACTCGATGAAAATAGAAAAACATATTTATATAATATATTTAATATATATATATATATATATATTTCTTTGTAGTAATTAATTATTTTTATAGCTTTTATATAATTTTATATAACTTTTTATATATATTGTGATTTATTCATAAATTTTTAGTTATAAATAAGCTATTTATTTCATACGCAAATTGAAATATGAAATATTGAATTTTTTTTTTTCTTTCTGGACGAAACGCACTCCATCCAATTATTTTGAGAAAACATAATAACATTTCCCCTCAGCTACATTTCATAATTATTTTTACCGTTTGATAAGCTGAGATCACAAGACTATTATTTAATTATTTGTTCTCTGTTATCATTGTTTGATAGAGAAATGTAACGACTAAACACTGCTATAGATATAAAAATATTGCTCTATTGATATTGCAATTATTGCAAGTAGATTTTAATATTGAGATTTTAACGAATCTCTCAATAAAATCGTATAAAAGACGTATATGCCTGAAATTAACAATCGCGAATGTTTCTTCGATTCCTTGTGTCGATAACATTGAAAAATTCGCGCTTCTGGTATTATTTTTTCACTCTGGCATATGCGAATGATTCAGAGTCGGTTGAGCCTGCGGCCAGGTCATCAGAGTTTACTTTGCGAAATTGCACTATCCATTTTTCTAGTTTTACTACGAGAATAAGCGAATATACGTTTTATATTCAACATAATTGAGCAGGAATAAAAGCTTGTGTATGGTAATCAGATATGATTAATTCTCGCGAAAATACTACGCATAGAATACATCCTTGAAATGTTGATGCAATCGTAGAGAAACGTCAATTATATATTGTATATATATTATTAATTGCCCGCCGGGAGTGAGAGCTTTCTACTTTTCTTCTACACATTGTTCACGAGGTGTAACATTAAAAATGAACGCTTAAATTCTCCAAATCGCCGGCTACTTAAACTTTAAACTCGATAATTCCCGGGAGCTATTTCAACTGAACTTAAAGCACCGGAACACGAGGAGCGGCGGGTTGTGCTCGATTAATCGGGAACCAAAAGCCCTCTCTCGGACAAGTGAAAAGCCACTGGCGATTTTCCTCTCTTAAGCTTATTTTCTTCCATGAGAAGCGGAAACCTGTGCACCTCTTTCTTCGGACAGGAAAACCTGCCCCCCCGCTCGCTCAATAAAATACTACGAATTGTATGTGTCTGGAACAGAACGGGATAGAACTTACCAATGTCCCTTGCGACGTATCTGCCACTCTCAAGCGCTGAGACGAGCTTTACGATACCCTGAAGCTTCTTAGGGCAAATCGGACTCCACACTCCGAGTCGACATACTTTGTAACGCCGATCCGGACATATCTCTCGCACCTCCAAAGGCTACGAACATATCATTACGGGTTGGAGTTTATAAATAATAGAAAACAATACAAATACAATGAATAAAAATACGAAATAGTAATAAGAATGATATAGCGAACAACAAAGTGATAGGATAGTATTTTTAAAAATAATAATAGAAATTTTTTATTATATATTGAAATTTTACTTTAAAAGATTACTAGAAGATTTCTAGGTTTGTAGAAAATTCGCGCTCGCAATCTTCTGTATAAAGTATGTTGTACAAAATGTTTGTCTATTTTTTTTTTAACATGCAATAAAATACTTTGATTTTGAAATATGTTGTATTTGCGATTAGTGAATTTTTTTTCTATAGAATATAATAAAAAAAGAGAAGTTTATTTGCCCGCATAGAACGTCGAGTACGATAATCTTCTTATGGGATGAGCACTTTGATAATGAAGCTTATAGTTTTTCCGGACTTAATAAACCGACTGAAAGATTTTCTAGCTCATTTATACGTCCAGCAAAGACGTATATCCGTCTTTGCTTTAAAAATTCAACATTTTCTCTTTTTAAGACTTTTAAATGTATATTTTACTTTGTATCGAGAATATTATGTGTGAAAAAATCGGAGCTTAAATATTTAAATTACAATTTATGCATAATTCTAAAAATTCGATAAAATATTATTAAAATTTTATTTCGCGTAATAAAAACCGGAATATATCAGGCTAGTTCTTTTACAAGATTATTTCTCAAATTTTGTCCAATAAAAAGAACCCGCGACCTGACACGTGCTTGGCCCGTTCTATCGCGAGCGACCTTTTGCATTGTCACTGACGCGCGTATGTGCGGCTTGCGAGCAAGTGGAAAGAATCAAAAAAGTCAGAAAATGGCGGAGTTTTACGAGAGCAATGAGAAAGAATGAGCGACAGAGAGAGAGAGAGAGAGAGAGAGAGAGAGAGAGAGACCCACGCAACATTCGCGACGACGCGGTGTTCCGATTACGCGGCATAGAAATTCCGAGGATGCTTTCAATATTTGGGAAAACGATGCCTCCGTATTTGCGGATGGAAGGAACGAACGACACGAGAGAGGAAAGGGATTCATATAGAGGAGAGGGAACTATCAGGAAAGAAGCATAGGAACTCGATGTCGACAACGCTACGATGCCGCGGGCTGAGAGAACGGTAGGAGGCTGAGGCGACGGAGACAAGCAAGAGGAGGAAGACCCGAGTATTTCGCTAATTAGGTCGCCTCGCCGGCCGCTTCCAGGATTCAGGAACGCCAAGCATTTGCTACTCTTGATAGGGCAGAGTACTCGGCTTATCCCCGCCGCGACCTTCTTAACCCTCCCCTCTTACAATCCGCCATCGCCCACAAACAAGCCTCATCCTCCACCGACCGACTGCTTCTCTCTTGGTGGTCCGAACTTAGAATTTTGATCCTTGAACTTAGGAGACAAGAATTCCCGTTATGTACGGACAACGAGTTACGAGAATATCCGTCACGTTAGATAAGGCTTATCGTGCGTTAAGTAATGTCTCGGAAGAAATAGATTTTATTTTATAGACTGGATTAGTGTCATAGATCGATTCTCGATATCAAAGAGACGATTTTTAATCTCAAGATAGAAATTAAGTTGACATACGGTATTAAAAATTAAATTACCGATAAATTGTTATTATCTCATTCGTGATCCGTCCGATCAATTAGTGATATATGTCATACACAATAATATTAATAATATTATTTTGATGTTGTGATTATTTCTTGAAACAATAATTATTACATGAAACTTTAATATTCAATATGCAAAATATTTTATTGAAAATTTGAGAATGACACCGTAATATATCAAATTAACAATAAATTAAATTGATCCAATTTTGTCCGAAGAAATGTATAAAATAATACATATTTTTTTTTTTTTTAATATAGCACACATAGCACATAATTTTACATAGCTATATAATTTTTATATACTAAATTCTATTTAGAGAATTGATGGAAAATTAAACAAAAATGCTACGTAAATATATATATAATAATATTCATAGAAAAGTGAATTTTGCAATAAATAATATTATTATTTAATTATGTATATAAGAAAAATAATCACATTTATAATTATACAATATATAATAAATTCATATTTTTTTCTCTCTCTGTAGCGTAACTTTAAAATACAATACTTGTCTTTTTTATAATGTAAGATGCGAGAGAAAACAGAGAGAAAGAACAATTCCATGTTTCGTCTAGTGTATAATCTAAACGCTACAAGCAAGGTCCTTCTTTTCAGATTGCCTTTACTTTATCGGTTGCCGCCCCTTCGATGTCTTTGATCTTGGACAAGAAGGGGCGAATGTCCAGAGATCTTACTTTTATTCTCTTATCCGTGTTTCTATGTTTTGTGTCGAATAAATCAATATTATATTAACGTTTACGCGTTGTTACAGTCTTTCTCAACAGAAGAAGTTAGTACGAACAAAAGGGAAAAAACTTGTATATCCTTTGCGCGCGCGCGCACACATTTACAATACGTTATTCTTTATTCCCTTGTACAATATTATTCTATTTCATAAAATACAAAAATGCCGTTGCATGTATGTTGTATAATACGGTATCATCAAAGTTGCTTTTAATCATCGTTATCGGAAAGAAAATAATTTAAAAAAAAAAGAAAAAATAATAATATTGCAAATTTTGTAAAAAACGCGATTGATCAATACAATAATAATAATATATTTCTGCTGTAAAACAATTCTATTACATATAAAAATTCTCTCATTTTTAATCATTATTTCTCTATACATAATAAATTTCTCTGCGCCCCTGGACATCGTATACGAAATTTGACATTTGCAATGTTTTCAACGGAGAGACTCTTTCAATGGCTGTATATAATTAAATATGCTCACAATAAGTCGCCGAGCGTACGCGAGCGAGATGGTCGATGAAACTGCTCATGCTGGTGAAGCGATCACTAATAGAATCCGAAATCAATCACGCCGCATATATATCCGTGCCGGATAACTTCCGCCTTCGGAGTTCGCATAATAACTCGGATACTATCGTTGGATCGTAATTAACCACGGTGTCGCTGAGGTTAATGAACAATAGAGCTTGCAATCGAGTTGCGCAGCCTGATATCTTCCGTAAGACACGCCGCACACTTATCCATCAAGTACAGCTTGCGCCCGGTGGCTGTCGATGGCACGTGTTGTTTGATGGCCGTGTTGATCGTCGGTATCTATGATCGAGCGATCGTTTATTCAAGATATCGTTGAACGAGCTCCTTTTAGGATCAGAGCTATGTCTTATTTTCGATCGGTGCTGTAAACGCCGTTGTTGTTTGGCACGTATTGTCGCGATGGCCCTCTGTCGCTGTCACGTACATATTGGTTCGCGAGAAAAATGAACCTCGGAAGCTCAAGTACGATATCGATCGAGAATTCGTCGAGCGATTCTACTCGCTTAATCAGCCGAGGACTGAACTCTCACTCGATGATCGTAATGATTGCATTCGATGCGCAGATTATGATGCACGGATAACTTGTATTAAGCCTTTTCGTGGAACATGCACGTCTGCTAATCACTCGGGATATATGTATATCCCGTTGTCTCGTAATCGTTAAATAATGAATATATGGGCAAAGGATTTGGAGTAATGACGCGGCCATTTGCTAACGGAGTCTTATTGGAATGATCGGACATTAATGGGGTAGAATTAATTCACGTTTCCGACAAAATATCACGGATTAGTTGAACTGCGTCACGCGGCTCGCACAGCCATGTCATTAGTTATGGATTAAGATCACAGCAGTAATTTAGTTTATAGAGACAAAGTTTATGGATTTACTAGAGTTAGAATATGGTGAGCCTAACCCTCTTCCCTTCCCCCTCAAAACCAATCAGACCACAGCGCACCAAACTCGGCTGAAACACGGAGGCGAATTCCTTTCAAATACAACTACAGGCTTCCTATTCCGTCGACGTAAGTGCGCACAAAGCCGTACTGTATCTGTTTGATTGGTTTAAACGGCTCTCGTGTAACCACAACTGTACCAACTATCTACGAAATGCCTTAAATGGATATATTGGTACAATCGAGTAACATTCGCTATCGATTCTCTCGACTTTGGCCAGTGATTTTTCTGATTTTTTTTTCTTTTTTTTTTTTTTTATATCTGCGATAACTTATGTGTGTGATAATTAGAAATTTGCCAACCGAACACAACTTTTCCGCAACTCTTGTAAAAATTTGTAGCTACTATTTTTAGCTAATAAAATGAAATAATTAAGATCTCTTGTTTAAATATGTTTCTCTACATGCAATAATATTTCAATAATAGAATTAAGTTTATTTATCGATCTTATCATAAATTTTTACATGTATTTGCGCGATTGTGATCTTGTTTCGTCTCTATCAAATTCATTGTAAAATCATTAAAAATATTATGTTTATGGATATAGAACGATCTTAAAATGTGATATGAGTTTCATTCGTTATAATATTATTTCAAAACGTTAATATTGTATAACGAAAGATTCGCGATATGAAACTTACCACGTAGAGAGCCTCGAGTGCGCCAAGAAGCGTGACCAGTTCAACATTCTCTAAACGATCATCCGGCAATAGCACTAATAAAGGACTCTTCACACCAGCTTGTAAAGCTCTGATAAATGCAAAAGAAATCATAAAATTAGTTAAACTGACAAACTGTCGTATTAATAAAAATATTCCATTACAAAAGAATGGAATTTGGATTAAAGTTATTAATTTTAATCCAGCTCAATAATCCAAAATTATTATACGGGTATAAGATATAACGTTGTGATGTAAGAATTCTTTCTTATTTGTCGTGGGTTCGATAGCCCTATCATTCATTAAAAGAAGACACGTCGATGGAAGGATCAAATTGTCAAGAGGCTCCTCCTGCTAACAGACAGATAGACGGAAGGATGTCAATCTAAGAATCCAGTGAAGGATCGAAAAAGTCTCTAGAGACGGAATTTGGAGATTGAAAGGCATTCGTACACTCGAGAGAAATCTGATCATAATTCATGATGCGGGCATATCGTCAATGTTCAGCGATCGTCAGCGTACATTGTGAATCTATACTATAATATTGATATCATAAAACCTACACAGTGGGGCAACTACACCTCGGGGGACGAACGTCCATGCAAAAAAGGAAAAGAAAAATGGGTTTTTCCTCGAGGATAGGTGCGGTGTGCGATTCTCGTTGAGTATCCCGAGACACGAATGGCCATTTCGCTCACTTCGTGTTCAATTTTCGTCTTGTCTGTTTGTAACACAAACGTAAAATCCCTCGCTTCTGCGTATCGCCAACTATTAATCTATCCCCGAAGCGCATCGCTTTATCATATTTAAACTTTACTATATTCTCAATACGCGCGTGTTGTTCGTACTTTAGAATTCCGAGAGACTGTAGTTTCGTTGCGATTCTCCAATCTCTCGTTCTCGATTTAACAAAGCACTTCTGATTTGATTTTAGTATTAATGTCGCGTAGACTCGTGGGTCATTATTATTCCAGGATTTCAAAAGAATTACAAATACCGCATTATTGCTCAGGTGTGTAACGAGGCGTGATAAGAATTTTGCTCGCAAAGAACATTGGTAATAATTAAGACACCGACGATAAAAGTCATAGATTGTGTCCGTTTTTTCTGTGTAGAATTTTAATAAGCATCTTACACAAAGTGAGAGAAAAATGAATCTTATAAAAAGCAAATTGTACTTTTAAATAATCATATAAAATCGAACAGTTATTTTACAGCTATTTATTAGAATTATATTGCAATAGATTCATCCAAATATATACTAGAAGAAAGTACAATATATATATTGAATTCTTATATGTATATTTAATTAATCTTTTACTAACATTTTTTTATGCATTTTCTCTTATTTTTATTGTTATAATATATATGTATATAAATTTTATCATTTATATATATATATATATATATATATATATATATATATATATATATATTATTAATTATACTTTAAACGTTTGTTAATCATCAGATATTTCTAATGCAACTTTCATCGTCTGTGTTGAATTCAGTACATTCACTGACTAAATTCGATAGAACATTTTTTATCCCTAAGATGAAATATATTGCAAAGCGTTACGAGGTACATACGATCTCCGATTTTTCTCATCTAAAATGGAACGTTCTCCATACCAATCTCCCGTTGACGTTGCTACTGCCTGTGTGCAAAAAACAGTTGTGGCAAACAGACGGGAATTTCATTTTTCAATCGAATTTCTGGAAACGAACAGGCGTATGACTCGCATGGAATTTCGTTCGCGCATCATTGCGTTTCCTCTATACTGGTATTCGAGTACACGGAAACATTGTCAGTTCGCGACCCGTTTCGCCCGTTTCGCTGCAAGACCATCATATCGCGACAGTGAAACAAATACTCGTGCGTGAGTGCATCGGTATGCGGGTACGAAGATGTTCGAAATTGTAAACACGCAATTAAGGGCTTTTGGATTAATTACTTTGGTATCGGTTACAATTAATTAAAACGAATTCGGGGAAAAAAATGTGGTAACTTTTTTTTTAGATCTCTGTAAATTATCGAGAACGTAGATATAACATTATTTCCTGAATCTACTCGTGGAATCTAAATATACGCAAATATATTGCTATAAATTTATTTCATGTATAATATTATAATATACGATAAAACGCGCGCGCGTATTTTAAAATATATATTGATTGAAACAACTATAGCCAACTGATTCTTTCAATGAGATTTCACTAATTTGCAGTGCTATACTTATAACTAAGATCACCAGTTCATTATTTTTAGCACTGTTTTTTTTTTACACTGATCCCATTTAACAAAGTCGTGGTATTCAAGATTAAAGTATCCTGAAAATAAGAAAATTTCACGCGAAAAAATCACGAAGTTATTGTTTGTCGTCAATAAACATTAATACATGTATGTCGATCATGAATTGATATGTTAAAGATAGAGATCTCATATTGAAATCGTCGAGATAAAAAAAAAAGACATTTTCTCGGCAAAGAGATGCGGCGACATTGGTAAAGTATAATTATTAATAGCATTGTGTCATTGTACCGTCATTTCTTTTATGTGTCCGCCGCTGTATAATATTTCCATCTCCCCGAAACGACAGATAACCGAGACTTATCCAGCGGCGTCGACAACCACGATTTAATTCGCCGACAGCATATAAAGCGCTGAATTAACGGACAATTCCCAGTTTGATAATAGTGGTTACCAAGAACCGCTAGAGATTTGCAAAGTCTAAAGTTTAGGTTATTCATGACAACATAATACTTTGCGTAAATAAAAAACGCAATCTTGTATTTATCGTCATTTTTATTTAATAGAATCTTTTAGAGTATATATATAATTTTCTGAGAATTCTTTCAACGATTTTTTTTTTAATTTTCTGTAGCCTAACATATATTATACTATCGTATACTATCTATCAAATATTGTACATTATTATATACAAATGTCAAAAAAAAAACTCAAAAATATCAAATTTATTTGTTAAAAATATTTTTGTTGAATCTATACATTATTTTGCTACACGATAACAAATTGATATTTGTTCCAATCAAAACTAACGGTTCTGCTGTAAAAATAAAATGCATTTGATTGATTATAAATAGATTATTTCGCAAGAAATTAAATTAAATTTCTTGCAGCAGCAAATTTGTATTTCTACAAACGTACGTAAAAATTTTTTATTTTGGTACTATAACAAGATTTTTTTCTTGTAATATAAAAAAAAAGTTACGGCAATAAAATTTTATCATTTTTATTTCAAATGCGCAATAATAATGATTTTGCTACGACATTAAATTTTTTTTCTCTGCGTATTCAGAAAATCCACCGTTTATTACTTATTTATATATTTCCATTCGATATATCATAAAGATATATTTGAAACATGAGAGGATGTGCCAATAACACGTACATAAAGTACATTTCTACGACTGCGACGCTTTTGTTATTGTTCGCGTGAAAAAGAAAGGATAAAGAGAAAAACAAGTGTGTGAGGTCACACAAAGGGATTACCGCTTCATTCCTTTCGTGGCAGCCTCTGCGAAACTTCGCACATCGTGATAATCCATGTTAAGCGGACCTGTTGGACTGTAAATGAGCCTTTTTGCGAGTAAATTGATGGGCAAAACCGCGCCGATCACGCCCAGTGCAGCATCGATCTGGGCAGCAGCGTAAAGGACGGTTTTGAAGGGTTCTGGCTCGTCGGATCCAGGAACATTTCCTGACACCAGAATAATGCCATCGTAATCGCCACTGCACAAATTCGTTTCAACTTTGAGCTGACACGGCATCCATCTGAAACGAATTACTATGCTTGTTATTTAGACACGACGTTAATTATTGTTAAATCCGCTTAAACAAAAGCAAAATAATTACTCATTAATGAAAATATAATATCCAGATTAGCATAATTATAGCAGGATTCTCAAATCAGCGTAGAGAAATAAAGATCCTTATCAGAAAAGAAAAAAAAAAAAAATGTGAAACAGGATATTCATTTAATAATTATAATTTATATTATAAGCTGAATTATTCATCTGCCAAAAAATGACAGCGTGCTATCTAATCTGAATGATGATATATTTTTATATAAAGCAAAAAATGCAAATACTTTGATTTTATTTTTTAATTTCAATGTCTAATTGAAATTACACATGTGATTTTTTTTTTTTTTTTTCTATCATTATGGCTATAAACGCATTACCTTTTTAGTATTAGAAAAGAAAGCAAGGAAGGAAATATTATTGCAGATGTGTGGCAACAGAATAAATTAGAATAGCAATTTTGTTTTTCTAGTAATTAATACATAAGATTAATCCATTTTTTAATAGCCATTTTAATAAAAACGAGATATATTTCGAATTGTTGATATAGAAACGATTGATGTATGAGAGAGAGAGAGAGAGAGAGAGAGAGAGATGTTTTTATCTCGATATAACTTGCATTGTCATGGAACATTTGTACCAAGTTTGATTCTCGCTCTGCGGGAATGTTTGTGTAAGTCCATCTCTTTGCGATTTTGTATTATTCTCGCAGTAAAATTGAATAGGAAAATTGACCGCGTGTTCGCGTATTGAAAAAGAAGTAAAATATCATTGTGTACAACGTAACGTATGCTTCATAACAAACTAGTGAATGAAAGCGTACATTACAAGTGATAAAACTGAGATAAATGATGGTGCAGTTTAAAACATACGCTCTTATCAAGCGCGACGGGTATACAATCTCGAAACAATCCAAAAATTTATTCCATTTCTCTTTATTTTATCCTTTGGACATATTTGTGTGTATCTTATTTTTATGTAAAATCATTATTTGGCGAATAAATTAAAATCGATAATTAAAGAAGCGATCACGATTCGTTTCACGCATATAAGAGTAGATAATAATCTTTATTGATTATACTATGGTATTTTCGAACGATCGATACTATTATCTGTATAGTACGGCACAATATAGGATTTCAGTAGCTCTGACGTCAGCAACTTGGAAAATCTTCTCTGTTTTGCGAGTGATAAAATTAGAATTTCTTTTTTACGCGAAATACAACAGAACTTCACAAGAAAGCAGAGAGAAGAAAGCTTCTCTCATTATGTTTAACATAATTTTTTATTCTTATCAATTCTTATTTTTTAATAGCTCATTTTTATAATGAATATTCGCAAGTAAAATTTATAATGCATCAATAACTTAAAAAAAAAAGATTAAAAAACAAATTAAATAATATTTTATTTACGATAATTAATATCTTTATTTCACAGTAATTATCCAAAGCCAGAAACTATTATTTTTATTTTGTTCCTATTTTATTGTTATATATATATATAAAGTAATATTTTAAATTAAATATAGCGAAAACAAAGCGAAAATAGTTATGTAATTATTTTTAAACTTGATCCCAATCTATTATACTTTATTTGATTTTACAATTAGATATTACAGCATTTTATTAGAAAATAAATTGGCGTGTATAAATTAGAAAATAAATGTGTGTGTATCATGCTGTAATTATTTCATAAAAGATATCGCATTCTTATCGTCAATGGCACTCGTATAAATAGCGTGGTTTATCTTCAGCTTTTACATTTAGCGCTAAATTAAAAGTGAATCGTTAAATGTGGGTGTTGGAAAACAGAATATTTCAATCGCATAACCATTAGATAAGACCGTCGGCGGTACCTTCTACGTGGAATACATTTGCATTATATTAACAATACGTATCTATGCAGAATCGTTCATCACACAGACGGAAGTTGTCACTTCTAAATTATTAAAACGTAAATATTTCAAAATTGCTGTTCAAAATATTAAAATAATATTTACATAAATAGTGTATCCATACGACGCGATAAAGAATAGTATATTTTGTACTTTTGTTCCTCGTGAGTCTATGTAAATTATATTTCTGAATAATATATGAATGTATAAACATGTGAAAATGAGGGTAGTACAATTTTATATGCTTGCCATAATATTGCAAGTGTCTGTATTTCGTGGAAATGAGAAGTTTTATATAAAGACAACTATATAAAATATACTATATAATTATTAACTAAATAAAATAACTATATGACACTATATAAAAAGACTACGTAAAAATGTAATATCGCAAAAATCTTTTTTAAATCCGTTATATGTCAGTAATATTTTATCCTGACTGTAATATATATCTCTAATGATCTTTATGATTATGAAGTGTTTCGTTGACTGAAATTGACGATTAGATTTTTACGCGATATTCAATATCGGGATGACATGTGACTTAATTAGAAAATTCTATATTTATATAATATAATTTGAAGTATTTCTTTTTGTTTGCAACTCTAGCAATTAACGCAAATCTCACGGTTTTAATCACAATACTTTCTTTATATCCGTATATCGATTTTTAACGCGCGCGTTAACTGGTCCTTCCTTTCGCGAAATCAACCCAGTCGACGCTGACCGGTCACAATTCGGACACAATAACGTCGAATTCTATAGAAGATAATAAATCTCAAGAGTATATACATGATATCGCGCTCGAGCCTGATAAATCGAACGTCGATCGATCGCGAACATAATCCAGCAGACAATAATGCCTCCCCTCGCGACTCCGAGCGCATGCTACTACAATATATATATATATATCACGCGGTGATAATGAAGTCTTTGTAGATCTACGGCCATTGCTGCATCAGGTGTTTCCACAGACTCGCTTCGTGCGGTTTATGCACGATGAGCTAATAATTTACTGCTATCTATATCTGTGTCTGGCATACGTCGAATCCGACAATGGCTTTAAAGAGCGAAGAAGTCAGGGAAGGCGCACGAGGAGCCTTTAGAAATTATGACTGCTGTTTCGTGCGGTGCACGACATCTCGATGAATAATGTAACGCAAGCTTTTATCGTGGCACAATGTTATCATCAATATTTGTGCGCTTATATATATGTAGGTATGAGTTATCAAAGACGTCATATAAAACGTGACCCGTCTCGCTAAGCGTTCGCGTAACAACTTTGTTATCGTTGAAAAGATATAAAAATTCGGATAACGTTCCCGTTACTGAAATATCGCGCTTTTCTCTACCATATCTTTATGAATTGCCGATTGGAATCATGTGATTCTTTTTTAAATGAATTTTCTGGAATGGTCTCGATTTAAATTGTCACCCAATGCTTTCATTTATTATAGAACGTAAATATAATCTAAAAATTTTTTTTTTTTTCTATTTCATCTATTCATATAAAAGATATTGTAGAAGAGTTCAAATTTTATGGTTTTAACAATGCATATTCTCTTTAAAATTTTTATCCACGTACAAATATATATTTTTATATATTTCTATATATCTTACTGAAATCTTCTTGAACTCATTTTACACAATATTTCGTATATATTTTTTGATGAAATGCAATCAAGTTATGAAATTAGTACTTTCTATGAATGTTAATCGTATTAATATATTGTATATCTTGCTACAACTAATTTCAACAAGATTAATTACAAGTTTACTAAGTATGTACGAGTTAACCACAGATTAATTAACGTCTGAACAAACAACTTTCGAAGCTATAAATAATGAAATTGATTCAAAGTTGACAAGACATATACATATACATGTGCTTTTATGATTTCATAATATGTGTAGTAATAAATTAAAATATTTATAATAGGATTAAAAAGAGTGTTGTTTATTTTTTTTTCTCTCAATTTAGATTTATCAAATTAAAGATGCAAATCTATATGTGTGTTTAATAGGTAATCAAATATTGAGAGCCTAAATATGATGCGGATATATATTAACAAGATGATACCCTAAGATAATTAATAACTGTATGATTTTATTAATAAACAATATTTCCTTTAATTAAAATAGAAGCGCAAGTATCGATTCGATGGATGTTGCTTGAGTAAAAATTCTAATATATAAAAGACATTTAAATATATGAACTTATATACGAAGACTCTTTCTTTTTTCTTTCTCAATTTGTAAAATTATTTTACCTGCAAAAATATAAGCTACTTTTTATCATTATCAATGTCTTACGACGTAGAATATATTGATTATGACTTACAAAGGCAAAGGATATTTATTTAATAGGTTTCAAATCAACGCTGTCAAGTTTGCGCGGGAGAAAATTGAAAATAACATCGCGGAAACTACGTTATATTGGAATTCGATATTAATTTATTTTCGATGAATGAAACTAATCTCTATTCGCGCGCTCTCCGCAAACATGCACAATATGCAATCAATCAGGGGCATGTTTTAAGTTGCGAGCTAATGATGCCGGAGACTTTGCAGCTTCGAAACAGTTAGGCACCGCTGTCTTGCGTAATAGTGTGAAACGAACCGGCATTGGCTTGGAGAAACTCGTATTTCTCACCGTCTCGCGCGAATCCACGAGCGAATATGTTTACGTTGACATTTTCCATGTGGACTACCTAATTAATCACCGAGAACTTAGTCCGCAGCGGGATTCCAAATGACTCGATAATTATAATATGCAATTACATAGTGCATTTCGCACCGATAACATTTTGATATTTAAATATTACTCTTAGTACGACCACTTGTCGATATATTGCAGATCAAAATATAATATAAAACACTACGACGTGTGGATTTGATTTCTATTTTCTTTTTTCCTTTTTTTTTTTTTTAGTGGAAAGGAAAAAATATAAAAATTTTGAATCTACAATAAATTTATATTTCTATGGGTTTTTTTTCTTTTTTTTTTTTGTACATTTGTTAAGCATACTTAAAACATGTTTCTGATTAAGTGCACATTGTGCATGCTTGTAGGAAACGCATGATAAAATAACGCATTATATTTTCTGCCTTTTTTAGCATTATTAAAAAAGACTCGAACAGTTGATGAACGAACCCGGATCATTTTCGTGGATGTTCCGGCATTCATGAATGATTATGGTAAAACTCTCAAAAGAGGGAGTCTTTCGCATTTCATGGAGAGTGTCTACCGGCGTACATGAGTATTACCGGAGCACGTGCGGAATTTTTGCGCATTTACCTGGTTTCCCCCGTCATGATGCGTTGCACTCACGCTGTATTCGTAAGGAAACTCCGCGTGTAGATAGCACACAGACACGTATTATCTTCTGCACGCCCGTACTAACGCAGATCGGTACGTCTGTCGTATAGCTAAAAATGGGCACGCAGATGTCCACGCGATCTTGCCGGCGTACTGTCAAAATGGTGGCGCTCTCGTGGCTTGATCGAACGCCTCGAAAAAGCGAAGAGCGCAGAATCGAAACCGTACTCGTGGCACGCTTCAAACCTGAAAGCCGATGATGCTCATTGTAACAGCGGCGAAAATAATTGAGAAGTTAAAAAAAAGAGATTGGAAAAAAATAGGGAGAGAGAGAGAGAGAAAATGAAGAAGATTAATAGAGAAAGGGACAAAAAAAGAAGAGAGAAAAAGAGATTAATTAAAGAAAAAAAGAAAGTGAAAAAATAGAAAGAAAAGTGATAAGAGCGATTATTCGTGCTGTTATCGTTGGACGTGCCAGTGATATTATATCTTGTGCAAAGAGATTTGCGAGTGGCCAGCTCAAGAACGCGCGCAGTACTAAAGTACGGCTCGTGTTTTCTCGAATATAGCTGACCGTCTTGTTGCTACTTCACTACTACTAGAATCATTTTGCCAGGGCAAGGTATACATACACTGTATACTAGTGATACTACTACTGCGCGTGTTAAATCATTGCAACGTTGCCAGTGTTTGTGCAGCCTGCATACCGGATCATCTCGAACTTGAATGTCCAGTTCCGAAGAGAGAAATAGCGATAGTCGATAGTCGATGGTTGATGGTCGAGGGTCAAGTCTGTAGGCTACGCTACACTATACTAAATATATATATATATATCTATATATAGCGCTTTCTTTCTTAATATCTATTATATTTATTCGTGTAATTTCATTTATACATACAATACACGCAATGATCATTTTATAAATAATAAAAATGGAGCAGCAATGTAAAAAAACAGAAATGGCGATTTTATATTCATATAGTTATTAAAATTAGATTATTTACAATCAAATGAGAGAGACGAATGTACTTATTTCTGTTGAGTAGATTATATTTTGCAAGTGGGCGTCATTTAAAGAACTATCTGTAGTTTAGATATTTGACATTGGACAAATCGAGTTATCTCTTAGATAAGTGCATATAGTATCAATAGTCTCAATACATTTGTTAGAAACAAAAATAAATATTTTTAATTAAAAAAAAAATAAGCATTTACTATAGACATTTTTTATAAATACACCATACATTTTGTATATTTGCATTATTTTAATATAAATACTAAAAAAAAATAAATAAATAAATAAAACATCTAATAATACTTTCTCTCTCTTATATTCATGCTTGCATATGTCATGTGTACTGCATTTTCATATATGTGTACGCTTCTTGTTTAGCTACCTTCACTTTTTTAATGTTATAGAGAGATAAATTGTCTCATAATTATAATTATATCCTTTTATTATATGTATAATTTTCGTGATTACATCATCTTTCTTTTTCCTATGCTTTAAACTACATTATTTAAATGCTCGATTTATTTACAATACATTTACGAATATCATTGAGCAAGTTTTAAATTTATATCTTTATATCAAAAATTTAAAAAGGAAAACGATATACATAATATACCGATACAGGAAGCCAGTAAGCCATATTTAAGCAGAATATGAAATAATTAAAAATATATATAGCTTAAGAGTAATTTCAAAAAATATATAATTCAGAAATATCGGATATAATGATATGAAAAAATAGTAATATAAAAAATGTCAATAAAAATTGCGCAGATATATCTCAGTTATCTCAAACGTACGATTAAATTTTATATTCTAAAATTAACACTTTTATATACCTTATTTACTGATTACTCTTGATATTTAATGATTTAATAATCAAAGTAAATCGTATTGCAAGTATATCATATTCAAGATAATGATAATTTTGTACGAGGAAATGATTATCTTGGAGGTTACAAATAATTACAAGATAGATAAAAAAGAATGACTTGTATTATTGAAGTAATAAATATATAAGTGTAATAAAAGAAAGATACAAATAAAATCAACGATCACAGTCGCTGGATTGGCATTGTGTTCATTACGTATATATATATATATATTTTAAAAGATAACATTTTCTATTTGTAAAATAACTTATACACTTTATAAAGTATAAAAATAAAATTTAATATTGAAGTTTGATGCACGACATGATTTATGAATAAAATGCACACTGCAGAATGCACATACATGATGACAGAAAAAGGGGCGATATACAATATAATATATAATATATCTTTTGTTAAAATATATAATACTATTTATACATTATATATATATATATATATATATATATATATATATACTACGTAATATTGGAGAAAAATCCGTTTAAGATTTTAATATTATGCTACAGAAACGCTCGCATACTTTAATCGCTATTTCATTATCAAATATCTTCGTTCGCAAAAAAAATACATATACTATTACGTAGTTCCCATTCGAGAATAATTTAGTACATTTTACTACACTAACAGTAAATTATAAAATATTGCACGTTTCTTGCACGTTGTACAATAATTATATGACACTATATTGCTTCTTCTTTGTTTAAAGTTTTTAACAAATTAATGGAAATTTTTTATATTATTCTGTATTTTTACAACATGAATATTATTTCCAACACATTTATATATGTATGCGTAATATATATAATACGTATATACATATATATTGTATATATATATATGTCTATAAAGTATATGGGTATATACTATATATGTATATATAGTATATACTATTTATATGTACATAGTATGTACTATATGTATACATACTAGATGTATAAACAAAATACAATAGTAATATAAATTAAAAAAAGCGATTCTACATGAATCACACAATACGCGAGAAGAAATTTTTTAATATCCTAAATTTTGAATTTTTAATATTATTCTATAAATAATTATTCTTTTTATATATGTTATACATTTTTTTTTATAAAACCATTCTTTTTCATGTTGTACGACACGTATTTTTAAATATCTTGTACATTTATATCTTTATTCTTAAGATATATCTTTAAGACATATCTAAAGATTAATTACGAATATGAATAAAGATTAACAATCGATTTTTCTTATTGAAACATACTGAAAATACATGTTTTGCATACGCAATTAAAATATCGCATAGGTATAAAGACAAAAAAAAATTTACTTTGTTGGTCGACAACTAAATCATTAATTTCGCGTCATTAAATTACAAAACTAGTTAGCAATTATTCTTAACTTAAAGGCGATTTCAATTTCTCCTGCTAAATTCCTTTCGCTCCGATGTAGAATTCGTTTGTTGCCAACGACGATGCGATTTCTATTCAACGTATGCATGTGTGTTTGACAATCTTCGCCAGTAAATCACGTTCGCATGTCTAAATACAGCTTACAAAATACGCATGTATCATAGTTAACTTTAATTGGCACAGACGAGTTAAAAGTTTTCCTAACGAATTGCATCTCTAAATTACTTTAATTTGAGCGATATTTTGAGCTGAATGTGAGTTAGCTCGAGCAATGTAATCGAGGAAAACTTTGCTTACGTGATGTAATTACATTCTACGCGCACAGTTCGTAAATCCAGCACTGACACGACGCTGGGATAATAAAATTTGGCACTAATATACGCAATTGCTCGTCGAGCTTATTACGGTGTACCGTCACTCTTGAAAATATATCGAGATTTTCAACGATGTTGTTGCGAGTAATACACGAGGGACACTAGGGTCGAATCATAATCTGGTGTGTTTGCCGATCTCATTGGTCACGTCGATAGAAGCGTTTTTCAGCGCGTTGAGTTTTTCCACGTAGCTGTTGTCTAGATGCAATTTGCCTTCGTCATCCACGAATCCTTGAAGAGAAGGAATTCTTTCTATCCCTTTCTCGGTACTGCCGGAGATAGATGCCACCGAGGAAAGAGTGGCGTTTGTAGCATCGTTTTTATTTCCGAGTCGAGTGGCGTAGACTCTTCGTTTTCCGGGAAATAGACCCGCTATTTTCCGCGCTATAGGATGTAGCAAATGCTCCTCGTACTTGTCCGATTCGGCATCGGCCGTAATCAAGCTCACAATGATACCGATGACGACGGTCGTCATGCTGCCAATAAGAGCGTAATACATATACGTGATCCCGTAAAAGACATTTAGAGGATTGGACGATTTATCAGACTCGTCGACAAACGATAGCGTCGTGATATTCTCATGAATTTTCGTCCAGCTAGAGACGTTTGGCGTGGAATAATCTAAACTGATTGGTTTTGTAACCCACGACGAAAAGGTCTCGTTGTGGCAATCCTCCGTCGATAATGGCAGCGTCTTTGTTACGGTACCGAGACTGAGATGACCGAAGGTGATCCACATTGTCGTTACGTGGCTGAAGATCATACCAGCGGCTGCACCTTTCCAGTTGGCGCAAGGTACCAACATGGCAAGGAGAAATACGCCGAGAAGAGGTCCGGATGTCGCCGACGTCATTAGCATAGAAGATTCTATTACGCCCGATAGCATGGCTACTAGGAAACTAATGCCGATTATTAACAGACCGTAGATAAAACCGATGATTTTGATCGCGTTGAGCTGCTGCGTATCTTTAAGACCTTTCAGTGCCGGTATGTGACTTAGAAAATCCTCGAATGTCACCGTCGCGAGAGAATTGAGATTCGATACCGCCAAAGTCAAGGCGCTGTTAAATAGAGTCGCCATCACTAAACCGAGCGTACCGGGTAGATGGAGGAATTTATCTTCGACGTAGAATGGCACGATTTCGTCGATCTTGGATATGTATCCCAGAGAGAGTGGATCGCAGTCGGCGTAATTAGCGAAGATTACCATTCCGACGATCCAAGATAGCGAGAACAGGATTACTATTATAGGCATGTTGGCCATCATCGTACTGAAAACAAAAATATTCTCTAATCGCGAAAAAATTTGAAACAACTTGAAATACAATATTACACTATTTTAATTAACAATTTAAGAGAGAGAGAGAGAGACAGAAAGAGACTGAGAAAGAGAAAGATTGACACAACAGTGCTAAATCTGGATGGCAATGATAATGGAGATCGAAGATCGTTTTTATAATTCTACAAACACAATTCTATGACACAATTCTTGTAAGAATCAATATTATATAATTATTATAGTATTTGAATGTACATTTGTTTTGTAAGAAGAATTTTTTAAAATAAGCTTTCTTTTTTTCTCTCTCTCTCTCTCTTTCTCTCTCATATATATTACACAAAATTCAACAACAATTCTTTATACATAGAAAAAATCTTACGTAAGATTAAAGGATAAAAAAAGAAAGTAATGAATAATTAATGAAAAAACTTCAACAACGTACGAAGCGATATAGACGCGTCAACACAGATAACAATGACATGTAACATTTATTCTTATAATCGGCTTTTTTTTTAACTTCTTAAGACAATGAGGAGAACGCTGTTGCAATTTAACGAGACAGAAAAAATTAAAAATCTTAAGAAAAATAAAAAGGATAATAATACGAAGATAAAATAAAAATGAAAGATAATAATATTTTTAATATTAGAAAAAATTTAATTGCTCTGTTTGTACATGCGAATGCGAATTACAGATGTGTCTGAAAAGTGATTTGAACAAGCCTCTTCCTTTACTTATGATACTTAAATATTTTTAATCTGTAATTCGTATTAATGCACAAACAAAATAATTAAATTTTTTCTAATCCATCTCGATGTTAACTTTCAATGCTTGTCGTGATAGTTTGGGAAAACGTGAAAAGTAAGATAATCCTTTTTTACGTATTAAATATGTGACATTAATATACTTTAGCCAAATGAATCTCGCGGAAGCGTAAATTTTTAGCTAGCCAACAGAATGACGACGTAGTCGTTTAATATAATTTTGTAATGTCACTAATTTTATATCTTGCATACAAATTATAAATAGTAAAGAAATATAAAGATTTTAAGCGGCTTTAATTTTTTATTATTCTGTAAAGAGAGAGAGAGAACAGCTTTACCTCTTTGTTCTTTGCGAAACATTTATTCAGTCATATTAAACGATAAGAATGTAGAGATGCGACCTCATTCTAAGAACATATGTCGTTGTCTCTTAGTTCAAATTGATATTGTAAACCTTGCTGAACGCCGAGAGTTTCTATGTACTAAAAATTTGGCGCGACGCCATTCGGCTCCCCACGGGGGGGCTCTTATTGATTATGTAGTAATAGTAACTCTGGGAACAATTTGCTAAATCGGCTCGATCGCTACTTCTGAAAAACTTTTGTCGTCGGCGCGAGAATACAAAAATAATGCCATATGAAATTGAAAATTCAAATTATTTTTGCGCATTAACCATATACGTACTAGAAGATTATTATTATATTAATAATTTTGTAAACTACATTTCTCGGAGTTTATTATACAGAATGCGGTAAAAAGAAAAGAATGCGCAAGTGACAAAGACATTTTGCTGAAATTCTGAAGATAAATTTCTGCTGAAATCTTGAGAGCGTTTCATGACCACGTCTCTGGATCAGATGTGTAACTTTATTTTTCTTACGAAAGTATCTATTTGACTTTTTCTGACGATACATTCGCGAGCAATAAAATTTTATGGACCAACGTGATGCATACATTACATACGCGATATCTCAATCTGGTAAACGGCAGTAAATTTGTGGTTGCGTGTATGTGAGCGTTTTTATACTCTTTTGATTACCGCCGGACAACTGACTGAAAAATGCTCGATTTTACGTTGACTGCTGTATACCTATATGACAATTGCAATGCGTGCCAATATTTTGTAAAATCTCGTCACCGTTAGAATTCTACGCGCGTATGTGCTACTTCAAACTGCGATATTTATATGCTACAGAGAGAATACATACCTCAAGTAATAAAAAAAATTATTACAAATGGAATTATTCATCAACATAAATACTATATAAATACAACATAAATCCTAATACTATATAATATAACATACACGAGAATCTCTAAATTTAATTTTACGATGGGAGATATGCTCGCGTACATCGTTTAAGCGATACAATATATTTTACGGAAAAAAAATGCTTTTAAATCTTTTAGGAAAAAATTGGTTTTTATTGATATAATCTTTTCTAAAGATTATCAGGAAAATGCATGCTTTATTAAATCAATATAATATATTCTATTCCCTAATTTGTTTTCTATGAATTTCTAATTACGTTAAATTGTTTTGAATTTTAATACTATACTTTTGATATCGCAAAAGGAGATAATTTCATGCGTAAAAGTCACGTATCGTGTGGAAGTTACAGAGACCGTGAAAAAAATATCAGCTAGTAGTAATATCTAACATATTGAAACGGTATATTATTTATATCATATTTTTATCATTTATTTTATGGTTTAAAATATATCCCAAGCACATGTATGAAAAAAATTACGTTCATTTCATCGAAATAAAATTTCTTTTACAGACGAAAATATGATTTTATAAAATGTATTTCTTATTATAATATTTTTCAATTTCTTGTAATCCTTATTATTAGTCATGAAAAAAATGTGTGTGTTTTTCATAATTCTAAATACACCCATCATAATTATTTCTCTTATACTTTTGTCTTTTTTTCTCGCGGACGTTATTTTAATTCGCGAATTCTTACGTTAAGATAAGACTTATTTAATGTGAATCATAATTCACGCGATTCTCATTGATGAATCATTAACCAAACTCAAATGGCTGCACGAAGAATTTCAACAAGTCAACGAATAAATATGTATTGGTATCATATCAGAGAATTATAATTGACATACATATGCCAGAAATGAAGAAAAAAGTTTGCGAATGTATTTATCCGAAAAAACTATTTCTGCAGGATATTTCGATATGTTCGAGATAAAAGTTAATTCGGAATTAAGTTAAAGAATATATTATTATAAATCGTAGAGGAATGGGATATCTTACACTTTATAAATAAAACTTGTTATACATTTGTATTGACATTCTCTCTCTTGCAAAGTTCAAAGTTGTCAAAAAAAATCTCACTTTTTTTTATTAACATCAAGAAATGCATATATTTAGTTACCGAAATATATTAAACATTATACTTTAATTCAATGTAATAGGCCGGTACATGATATTTTTTTTTCTTATAGCGTTAAATTTATTTTAAAAGTCTAGTTTATACACACACACACACATACGTACATGCATGCGTTGTTATGTGCTTGTGCTGTGTCTAAAAATTTCCATATAAAAGAGCTTTACGTCGATTATTTACTGATAATAACATTTGTATAATGTATGCATTCGCGCAATTTCATAGTGAGATATTTATCTCATTGTCAATATTTCTAAAAAGTTCGGTGATAAAAATTTATACCAACTTTTATATAAAATTCCCACTTAGCATTAACAACTATCAAGTTTTATACGATTTAATTTTTTAAGTACAATAAGCGGAGGGCTTTTTTATAGACTTTAATTTTTCCTTTATCGACTACTTTGTGCACTACGTATATGCGTTTGTGCTCGTAATTTCCATTTACATCTTGTATGCATAAAGTGATAATTCATAAAACACTTTGCATAAATTACATTATCCTTCACGAGTTGTGCGTAATGTGTCATACAAGTCTATCGTTGCACGACAGAAGAACGGTTAAAGGAATTGTTCAAAGTTCTGTTCATTTCATACAAAAAGTTTACTTACTGCACAACCTTTCTTTGGCTGGACATACTGCAATATCTCTGGACAAAATTCTGTTGACATCCGAAAATGGATAAACTCATGAAGAGCTGACCCAGTGTCGCCGATACTGTCGTCACTCGAATAGTTGGATCCATATCAAAGCTGAAGAGAAGATATGAGATATTGAATGAATGTCGCATTTTTATATATATTGTAAGATTTAGGAATATATATATATATATATATATATATATATATATATTAAATTATTTCTAAATTACTTTGTAATTTGAAAAAAAAGCAATCATTTTATTGTCTATACAAAATTTTTCAAGGATGCAAAAAATGTACAGCATATGAAATAATTTTGCGCTGCTGTGGAATTTAATAATTTTAGATTGCGAAATGCGTAGTGAGGAATTTTAATATGAAATCACATTTTAACATTATTCAATTTACTGACAGTTAGTTGAAATTATATATTTTCAGCGTGATTAATAATTCTAAAGTTCAAAAATGGGGTGCGGAAATGTGCAACAACACGATTCTGCATATATTATCGATAAATTTATATTGAAATGAAAATTATATACGCCTGTTTGATGAATAATTATCAATAGACATACTTGAAAAAATCCAAGCGTCCACGTTCGGCAGTCACATTCAAGACGTTAGCTGGTCCGCCGACGTTAACAGTCCCTTGTATGATGATTACCACAGATACGCCGATCATCGTCAGGCCTTGTATAACGTCCGATAGGATGGCAGCTCTTAGGCCTCCCTAAAAAAAAAAAAAAAAAAAAAAAGGAACGTACATAAATATCAGTACTCGGAAATCATAAAATAACACAATATGAAATAAATTCAATCAATATGAAATAATGCAGTAATTTTATATATAATAATAATTTCGTAAATAGACATTAAAATATTTTATTATTTCGAAGGTTTAAGAATTTTATTAAGAGTTATATTTTTATTATTTTCTGTTGTTGTTTGCTGTTATTATTCACCATTCAATTCATATTACATACAAAAAGTATATATACAAATTATGTATATCTATATTTCGCACATACAATTCACATATATACTATATGTACATATAAAACATATCAATGAATATACATATTATATATTATAATGAAGGGAAAGTTGGGTTTTAAATCGGCTACCCTTGTTTTTCGTAATAATGGCTGCTATCTATGGCTAACTTGTGTTATTAATTGTAGATTGATTGCCATTATTATTTTAAAACAAAGCCCCTATGCACATGATATTTCTTTTTTAATAAAAATTCAAAATTTTTAATCCCGACAATTTTTAATTTTTAATTAAAAGATCGATATTGGGGCAAGAATCGAATTGTCGTGCACTTTTTCTGTATAGAGCATCTGTTTCGGTAAATGTTGCATTGCATTCTGTACATATTCGAGAGTATATTATATTAGTTTTGATCGGCATTTTGTACGCCGAAATATACAACCACCGTATTTGTTACTTTCCTTGTGGTGATACCTCCGCTCTTCGCGAACTGTCATAAGTAATTTAATTTCTCGTAGAGATCGAGATTGATATAATTTTAATTTTGAATGCTTTTACGTTATTGTATGCTACAAATAAAAAGAAATATTTTTTTACACTTGAAAAAATTAAACTCAATAAAATTATAATTAATACATTACAATGGCGAATTGGAGAAATTAACGCCTTAAGTTATTGAAATTGTTTTTCATCATAATGGGTAAATAAATAGAAAAAGCTTCTTTGTATAAATATTTTCTACGTATTGCGTTGCATCGAATTGTCCATAATTTCAATCTATATAATTTGCATGAAAAGCGCTCATTACTCGACTATATAAATGAAATATTCAACAACTTGCATTATTTCGTATTTAGAATATTTGTTTAGTGAGTGAAGGTCGATATTTATGAAACATATGGTTATATGATATAATATACGCGTTGTATTCTTACCATGATTGTGAAAGCCACAGAAATAGTAGTTATTCCTACGATACTAGCCCAGTATGGGAGTCCTATCACTGCTTTCAATGCGACGCATGGAGTAAACACCGTGACCGCCAAATTTAAGAGGCTTCGTATGACGTATGAGAAGCTCGCCAGACATCTGACTAGTTTCGACTTGAACCTGGAAAATTTGCATAATTAAGAGAAACTAAAATGAAAGATTCAAGGAATTACCTTCGTGCTAACCGGACCGTTACGTATATATATGAGAATACATTCTCTCTACATCATAGCTAAAATTATAAATCCAAAGTCCGCTTCCAAACACTAATCATCGTAACATGTATATGTGAGAACAACTTTTTCTTTTTCCTGAAACTCTGCCAGTCAGCTTACTATATGTTTTCGTATCTTATGATGTCTTTATATTTTGATCATTACACATGACTGGTAAAACATCTACATACGATGCGATGTGTTTATTCAAAAATTTAATTTATCTGTTTAATTAAAATCCTTGATTGCATATACATTAATTATAAAAACTGTATAATAATTTTCTTCTCTCTCTTTTTTTAATTTTTAGCTTTAAGATTGATTTATTACGATTGTTATCGATGGAATATCTCAATATAGCATCTTAATTTGATTTTGTACATTACTTATCGACTCGGTCTGGCGTCGCACAGTTTATTTTGCGTGTCAGTGATATAGAATTCATGCAAGCAACGATAGACAGTGTTATTTTCATGTAAAGTCTAAGAAATGATATTACATGCTATATTTTCGAGAAGAAAGAAGAATCGTGAAATTACCTCATGTCCAGATATTGGTAGACCGACGTGATACCGAGACTGTAGTAAACGGGAACGAAGATAAAGCAGACGATGGGATAGGCGAGCAACATCCCGTACAGGGTCTCCCACATGGCGCTACCTCGATAATACAGTTCCGAAGGATAACCCAGGAAGGACCTGACGCCGAGAGTTCCCCGCGCGATTGACAGCATCATCGCGCCCATTGACACGCTGCCGGTGGCGAACACGTAATTCGCCTTGGTTTCCTTTTTCTTCGTCCTGAAGTTCCCCCATAGCGGTATCACGAAGGAAATCACGATGAACCCGATGAAAACCAAATAGTCCACCACCATCGACGTGACGTTGGTCGTCATCCCGTATCCACGGCCGTTTCGTAACGCCCTTCCGTGATCGAGATTGGTCTGCGTGCCGAGATTACGAGGGTTGCTGAGTTTAACGGCGTTTCGTATCGAGAGAACGTGTCACTCGATATATCAGATTTTCGATTACTAGACGAGGAATGGCTTTTGAGAAACTCTCGAGTGGTTTGCCGAGTACCACCGCGACAATTGTTTCTATTGGAAAGTGTCGGCGCGACGTTACGTTTAAACGCGATTCTTGTCTGACTTTCGTTGTCCGATTGATGTCAGTTGGAGAGAGCGAGTATCGCGAAGAGACGCCCGGCTTCCACTACCCGTATGAAATATAGAGAGCGATAAGTTTCAATAAGAGGCAAAATAACAGAAGCTCGTCCGTAACGTACCCTTATATCGGCGCGTGTGCTCGCGTAGACCTTGTTACGCAATTTCACGAGAGACACTAATATGATTTAATACGATCAACGCGACGCGATCGGAGCGACGGCACGTATTGACTACCAACGAAGTGAAGTACTTGACGCTATTATGCTAACGACCTGGCAGGAAAGAGAGACGATATCACCTCACGCGAAAAAGAGACAGACGAAGGAATAGCGTTTGGTGGGATAGCGAAGTTGACGAAAAGAGAGGGAGTCCGGAAGAACGTGGTCTTCTTATCTTCTGCCGCTATTGTTTATCGGCGTCGTGCCGGCGCTCCTGTAAGCTCTTTTCATTGAATTTATATCCCGTCTATCACTCGGGCGAAAGAGGACGTCGTGTGATTTTCTAGAGAGCGTAATTGTCGATGAGTGATCTATTGTAGAACGAGTTTATGCAACTGGCTGCAACGACGCTTACGAATTTTAATGGTTACAGTTTACATCGATTCTTGCATCGTTTCGTATAAATATATATTCATCCTTAAAGAAAAAAAAATATATATATATATGCTTTGTGCATTCACACTTTGCAATAGATATTAATATTATTTAAGCCATTGCTCGCACACAACACAAGTTTATTTTGTAAAAAATATTCTAACGAGCATACATTTGAATACGTAAAACGATTCTATTGTACGTGAAGTATGTTGAACTTGTTTTATGTGCACGGAAGAGAAATACTTTTACATAACTTTTATATAAATAATTACGAAGCGTTTTCACGAAGCATAATTATGAGTGCAATTTGAATTAATTGGCATCGCGTTGAAGTTTGTTTGTGATTTGCATTTTGTCATTGTGCATTCTCAATGAATAGATAAATAAAATTAATGTCTCGGACAATTTTGGATTTTAAAACACGAATTTACATACATACATATATACATACATATATGACATCATAGAATTATATAATATATAAAGATTTCTAATATTTTAAAATAGATCATTTCAAAATATCTGTTTATAAGTTCATCAATTAGGGAAAGAAAGAGAATTTTGTTATTTTCGTTCGACGAAATATTGCGAAATAATATACGAATAACATAAAGGGAAAAATCGATATTTATTTAATTATATTTATTTATATATAATTAAAACTGATACAATGTGATAAAACTCATTATTGTAAATAATATTTGTATATATAATAATTTTAAAATGTAAAATGTGATATTAGTGAACTTTCTTCTTTTAAAGATAAAGGTTTAAAATTGCGATTGTATCTCATAAAAAAAAACTTTTTCAAGATAATCGTTTATAAACGCAATTATTTTAATATGCTAAACTTTTTATTATATCGATTCAACGGTTATTACAGAGGAACCATAAAATCTCATCATTTTTATGAGGAATCGTTAATCTGGAAATTTCCTTGAACAAAGGATACTATCCTGAAGCATAATTCGATTGTATCAGTAAGCGCTTTCTATGACGAATATCTAAATTCTTTTTTGCATATGATATTACATATGTAAATAAACGTATAGAGAGATGTAGTAGAGAAATGAGGTTTATATAGTACTTTTCATTCGTTACGGTATTATACTTTGTAGTCCCTCGAGGTTTTGATAAAACTGTTTACAAAAAAAATATTAATTAGCGCGGATAATGTATAAGGACTTTATAATGCTTAATCACTTCTACGATTTCCTTCAGATGTTAGCAATTACGCAATTACAGATCTGTGAACGCGTACATCATTCGCTATCTAATCATCTCTGAGAAACCTTGGGTTTCTTAACACTAGAACGGCGCTGAGCAATCGTCTTGACCTCAAAAAAATCTCTTTCCCCTCTGTCGCAAAATCTGTATTCTTATAAATTAATTGTTTAATTAATTATTATTAGGGAGTAATGGAGAGACAGAGAGAGAAAGAGAGAGAGAGAGTTATTCTTATATCAAAGATTTGCGATTCTTTGCTGTTCTAGTGATAAATGGATATGTCGTATGTAAATCCTTAAAAATGGAAATCACCATTAAGACTTATGGAACTCCCGTCTTTAAATCGCGGACGAACAATGCTCTCCCTTCATTCCCGAGCTACCACGAAGATTCACAAAATTGAGATGAGAAAGCAGCGAATTGTGCTCGGCACTCCTTCGTAGTAACTCCTCCGCGGTCGTCCAGACCACTTTCCATTTTCTACCATTCAACTTCGTTCCTTATCCCGCGCAATGCCATGGTCCGCTCAACGTGGAACAATGCCGAGTACACAATGCACATTTACGCGATATGCGTTTGGTGTACAAAATGACAACGAGGACTCGGCCGGATGGTGTGCGCGTTAACGCGAATGGCCAATGAGGTGCCAGCCTTGGTAGAGCTAACACAACCGAGAATCCATTGTATCGCACTTGAAAACAATGGTATGCGATTCTTCCTTCTCTCTCTCTCTCTCTCTCTCTCTCCTTCTCTTTCTCTCAAACTCTCTCCTTCACCGTCCGCCTCCCTTTTACTCCGGTTCTATTTTCCGTTTCGCTTTTAACTCGTTTTCCCTCCCTGGTTTTCTCCGAGAACGTGACAGTTCCTTCCACATATTTGTCTGCGCTTCTAGCAGATCTCGCTTTTGCTGCTCTTGCACGACGTCTATTTTTATTTCACGTCCGATCTCCTTTCTTGCGTTGACTTCCGGATATAGATGGCATTTATTCCCCCTTTTCCTTTGAATTTTCACATTTCTTACAGAATGGAAAATTATTTTTGATCTTCGTTATCATCAATATGAAAACGACAGGATGGATTTAGCGGGCAGTAAAAAGTTTGGTAAAATTTTCCTGTTGCCAATGTACGAAAGCACGTGTGCACGGGGGAGGAATTGCAAGCTAGTCAAGTGCGAAAATCGCGGCTAAATGTTCTGTAAACGGTGCGCCCAACGAGATTGCGGCCAACTCGAGCGGAACGAATTCCAGAGATGTATCATTATTTCAGAACTTTCTCAGATCACAGGTCATGAGAGATGCAACTTGGTTTATTATTCCGAATAGTGACATTGCTTAAAGCAACGCGTTTAACCTTTATCATACCCGACGTCTAATGATATATTTGTGACGTCAACGGGAGACTCGTTTAATCTTCTGCAAGAGATAATGTAACTTGGAGCATTTTTATTTAATACTAAAAATTCTTGCCGAATTTAATAATTATTTTTATTTCTTGACTAACATTAATTTCTTTAATATATCAGATTTTTTTTTATTGTAATGATTCTTATATAAGATTTTAAAATTAAACGCTTCATATGTATACATAAACGTGTGTTAATGACGATGAAGTCAGCTTATTTACATCATCGACAACAAATAAATGTTGGTTTAAAACAGCAAAACTTGACTTTATCTATGTTAATGATATGTCGTAATGACGAAAATAACATAAGTGGAATAGCTTCCGGCATCGCAATTATTTTATGATTCAGACAAGAAACTCGTTTGACATCTTTAGTATAAATAATAATAAAAAAAAAAAAAAAAAAAAAAGATTGTCATATATAAGATTTACGTTTTTTCGCGTATTATTTATTCGCAAATCCGCGCATGAATGATGCATCAATTCTGAATAATAACATCGTCGAATGCAATATGCACATATACTTAGAGATTTTATATTATCCAATGAAGATCAGAATATGATTTTTTCTCGTCACTTCTCGGCGAAAAATATAACAAATTATTATATATGTTATAAATTAAGTTGGATGCAAAAACATGGAATGTCTTTCAGTTGTCCATAACGCTTTGATGATTAAAGTTAAATATTCTTTTGCTCTTTTTATATATACTCTTTCATATATCGTTTACGATCATATCGCGCAGAGAAAACTAGATAATTTTAATTACCGCTTTGTGTTGGCTAATAGAGCGAGCGATAGAAGTTTTTTAACGAGAGAAAGAAAAACCGAGAGAAGAAATCTTGATAATGAAGAATACAGTGTTTCATAATATATGTAATTAGAGAAGAATATCAATAAAAATGAAGAAAAGAAATTTATCGAAAAAATGAGATAAAATAATTCTCAAATATTTTGTCTCGGATGTTTTCTATTACACTTTATTTTGTGTTAGCTTTGATAAATCTCTGACTTTTATTTTTGTTTGTCGATTTTGATAAACTCATTTTATGACTTATCATGGGTCAACTGTCTTAAAGTTGATGAAATATATTAACTTCTGCTAAAGTCTTGTATCTAAAAATTAACTGTAACCGCATTCAACATATTTAAACATTATGTATGACCTTAACCGAATTTAACTTAGCAGCGATCATGACTACTGCGTATGATACCAAATTTTCCATTGACTTATCACACATGTGTTGAGACTTAAGACAATTCCCAGCTTAGCGTCACAGTTGTCACAGACCAGATGTGTTTCTAAGAGTCAGTAAAACCAAATGCTCTTTTATTTGTAAGAAAATACCGGCAATAAATCATGACATAATTCATTTTGCGACGATTCTAGCGTATATATATCATAGACAAAATTAAAAAAAAAAGAACATGTTACACAAATACATTTCATATTTTCTTAGTTGCTATTGTTTTCGGTGAAATCTCACGAAGCTGTCATGTTAATTCGTACATTAATTTTTCTTTCAGGGCAAAATGGCATTACAATATAGCACTCAATCATCTTTTAGATATATCGTTTATTTGAATTGATGCTATCAGTATTGCAACGTAAATTACAAAGGACTTTTATAAATACATGTGTTACAACTTAGCTGTGCAGAAACATTTGGTAAATATTTGCTCGATTTGCAAATTTAATCTATTCGTTATCAATTTACAATAAAACCATTTAAATTGTGGGATTTATTGCCAGAGCTATAAAGCTATATGTACTAATTCATGAAATAAACCAAACTCGGTTAGTTTTATCTTTAGGAGCAAACGAATCTCGTAGATGGAAAAAGAGAGAGATGAAATAAATGGGAACAAATCTAAGATAATAAGACAGTTAAAATTTTAATTTGGACTTTAATATAACATCTGCCAATATATATATATATATATAATAATATATACATAACAATACGTAATATATGAACGAAAAGTATTAGTTGTTGTTTAATTTGAAATTATAAAATTTATGTGAAATCTTTGCTAGTTTGTCCAATTTTTCATAGGATTTTAATACCACTATAAAGGAAGAATTCAAACATATAATCCATATGATGTTATCGGACAAGTTTGCGAAATGCATTATTAAAGAGTGTAAAATAAATAGAAAGAGAGAAGAAGAATAAGATAACCAAGTTTGAAATATTGGCCGGAGCGTTCATTGAGCTTCGATGGTTATAAAGCTTCTGTAAATTTACTCATCTTAATTGCTGAGAGAAAATAGAGATATACACGGAGATGGATTGAATGGGTGATAATTGCCTACACGCCGATTGTACGTCCGGATTATACGGTTGCTCTCTGGATCCGTGAGGTGAGTACGAAACAGATTCTTTACAACCGAATATCCGGTTAACCGTTGCAACGAACATTAATTACAGCACGAAACGCGCGCGTGCCAAGAATTTTTTCTTACACCGCCGATAGTACATTTGTAGTGGCATTTTAATGCAACGCGTTCGCTAAGTTACGTGCAACGAGCAATTTTTCGTACATTTACATTATCTATGTTCTTCTGGAGAAAATTCGTTTTACGCTACCGTAGATTTTATTGATTTTATCGAGTTTATTATAATACGGAAGAGCGGAAAGAGAAAGAGACAAAAGAGTATAAAATATACTCGCGCCATTAGTCTAATTCACTTGGATTCCCGTGGATTTAAATCATACTCTACCGCTTCCGCATATATATTCTCATTTCCGTTACCCTCAGATTTATCGCTATATTTGCGCGCATATTCCACGAAATCGTACAGTTCCCTTAACTATTGCAAAATAATCGTAGCTTATCAGAGTTTAGAGAAATAATTTTTCTCGCATCATTATTTACGATCAATTCGCATTTATGTTTGCAATGAACCAATTAATCTAGGTTTGTATTTAATTTCTTTGGAGTATAATACGTCCTCATTAGGTTTTCTTTTTTTTAACATTACTATAATATATTAGTCGATTATTAGTCATAATCATACCAGTTATATAATTATATAATTATCAGTTTTTCATTATATTTTATAAACTTATAAAGACTTCTTGGAATAATTATTTAATCTCCGATGAAAATAATTATTTAATCTCTTTTTCTCTTGTTTTTTTCTTTCCGTATCTCATATGATGACAGAGAGAGAGAGAGAGAGAGAGAAAGTGTGTGTATGTATGTGTATATTTGTTTTTTTTTCTTTGTTGTTCTAATACATCGTAAAATATTTAGCAGGTCGTTATTCCAACAAAATTCTTAGTAGAATATACGTTTTAATCTGATTGAGATAATCAATGCGACAAGCCAATACACGACGCGTCAATAAAATAAAACTATTTAGCGAAACGACTTTAGCTTTTTGTTATGTACGAGGCAATGGCAGTCGAAAAAGCGAAGGCATGAAGAATCATCTATCTAGAAACGTGCTCGAGTTTACCATGTCACGTGGCTAATGCCATCTCGTTTCATCTATTTAAACTCGGGTATAAATAAATTGTATGGATATAAACGAATTATCACCTCAATTATCGTGTCGATATTTGTGATCACACACGCGAAGAAATAATACAACTTCTCTCACTTTTGCTCTCCCTTCTTTTTTTCTTTTTCTTTAAGTTTATGAAATCATCAATAATGATATCGATTATCGTTTTATTATGTTACCGCAAACTAATTTGCTGGCGATGTCATAATTTGGCCATTTTACGTGGAAGAATAAAGTATACATTCAAATTCATTATCGTATCACATGTGAAAATCATTCTTTTCTTCTCAGAAGAGTAATATTCCTAAAAATATGCCTGCAAATTGCAAATTGCAATATGTATTTTACACAACTTTAATCATTAAATTCACGGAAATATTATAATGTTGGTAATCGTTGTTTCATAATCATAGTAGAAAATATTTTATTTTAATATCTAATCAATTGCTGCAGGCTAGAAAAAAGATAAAATTTATCCGGTGAATTTCTGAATAAGCCTGCTTTTGAGTATGTTTTTCTGTGTAAAAAGTATACGACGAAAATATTCTATTTTTCAATATTATTGCGTGAAACGACAATTTAATTATTTTATCAATATACATCAAATTCTTGTTTAGATAAAATATTCTCACGTGATATTCATTATTAGCAAAACATTGATAAATATATACTTACATGTAATCTCGTGTTAAACTTATAATCTATGTATGTGTGTGATTCTATATAAGATTATCGTATTTTTATCAGAAGATTGCGCGTCGAAGCGCATATTGTTAAAACACATATATATTTTATTCATAAAATTATATATAAAATTATTAAATATCTATTCAGTTTATGTCTGATATAATATTGCTACGCGAGAAAAAATACATATAAGATCATATATGGTAAAAAAATATGATTTTATATAATTATATAAGTTTATTTTTTCGAATAAATAAAGAATTAATACGAAAATTCGTGGCACCAAATTGTAATGTACCGTTTCGATTGATATTTCTTCCGCGCATTACTGTACAATTTGTTTATAATGGAATCTATTAAAAGCTTCTTTGCGGCTAAATTGCGGTCGACAACATGACACGCAATTTAGTTAATTACGTTACATTCTTTTTTGCGGTCTGGTCGACGCCAGGCCGCAAACGTGATTCGCGTAAAGATGGCACCCGGAAGCGTAGCTCGTATCGAAGAAATATTATATGTTAATTCATTAAAGACTATGGACAATAATAATGATGTAAAAACTGAAAATAAATTCCGAGTAATAAACGTCACGCGCCTATCGATAATCGTTCATTAACAGATGATTCTCGGTTGCGTTTATTATACGGTGTATGCAAATCTCTCCTCGGTGGTTGCGATGAAGATGCCATTTCATTGTGTAAAATCGCGACGCGATTTGAAACGTGACGCGTGACGAATATCACGTTATCACGTAATAGCGGTACAAGAGGTGTAGTTTCGCGAATCTGGCTCTCACGTTGCGATTCTCCCGATAATCACGTGATTGATAATGAGTCGTGTCACCGTCTTCGGAAGCGTCATTCAACGATATCTAATTTGTAAACAGCCGGAAAATGTTTAATCTGAAATGTTTCTCTGAAATCTTTTTCGTATGCTTTTACTCTTTGAAATTTTTGTGTCGTGTGACGCAATAATTTTATAACTTAATCTATACTTTATAAAAAAAGAATATTAATTTCTTGTATAATTAAAGAATTTAATTGCACACACATATAATATATATATATATGTACGCGCACAAACGCACACATACACACAAAATTATGCTAATTCGCAATTCTTTCCTTTAAGAAAAATATTTAAGCTTGTTAAATTATAATTAAAGACATTAATTAAATTTTTTTGAATTAATCTTCTCGTGAATTATATAAAATATTTATTTCACAGACGTTTTACTAGACTTTGACTGAAAGATTATATAAATTACCGTTAAATCTTAAATTCTGTTTAAAGGTCGACAATAGTCATTGGATGCGTCACATCCTGCTCGTTCTCATTGTCCAGTCTTGACTGCAAACATCGAAGGCTTTATCGCGTGTATTGTACGATTCGTGAAAGACGACAAGGCGTTATAATAGTTGCTAAAATGGCGTAACAACTTTGCGTATTCGGTGCATTGCACTTCGCCGAGAACATTTGCCATTTTCTCGTTCGCGGATTATACAATATAATGCCGGAAGGCTCGCCACTGGTCATGATGGCCATTTGATTTTGATGCGGTTCCCTCGTGCATATCGTGTTCGTATCGCAGATAATGATTACTCGTCGCCTCAAGGCAATACGAGAGAGAATGTCTTTATATTAATATATCGTTAATCGCGTACTATCACAGCATTAACCTTTGTAGGTCGGGTCAGTATTAAATTCCGCTCTTGAATATCCAATATATTGTTTCCACATGTTATGTTTTATCAGTTGTTACATATGTATATCTATACATATATATTACATAAATTAACATGATTCAATAACGTATATTTGGCTTCGATGCTTTTAATTGAAATCTGGGAAATATAACAAGTATATATTTGCAATATTGTTGCGTTCCCGTTTGATATAATTTTCTTAAAATCTTTTTATTAATATTATGTTTTAAAATGTATAACTTTTATTAAATGAAATTTAAATTAATAAAAAATAAACGATAAAATAGCTCCTCACTAATGAAACAAAAAATAATGCGAAAAGCCTTGAGGAGAAAAATTTATATATTTATTTTGTAAATGGTACAAATCTCGACAGTTTTTAAAAATTAAAATAAAAAATAATAAACAGATTCGAGAGAGTTTTGAGATTTGAAGAACTCTGTACAAGATAAATGTAGACATTCGCAGTTTGCTTTTAACCCCCTTTCAGTATTTTAAAAATGTAATCAAGAATTAATATTTATAATATGTGGATTACTATTATGATGTGTATATTATAATATTATGTGCGTTATATGCGTGCGTATGTGTACGCATTATTATATATATATATTCGTAATGATTTGATTTGCTTAGTAGACGTATAATGCTTTGTTTTTCAATTTTGTTATTGTGCTGTTAGTGTTGGAAATGTAAATAGAGATGAGAAAAATTACGTTTCTCTTTAGAAATCTTTCCTACATTCTAATATAATGCATATATTTGATGGATTGCATCGGATAATGATTGAGAATGTTCGATTAATTTATATAACAATTTAGATAACAAGTTGGATAACGAAAATGTCTGTCAACAAATAATATCTGTTGATACTGATAATATTTGAATCAATAAATTGATATATGCTTGTGATGAATAAATAAGAAGAGTATTAAGAAGATGCAAGACGATAAATAAAATTAATAGTAATACAATATTTATATCAACGTATAATATCACGTGAAACATTTATCTACAATATATATCTTCTCCAAAGAAAAATTTGTCTATTGTGTACGTGCAAAAATTTTAAAAAATAATTTTCAAAGAGGTTAAATTTTAATTTTAAACAATTAACGTTATGAGTCGTGACAAAATACTTCAATGTATGAAAGATATTGATAATCAACTTATTTTTATTTTGTTACGATATTGTTGAATATATATACAAATTACATACTTTTATCGATATTTATTGTTAATTGGAATATTTGACTACTTACACAGATATTAGTTTAATTACGGATCTCCTAAAATTATTGAATGAATGGGATTGGTGGATTGTGCCGATGTTCCAGCAGCGAGTTGGTGAAGTAAATTTAGCATTAGTAACCGGTTTGCAAAGCAAGTTTCTCCGCACTTCATCGAATATAAACTCAACTTAACTAGAGTTGACTAGATTAGACCTGTAAACTTAGTAATCCGCAATCGAATCACCGATTCGATATAGATATCGATGTTAAACCGAGGATTGTAACAATTTGGCTGAGATTTCGCCTTGGATTTGGAAAAAATCTCGACAATGTTCTTAAAAAAAAAAAAAAATAAAAAAATAAAGAAGAGAAGAGAAAACGATCGTTCTCAGTCGTTGTAGTCAGTATGGGCCGTCTCGTTGGAATCGTTGAAAATTTCGCTCCGGGCATTTTTCCACATTATAGTTCTTTCAGTGGTAAATCGCCTGGATTGATAAAAATGAAGCGTATGTAATGGTCGTTCTCTCTCTCTCTCTTTCTCTCTCTCTCTCTCTCTCTCTCTCTCTCTCTCTCTCTCTCTCGCGCACTAGCTGATGCGAATATAAAAGGGAATATACAGCGTGTGTATATAAGAAAGTAGAACGAAATTGCGGATGTGATATGCTTCTAACACTAACAATGATTACGTCGATATGAGAGGATGTATGAGATATCGCGGTGTAATGTGTCATTTTACTCTTTTGTGAAGCTCGTATCGGGATTTCAACGGCCTAGCAAGTCGCGATGTAATCATGATATAGATCGTTCCTCTCTCATATATCACTTTTCTTAAATTGAGATAGTTTACCATCTCTAGTATAATAGAGGAGACGCGTTATGAAACCTAACTATACCGAATAGCCGTCCATTTGACCTTTCTTTCGCCATCTAAGATTATTCAAAATCCGTCCTTCAGCTTTACTCTTTCGATTAGTATGTTAATTTGATACCTATCAAGTTATTTAAGTGTCTCAAGAAGCGTCTCTAAAAAGATACATATGGATTGTTTTGATTTCTAAGATGAAAAATTTTACAATACGTGTAAATTTTTTTATATATGTCTAGGTAATAAATCTTTCAGTTTAGCGCGATGCTACGTCCTTGCGATGATCACGTATTCTGTATTTTACATCGTAATTTTTCAACTATAAGTTTTTTCAGTTCGTAATACCCGAACAATGCGATGTTTCAAATAAATTGCCGTTGATGTAATTCCGGCCTTTAGATTCTTAAGTAGTGCTCATTTTATTCAATGACAGAGACGCATTTATCTATACAAATTTATATAATTTAATGGGAATTTACATACATAAATAAACCCTTTTGAGATCGACATTTTAATACTATAATGAAGACATAAGTCTTACATCGTAGTCTTTATACTTCCTTTTCCGTTTTCCCTATAAATAAATTTAAATAGCCAGAGATTGTCACGGTGCCTATATAAATATGGTTGCATGTTTCTAATATGTAATACATTATTCATTTTTTTAAGTATGATATTAGCGGTGTACTTGAATTTCTCGAACGTCTCTAATCTTAAAGCGTGTCTAACGGAGATTCATTTTTATTCTTTAAAAATATGGTATCTTTTTATTTTAATGATTACTTTGCCTCTCTCTTTCTGCTTCTTCTATTTTTTTTTAAATAATTATTTTTTTAATAATATTTGTTTTAATGTTCTAATCTGGGGCTCATATTTTTTGCAAAATTATACTTTCGTATAATTAAAAAATTTAGTAGTTTTTTAATCACGAAAAATCGATATAACAAAGATATAAACTTAATTAAAAATAATTAAAGGCTGAAGTTTTATAGTGTTTAATATATTTTTATGTACATACTTTTAGTAAAGCATCGCGATTGTTTCGAAAGTTTACAGCGAGTAGTTTTAATCGCGTTCTTTTTATGCATCCGACATTGTAACGTAAATTAATAACTTTATGTCGAAACAGATAAGTGTTTTTAACCTAATATTTAAAACATCAACCTATTTTAATTTGCATTACTCGCGAAAAGATTATCGACCGTCGTCACATTTTCTGTCAAATATACAATAGATATATATTATGAAAAAGAAAAAGTAACGTTATTTAAATATTTTATAAACGATAATTTCATAAATATATAATTTTCGATATTAGATATAAATATATAATTTTTATGTGAGAATTAAAAAAAAACGTGTAAATAACGAATTAAACCTAGTAATAACTATCGATTAATATAATTATAATGATAAAAAATGTGTAATGCATATTTTTAATCGTTAGATAATTATGGATATTAAATATTTTATTACAATTGCAATAACAATTTAAGAATGATAAATTATTTGGGAGAAATATCGTAGTTTCTATATATTATCTATTTTAATATCTTACTACACATATATTAGATATATATATATATAGGATGAACAAATCTAAATATATATATATATATATATATTATTTTAATAATAATAGTATATCTGTAATATAATACTGATACATGAGTTTACATAAACATTTATTATTTTAAATTATACGTATCAAAAGTAAATCTGATGTAACAAATCTTTGAAATATTTATTAGCAAGATAAATTAGTTTTTTATTACAAGCACAATAATTAATTAAAATAAAAACCGAATGTATTTATAGCACTTTATATATACACGTTTCCGCGAAGAATCTAATGCTGGTTTTTCCAAATTATATTTTTACAGAAAGATTGTTTGAAGATGAAAGAATAAATTGTCGCAAAGTGTTTATAGCCTGAGTTATATAAATTTTTCCTTGCTCTTATTGCCGATAATATATGCTTGCTTATTAATTAGCCGACCGACATTGTGGTATTCTTGGAAAAAATACACAATTAAGTACAATAACTACAATTTTCCACTGATTTTTTATTGCATTGATCCCGCGCGAGTTTCCGCACCGCGATATTACATAAGTCACACACCATTGATTGACGTGTTCATGAAAGTCAATCGGTCGGATATAGTATTCGCACAGTTACGGCGAACACATTGTATATCGGTGAATAACGGAACACGAGAGAAGTATTGTGCTAAACTTTCAACCAACACGAAGAGCGTTCTCTGCTCGACGGGACTATCTGACGATTTACATTTCGTTCTGAGAATCGATTTTGGTCCGCTGACGTGTACGGTCCATCGGTCCATATAGTAGATTGATTTCGTGACCAAAAAAAAAAAAAAAAAAAAAAAAAACTAACTGTTAGAGAATGTTGAAACTCGTTAATGGATTTTTCATATGCCTTTTGAAATATCTCATACACCCATGTGACTTTTCCTATAGATATAGGAAATATTTCGCAATCTATGCTAGAATGGACATATTTATGCATGTCCTTCATAGCGACACGATAATCGTCGTTATCTCCATTAAGAGTCCTCGTAGATTTCCACTACTATATTATTGTTTTTCTTTAAAATAAATTTAGCTTCATGAATTATAGAAAAATTTTCCATTTAAGAAAGAAATTTTTCGAATGAAAATATTTTATATTTGGAAAAAAGATAAAAATTAATATTCTATTCATATATAATTATTAAATTTTCAATCATGGTTATTCTGGCTTCTATTCGATATACAATACAAAATATCAACTATGATGCATAAAATAATCTTTCTTCTTTTATTACCAAGACAGAAAGAGGGTGAAACGAAATTCTACTGACATTTGAAATATGGCGTAACGCAGAAGAATTTATGTATATATATATATATATATATATATGTGTGTGTGTGTGTGTGTGTGTGTCCGAAAATAGAAGAGACCTTTCTATATCTTCACTGCGCAAATAAAGAGCTATCTATTTGGTTTGACTTGCAACACTACTTGTCCCATCGTTAATTTTAGGCGGATGGATGTTTTGCACACGACAGGTAGTTTGCAGCAAGTAATTTGTCCATTTGACTCGCGCCTCCGGGTTCGTGTTAACTGACCCATTACGGCAGTTCCAAATATACTCGACAGATATTTGTCAAGCCGATACAAATATCTCTCATTGTGTGTATACATATGAGAGATATATATGTAGTATATATAAATAGATATGACTTTATGTACGTCATGATATGCAGTAAGATTTAAATTTCAAATAATTGCGATACATTTGAAATTGTCGAATAAAATTGTAAATATTTGACGAATAAATAGCTTGTTTGCCACTACTTTCTGCATAATTTTATCTCTCTAATATTATATTTTGTCTGCGAGCGGTTTAATTGTGAAGTTTCGGAATTGACAAAGTTTCTAACATCACGTTTCGATCAATGAACTATTGTAACTTGCGAACCAACTTGCTGGCACCTCCACGTCCTTTCTAGTTCATACACAAAAAAGCTTAGTCTTTGTAATCTATGAAGGCTAAGATGACAGTATTAATAAGAAAGTGAATAAGTTTAGACAGCTTTTTTATTATCTTATGTGGATCATCAGTTATCTCGATACTTATTTTATTTCATATTCATATCTGTTCTGAATTTTAGATCTGTTACTTTATGAACTTTCAGATATATTGAATAAAAAAATGTCATCTTTAGTGTCATTAAGAAGAAGATTGCAGAAGATTGAATAAACTTTAACTTTTATAATTTATTAGTATATTCGTTTGCGGATTTTTTTTTTTTTAATTGTACGATTCTACCAATATTATAACCTAATAAGAATAATGATTTGTACGTTTTATGAAATGTTTACTTTTTGTTATTTTAACGATATTTGTGCATAATTTAAATTGAACGCGTATAAATTATTTGCAAAAGGTTTTGTAATTTTTATTATCGTATTACGGAGTTGTGTCTTGACTAAATGTATTACGTATATGTAAGAAAGGTCACACGAGAGATAGAGTAAGAGAGAAAGAGAATGATAAAAGCAGGACACAACCGACAACAATTTTAATAATCCAAATTGCTTCGGAGAGCATAATAGTACAATTTATTGCTGCGTGGTACCAAGGATGCAATTCCACAATGCAAATGTAGTTGCGGTATTCCTTTCTGTACGTTCGACGTAAATACAATTTCCTTTAATTACCGATTTGCACAAATTAGTCATAAATATATGCGCGCATTCGTGTATATTTGGCATATCGCATTGCGTCGCATTGTGCAATGTATGTTTCGTCAGACAAGAGATAATTGACCTAATCGCCGCGCTTCTTCCTGTCGTATATCCCCGTCCACAAGTCCGTAAAAATTGGATGATTATGCAAAATAATTGGTAAGATAAAAATTTTTATACCACGAAGTTTATCATTATGTGAGTATGAAGTTTATCAATATACGAGTATGAAGTTCATCATTACTATACGTATATTTTTTTAGATTATGCCACATACTTATCATCGCATACGTTAGTCATGCAGTATATAAATGACGAATAATTGAACCCTTAATTTTATAATAATTAAAGCTTTGTGCAAAATCACATTATATAAAAAATATTAGAAGGATTTATATATAAGAATCGGTTAAAGTCATTTTTACTACTATCAAGTACACAACAAAAATGTAAACAGTCACTTAAATTAATTAGATTTTAAAAAGGGTTCGAAAGAAATTCTATTAAATATATTTAATTACATAATGTCCGCGCGCAAAAGTATATTTTATCGTATTATTTTAAAATAATAAATGACAGTATGAGAACTAAGCATAGGATTTTTTTTTATTATTTAATGCAATTCGAGAAATATAGGAAAAGTTAATACATGTTATACATAACTGTATCGATTAGTAACTTAAGATTTTGATCTAGATTTATCTCGTTTTTTTTTTTTTTTTTTTCCCTTAAAACTCGTCGCTTAAATTGAGTTTAATAACTTTTATTCTAATATGAGATAAAATAAAATTGATCGTGACTGATCAAGGCTGCTGATGTATCCGAAAATCGTTGCATCTTGATTCAACTATGGATTCTGTTATCGGAAGTATAATCAACTTTTTTATCTTATCCTCTTATTGAATTTTAAATTAAAGATCTTATTTTAAATACAATCTTAATTTCTAAAACTTGATACTTGAGAAATTGAGAGAATATAGTTAATATTAAAAATCAATAAGTCATGAGGAAGGATATCTTATGAAAATTTCCGCCAATGAGAAATTAGGACACCAAATTTACTTGAGAATTTATAGTGAAAATAAAGTGTCCGGAGTGTCTTTTCTGTAGCTAAAGTCGACGTTACGTTTCTCCATTGTAACACTACCAAAATTCCTCTGAATCGAGGTAGGGGCCCTCTGGGAGCGGAATGCATGAACCTTTATCAGATCGCGGAAGACGATGGAAGACGAGGGTGGGAAGAAGCGAAGGAGCTTTTGTAACTAGCTTTACCCGTTCCGAGGAGCTGGCAGCAGCGACGGCGCAATTGAGCGAAATTGCACACGTAGGACGCGAGAGACGGGAAACTTTACAATGCAAATCCAGCTGCCACGACCTGGACTGTTCTCCGTGTCGCTCGTGGCGGTAGTTGCTGATGACGGCGGTGGAACCATTGCTGTAGCAAAAAACCCGAGCGACACGGGTCGCGTCTGTCATATTACAGGCCCCTTTCCCTCTCTGCCCGTCCAGATTCCTATTAGGGACTTTTTGACAGCGTCAGATGCTGCTTCGCTGCTATTTTTTTTTTGTGCCGGATTATTGCGGAAAGTTTTGCGAAGAGACTAGCTCTGCTTTTCTTTCTCTCTTCTTCTTCTATTGTAGTGTACTCCCAACCCAAAGATGTTCGCACTCGGAAAAAAAAACGAAGCTGGGTAGACGCGGTTATTAAAAGCTAATTTGCTGTATGAGAAAACACACTTAAGTCTTTATTCGAATTCGGATCTCGTTTTGGCGACTCTGGGAGACTATATTTATCATCTAGCAAACCAATCTCAGCGCGAAAACAAGTAACATATCTACCTAAAGTGACGTAAACCGCGAATGAATCACGCTTGGAGGCGAGGTCAGCGTATTTATCGAAGTTTAACTTTATCTCGTGTTCATTATTTTTTAACGAATCTTTGCGTTGCTTTGTATTTATTTATCTAATCATTATTACACGTTTATACGTTAATTTACGTCAGCAAGAATAAAATCATCATTCCGTCAACGAATAATCTTTAGTTAATACTTTTGTATTTGGTCGATTTTATCAAGCTGCCGTACATATTATTAGATTGTGTATAATGTGTGTGGTATTTAAAGTAGGATGCAAGCTATAGTGTGAATGCGATCCAAGAGATTGACAAAAACATTGTTTCTATGAAAAAGATCACTCGCGATATTTTGATAATGTTTTTATATTACAGCAATTTATATAATTCTTATTTAATTAGTTCTCATATATTATCAGACATATTTGAATCACAAAGTGTCTTGATACTGCTCGGGAATATCCCGGAGAAAAGTGCAGGATCGTGATACGAATAATCACAGCGTCTTCAAATACAGCCGTAGTCCGATCGCGTTTCTGACGCTAATGGGTAATATCCGAGCGTTTCCTTGAATGAATTCATATCCAGCGATCGAACGAATTTGCAATTATAATGAAACTCGTACATTTTGGCTCAGCCAGTGAATTATAGCGTAAAATATAATGCATTGATATAATAATCAGAATATATATATAACTACACTGCAATTCTTATGCAAATTTATCAGTGATGAAAAAATATAATAAAAATATACATAACATCATTTTATATTTAAATGTATTTGACAATGAAGAAATACACGCACGCATACACGCATCGCGATTAAAATACCCTTTTTTAATTCGCAAAACTTTTGCATTACACAAAGAAAATATTCTTTTGTCATTGAAATTATTTTTTATTTTTGATCGTCGAAATTAGATAGATAATCAGATAGATGAATTATGTATATTGAGCCAACTTTTATTAAGTAATTTTTTTTTAATAAGCTAACGGAACAGCGTTGCTCGGTCTCGAGCATTACGATATCGGGTTTGCATAAAAAGTTGTTGCAAAATAATTGCAGTACATTACGTATTGCTTATAGCAGTTGCGTAAAGAACTGATCTGCTAACCTTACCAACTAAGTAAGGACGAATATATTCTAAAATAGAAACGTGCGACAATCTCTATATATTATTGCACAAATAACAATTTAGAATTAAATTATTCGGGCGGGAGGATTAAATTATCTTCAATATTTAAAATTTGCTAACGGAGATGTTAATTTTCAACATTTATTCACGAATCAAAAGGAGCAATGCAAATTCTTCCCTCTTATTTTATCATGAAAAGATAAAGGATATTATAAAGTCTAAATCCTAGTATTAAAGTTATTATATTGCTGAGCAGCACTATATTGAAGCTTGTCGTGCGACTTGTTCGATGAACCAATTGGAAAAGAATGACAGAAATAGTTCGGAGAAGGAATAAGTTCAATTTTCGTTATCATATACATAAAAAGTATATATAGAAAGATATAAAATGTTATATGTACTCTAGCTCGAAACGCTCGCCTAATATCGTAATGAAATATTGAAACTTTTTCGCAAGTGTAAAATTATAAGTTTTATCTTTTGTGTTTTACGCGAAAATTTCTCGCCAAAAAGTTTTTAAGCTGAGATGTTATTTCATAAGTTGTTATTCATTTGGATTAAATCTTCGCTTTAATACGCAAAAAATATTGAATTTCTTTAAAGTTTTTATAAAATGACAGGGGATATTATTGATCGAAATACTCTGTTACCTGTAATGTGTCACATGTTCGATGGTATCGAACAGCGCATCCGGGTTATCTGCATTCTGAACGATGTATGCCAAGTTCGTCAAGGTCAGAGCGTGCTCCTTTCGCGCTGATAATACTACTATTACGTAAGCATTATTTTGTACAGCATTATTTTATTATTTAGTCACGGCGATGATAAATTTCGAGTGATTTAGCGATACATATGAATATGCAGATGTCAGCCTCGCGATTGATTGTCTATCGATCTTCGTAAAATTACGAAGGGTTTTCACGTTCCAAATAAGTGAATCCGATCAGTTTCCCAATCGAGATGGAGGATAAGATGTCGAGGAAAATCTATGGTCGTCAGTCAATCACCGTACGACGTTCACGATTTCATTCACAGCACTCGAGAAGCTTCATTCGTTCCCTTTCGCAGCACAGTTGAATCCGATTCCGAGTGAATTACAGACCATGCGATGTGGTCAGCCGCCAACGTAATACTGGCAAGTCCACACACACTACAGCTGCTATATTTAAAAAGTAACAGTAGCCTATCATGCTAGCGCGCGTCCGTCAGAGATGTCATTCGCGACGATACAGGATGTCTGATTGACAGATTATCAATATCGCGTATCGGTGAATATATCTATATAGCAGATAACTTTGCTTTCAGGAATTCTATTGCAATCATCGATACTTATCGGTCATGCGTTGTTACTTTTACAGACTATATATCTATAATGATTAATCTTATTTTTATTAATATACTATATTAATAGAGAGAGAGAGAGAGAGAGAGAGAGAGAGAGAGAGAGAGTCTTTTACTATTTTAATTTACGAAATTTATTTAATTGTTGACATATAAATTGATTATCGCGCATAGTAATGTGAAAAGCAATAGTATACATAATAAATCTGTATTTCGAAAGAGGATATATTTTTATAATTCATCGAATAGCGACAGTCATACAGAAATTGTTCGACAAACAATTTTCCTTCGGTAAATTATATCCATCTGTACGGGAATAGAATTAGAAACTATAAATATACCGTGGCATTAAAGTGGCTTCGATTGTCAATAGTGATTTGCCGCAGTCACGTATAATTGCTTCTCAATATTTTTTCATTCTACTTGTTTATGAATTGAGTCATGGAACTTGATATTTTTGCGCTGCTAAATCGACCAATGCATCTTTAGGCAGATTGCCCGTTCGTATTGTATATTTTATCCAGGGCTGACTCAAAAAGTTGCGGTACCTTTAGCCAATTTTGTTCGATCGTTTAATTTTAAAAATAAGATTTAACATTCTTATTCTGAACATAAAACATACTCAAAACATCTTTGTGTGTGCTGATTAAGAATTTTTAAAAATAATTTAAATAATTTATTTTACTTTTTTTTTTTTATTATAGTCACTATTCTATTTTAAAAATTCATAACTCATGCAAGTCCATGTCATTTTATTTGCTCTCAGCGCTTCTAAGCCTATAAGCGCCCCTGTCATAGTATCCAATTAGCCACTCCCTTGAGAAAGGCTTACCTCTGTTTGAGGAAAATTATTGAGCAGGTCTGTGTTTGAAGAGATAAATCTCATAATTGATCGCGAATGGAATTTTTCACAAGAAACGAAGTATCGTCGTATTGTCTTTATTTAATAATATTGACATAGCGACAATGTACACATAAACGGCAAAGGACGCAAATCAATTTGTCGCATGTTAAGCAGTTCGTAGCAAACACGTGACTTTAGATGATAATTCGTTATCAGTAGTAGACTGCAAAAACATGGTAAATCAATAAAGATTGAGCGATTAAAAAATATACAATTAGTTAGCTTTTGTACAAACATAAGTGTGTTTCTCTATTTGTACTGATATGTATCAGACTTTATTTATTTCTTTAAACACGGTTGCTACATTATCTTGAGTCTGTTTGTACCATCCGTATATATGCACAAGATAATTAATTACATAGTTCTTACTCATCTAATCTTCATCGATACATTACGCAGTCTGTTGTTAATCAGAAATTCGTGCCTCGAGTCACGTGCTACAAAATAATTCTAATTATCAAGCTCTGTAATTGACATTGTCATTAATATTATTCGTTCTTATGTTTGCGTTCCTATATTTTTTTAAAATTATATATGTACTTGTCTTAAATGCAAAAAAGGATAAATGGTATTTAGAGAAATAGAGAAAAAGGAGATCGCAAACGTCAAATCGTGTAACGTCTAATTTGATGAGGCAATTAATATTAATATTATATTAATATTTTATTATATCACGTATATTTTTAGAAAAAGTGTTATGTGAAATTGTTTAGTTTGGCTTACGTTCTGTTAAAAAATTTCTGGAATATAGTCAATACTTAAAAATTGAAAAATTGAAATTATGGTATTTGGAGGCTAGAGGAAAGTATTCGAAAAATTCAGAACATCTGTATCACAAGTAATGCGCCTCGAGCATGATGGCTGCATTGTTCGCGGAACCTGAAACGCGAACTGTCATAGCGCGCGTCTTGGCATCTCGCAACTGTGTTCCATAATAATAGAGATTGATTTAATTTCGTTGCATCTCATCTTATTCCTTTCTTTTCAACGCTGTAATTTCAAGAATTTATGATTGTCCCTGCAATTTTGTGATATGTCATCCTCCCTATGTCGCCGGTGCTGAGTTTTACGAGATTCATTCAACGCAGAAAATCTGTTACAAATAATATTGCAAAATGCTCGGTACGGATAACCGGATTATTTAATTAACGGACGCATTTAGTAGCGCGTGAAATTTCGCGAGCGGAGTAGCGGATACGAACAGACTCTCAATCGCGTAATCCACTTTTGGCGAGAGTTATATTTCCATAATGTAATTGTAGAATTATGGAGATTGGATTTGGCAAGTTACGAATCACCCTTGCGTAACGAATATTAGCTCTGCGATAAAGTTTACATACTATTCGTTGCAGTATTAACGAAACATTTAGATAAAGATAGATATTCGTTGATATAGAAAACAACGATGGAAAGCAATAACCAAATAATCGATTTACCAGTAAATTTAAAAACATTCTCTTAATGCGATGTTATATTTATTTGTTACATTATATATATATATATATATATATATATATATATATATATATTGTAGATTATATAAATAAAAATAAAATATGATATATATATTTTATATTTAAAATATATAATTTATATTTACATTATGTTTATATATCAAAATAATTAATGAATAACATAAATTTATATGTTACCAGCTCCGTATATCTGTAATACGCCTATTTGCTTCTTGTCAATGTAAAGGAATAGAAAATTTTTCTACGAAACAATATACGAGAACGTACATGTGCCAAAAATAACAGCTCACGATTATGCAAGCGACATTGAATTTGTATATTTTATCCGTCGTTACACCCTACGATTGCACCAATTCGAGTTTCGCGCTATGTGATGTTCGTCACTTTTCATCTTGTGACTTTCTTTTTTTTCTTTTTCTTTTTTTTTTCGTTCGTTTGCATTGTAATATAGGTACCAATATTTTTGACTTTGTAAACTCGAAAGCTGAAATTTTTTTTATGTCGATACCCCGCTGTAAATACAATGAATTCTTCATTATGCGTTCCTAACAATTGGCGCACTGCAGCCAAAAATGATTTAAATACGCGTACTATAAATGCACGCGCTTGTGAAAATAAACTATTGCGCAGAAAATAACGATGATAATGGTGGTAGTAGTAGAGTAATAACAGTAGTGATTGTAATAGTAGTAGTAATAAGAGATGTCTTTTCTCTCGAGTATGCTTGAAATCCTGCCAAAATGCCAACGAGAGATTGCAAATCAGCGCTAAGAGATTCCCATGACGTCAATTTGTCACGTGCTTTATATTCGACGCTCATAATTAATTACGTTCATAGATACACGGAATTTGCAGATTAGATAATCGAATGCTGCCTGCAGCAGGTATCATTACACACGAGTGTTTAAATCTGATAAGGTTGAGTTACATATGTGCCGGCTGTTCATATCGCGCCGTTTCGTAGCGATGGGATGAAAGACTTTTACCTCGTGACTATTGTCGTGACTATTTTCGCTATCGATTTGCACGCTTATTTAATATCTTAAAATTTTGCAGAAATACATACATTTGTATCTTGTATTTTTTTTTTTTTTACTCAATAGACAATTGAATTATTGAATTTTCCGATATATTATAAATAGATCGCATAAGCTCACTACAGTAAGAGTTCGAATCAATATTACATAGTGCTTACCGTGGTACAAAATATTTTGCAAAATTCTGAAAATGAAAATATTTATGTGAGTGTATACACATTTGTTCATTCATTTGTTTCATTTTGCTGTGAGCGAGTGTGCGTTCTTACGTATATATATATAGTACAGCTATGACGTCAGCAATCGACCACGCGAAATAGGTCTCGGCTCTCAGCGAGACACAAATTCACGGATTGTGTTCCAAAGTATACATTTTCTGTCATACTTAATGTAGGTAAACGCTATAAATAGAAATTAAATTATTTGTAGAATTTTGTGGCACAAAGAGATCGCGAACGAATGATAAACATTGATAGCGTACATATATACATATTTATTGTGATTATAAATGCGATTAATGTATTACGGATTGCTATTAGTATTGTATTAATATCTGAAACGAATTGATTTTTTCAATTATTTATAGCAGAATACATGTTGCCAATGCGGATTAATGTAGATATAAATTATTTTATTATTATAGTATAGTTATATTATTAAGGTAAATTACTTTTCGATCGAAGTCGAGAATAATACATGAATTATGATCTCTTTCTTGTATATAATATATTAATTTTTATTTTAAATACACACATACATTATTACATGAGGTATCAATATCATTTACAAAAAACAGTTTTTTAAACTATTAAAATGCGAAAATAAAATACCAGCAATTGGATACAAAAATTTTCGACTTATTAAAATGATAAATTTTCGTGCATTAGATAATCATTATACGATAATGTCACACGTCGTATTATTTTTTTCTTAACTATTATCGTAATTATTAACGAAATGCATCATGATCATGTCGCAAAAAATAAAAGAACAATTTAGGAAAAAAGAATTATTTCCAGACGATGATAAAGACGTCAACACGTGCTCGTAACACGTATCATTTTGAAATTGAAGTATACCGCGGCGCAAAAAAAAAAATAGAGATGGATTATTATAGAATAATTTAATATTGTTTTGATCATTAAGTCATTATGTACATATTTTTTAACAAATCTGGAATCGTTCAAAATATGTATAGAATTATTAATCTCTTTCTCTTCTCTTTCTTTAAATATAGATAGGCTATCGTTGATATTGGTATTTGATATTTGTAATTTAATAATGTTTTCTTTTTATTAATTTATCAAAAATTTACATTAATTTCGTGTTTATTATTAAACTGCTCGTATCATTTAAATTGTTAGTGATAATTATTTTTATTTCATTAAATTAAAAAAAAATTATATATATATATATATATATATTCGATTCTATTATGTAAAATTTATTATAATGCAACTTTACATATGAACTTGTGTCAAATATGTAAGTTTTTAACGTATATACGATCTTATTTTACATTACATGATTCAAAAAAATAATCGAGAATTTTCGACCATTTATAGCGTTGGTTGCGTCTTTCAGATTAAATTCGTTGGTTTCGCGGGTATCGTCTGTAATTGTCATCTGCGATTCCCCGCACGCTCCGAATAGGGAGCGAAGATGACTTCCTGAGGTGTATTTCGTGCTTATGTCCCGAAGCGGGTTTACGATCGGTAAAGCGTATCCATGAGCATTCGTGCCTGATGTTGTGACGCGTTGCGCTGGTGGCAATGACAGCTCTCTGTTGACGACACGCGCTATTACATGACATATATAAAGCTAAACGAAGAGTATGCAGAATAAATTCTAAATCACGATCCAATTCTTGTCATCTGGCGTTAGTAAAAGGTTTCTGTAACAATAAACGAAAATTCAATTAGCTACTATCATTCATTATTTTCTCGTTTTCGAAATATATTTAATAATTTTTTTTAGATAAGTTTTTAATTAAGAATTTGAAAAGGATCGCGTATTCGAGATTAAATCTTAAATGAAGTATCGTGTGTATACATTTAATGACTTAAAATCACAAAGATACATTTAAAAAAATTAAACTTTGAAATGAGTTTTTTTTTTTTTTTTTTTTTTTTTTAAATGACTTTCTTCGAAATGAGAATGAAAATTTTAATTTTCTAACGATACAAAGATATAATTACACGAAACTAGATTTATATATTATTATTGTTTCCGATTCTATTAATAATTCGCATTATATTCGTAAAGCAACTCGTGTCAGAATCCGGCCGGTGCATGTTACCAAGTATATCGACTATGTTCTGTTACAGACATAATTTACAACCTTATAAATCCCATCTAGTCACATGTTGCAGAGGGTCGATGAGCCATTGTCCTTCCTGTCGTGCGCTGCTGTATTCCTTGCTTGAATACTACTACGAATTTATTGTTTCTTTACTCAAAACGCAATTAACAATATTTATTTATGGCATTACTTGCATCTGTCGCGGATCGGATGGAAATTATTCTGTATTTATATTTAAAAAATCCGAATATATTATATTGTATAATAAAAGTTCTCTTAAATTAACAAAAATAATAAATATTAAAATTTTTCTCTTTAATTTGTAAAATTCGAAGAAACATTTTGAAAATATTGAAGAAAACGTTAAACGAGATAATTAATTTTACCTACAAGCAATATGTATTACGTAAAGGATAAACACCGACTGTATATATGATATTCCAAATCGCGTGCAGTTAAATTTATTATTAATAATCGAAATAATATTATAGATGTAAATTATTAATCGAAATAATATTATAGATGTATCGCGAGGTATATATCAATTCTACACTATTAATGATCGAATATGCCATTATTAGATTTGATAATAATTCGTTTAAACAATGCAATTTAGCGGTGACGCAAATTACTATTAAATCGATGAGTATCAAATTATTTCGATCACGGTTATTTCCCCGTGAGAATAGTCATTTGGGGGCTTGCGCTTGACCGCGCAGTACCGTTGTACGCGATGTATCACGATTTATGATGCCTACAGGAACAAAGCTATGCAGGTATCGCATGGTATTCATCATTAGGATTGTTCAGTGAAAGGTTGTACTATCGCATGAATTTAAGCAATTTGCTGGGATACATGTCGATCCCCCTTTGATAGCGAGTACGAGCGCAGAGATTTCATGGGAATATCTTTAACGGATGTCTCGCGTACCAAGCTGATACAGTCTTCACAAAGGATATATCGACTGGAAGCATTATTTATTTTGAGCTCTGCCTTAGGAACGACTTTATTTACAATATAGGGATCATTTAAATCGCGTAATGGATGAATAGACGAAGCGAAGGGCGTCTAAAATATGTGAAAGTAAAAAAGGACAAATGCAAATGTTTGTATGTATCAGATATATTTTTCGGTCCTTTTTAAATGTGTCATATTTTACGGTTGTGTAAAAAAAAAGTAAAATATAAATTATATATGTTGCTTATGAAACATCTTATTTTGATAAAAAGCGTATGGTGATTATTATAACAGAGATCCACTCGGTAAATATACATATATTTAAGAAAGATCAACAAAATTCTTCTCATAATCCTTTCCGTGAAAATGCTTGTTCTTGCATGGATTTAGTAAAAAAGATTTTGCAAGAATTTTATGAGACTTTTTAATGTTTCATGTTGAGGTAATTGTTTGATTCGCGATAGAGTTGCTTTATTCGTGTGCCTTTCCTTGAGACTACAATGGAAAATTGTAAGCTCAGACATTTTCGTAAAAACGGAATGGATGAATCAATATGATCGATAGAAGAATTTTATCAATCAGACAACAATCTATTTTTATATATGCAAATGTATTACATATAAGTTTTATTTCTGTAAGGGACAGAAATTTTATTTATTATGCAACCAAAAAATTACACAGTTTAATATAAATACACTTGGCTGCATTTTATCTTCATATACTACTAGCTATATGTATAATGATACAGAGTAAGAAATTTTACGTTGAAATAAATGACAACAAAGATATTAAAATTTACAGCGTTAATAATATAATTCTTACAAAAATAAGAGATATAATATATAATTTCAAATAGCATAATTATATCTTACAAAAGTGACATAATATTTATTTGTTGCTTTAATCTCTCTTAGTATAGATCTATAGATCGTTGAATTTTTGAGAGTATTCGGATAACAGAGCGTAACAGTTTATGTCACCGCATACATAATGCATTGCCATGTTTGCCATGCGTTGTTCTCCATCGAACTTCATCCGCTATGTAGAACTTTAAGCCTTTGGGCAAAGCTCGAAATAGCTACGTACAGTCACGCACAGTTTCGCGAACTGCTAATGTTACTGCTAGTACGTCTGTTAATAGCACCACCCCGTCGTGCGTACCGTATACTCTCTATGTATATGCAATGAACCATAATCAGGAAAATGCATCTTTTATAATGGATTCCGCATATATATATATATATATATATATATATATATATATATATATATATATATATAGTGCATAAATGAGCTTCTATAAATTGCAGGCTAACTTGTTCCATATTCATCATATTAGTCTAACAATAAACAGTTGATATATAAGAATTAATATGTTTTTATATATGATATATTAGGATAAAAAAATAATGTTGCAAAAATGTATGCTTTTTATAAATGTTTTTATTCTAACAATAAAAGAAAGTTTATTATACATCTGGCTATATGTCACGTAAAAATAAATGTTCGCTAAAATTACCGATACACTATTACTATTATAAACTAAAATTTTCATATTAATATATCATATATATACATATAGAGTAAATCATGAAAAGATAACAACCATAATATAATATAATAAATGTTAAAATCATAATAAATGTTTAATCATTACAATGATAACTGTGAGTTCTATTGTAGATTTTGGTAGAAAATTAATTTAAATTTAATTCTGGTAAAAGTAGATACGTGTGTAAAATTTAATTATAAGATAAATTCATACATGCTAGAAATTCATTACATTGTATATGTGTTCCAACAGTGTAATCTTGCATTACTAAAACTTTATATTATTATGTTAGTTTGATATATAATTCCCGCAATCTTGTTAAAGGTTCATTAACTATTTCTTGAAGTTGCAAGATGACTTTGAAGCTTCGAAACTTCATCAATATATTAATAGTTTACAAGTTTGCTCGTGGAGTAAAATAATTTGCAGAAAGTGTATAACTCTCTCTCTCTCTCTCTCTCTCTTTCTCTTCTCTATATATAATAAATAATTACAATACTTATCACAATTTAAAAACTAATCTGACGAAACATTGTAATTAAGTTCCAGTATATCGCAATTATTATAACCAGAACGCTCTATTTTATAGCTCAACGATCAGATTATAAACACATAATCATAAATCGTCGCGATACGGTCGTGTATCTTATAAATTTGTGCGCTACGAAATGATAAACGTAGCATCATACGGACGTCCAACAATTTCCCAAGAGGCCAATACGTGTTCCTTGACAAATTCGATATCTTCGTATTTCGGCTCGTGCGCGTCACGACGCGCGTAGCGGCGATGTAAAAATCGATGCCCACGATCGAGAATCGTTGCTACCGGACTCGCAGACGTCACGTATGCCTTTTGTAGAAGCCGCCATATGACAATGTGTGCGTCGGCGAAGTTGTGCTCTATCCTTCTTTATCCGCTTCTTTCTTTCGCACATCCATGACGTCATCGCTACCCCTACCGTAGTCACCCGGTCACACTTCGACCCACGACGATCTATCTCTGTCTTCTTCCCCTTTTATCTCTCTCGCACGCATTTTCTCTCTCTCTCTCTCTCTCTCTCTCTATCGCAGAAAGAATCGCGAATCTGGCAGGGGTCGATACACCCCTGTCCCTACTCACACGATCCTGCTATCTCGACCGCCCCTGCGCGGTTCAACCGCGCACATACGGATTGGCGCATACGTACGCAAAAATTGCGAGAAAACGAGAGAGAGAGAGAGAGGGGGGGGGAGGCAGAGGGGAGGCAGAGGGTGAGCGAGCGAGAAAGCCAGAGGGAAAGAAAAGGACAAATGATAGTGGAAGAGAGGACGAGAGAAACAATGTATCGACAATAAAGAAGAAAAATGGAAAAGTTTACTGAAAGAAGCGAGAGAGGGAAAGGGAAGACTTGCACGCCGGAGAAAAGGTAGAAGATAAGTGGACAGTGCGATGTATATACATATAGGAAAACTTTGAAGCGAGACAAACGTGGCGAAAGGTGTTCTACCGTATGGAATAACTAGCACGTTAGAGAGAAAATAAGACAAATAAATAGCGTTAGAGCCATCACGTACTCGAAGATTCCGTTGGGATTATGAGAAGAAAATAAGGAGAGATATTCGAACCCGAATAAGAGTTAAAGATTAAAAGTAAAGAGACTTAAGCGACAGTAGTGGATAATAATGTAACGATCGTTACGGAGTGGCGGTACGAATAAATGAAAGAAAAAGAGAGAGAGAGAGAGAGAAAGAGAAAAGGATGAGAGGGGAAATTTATGGCCTTGCACGCTCGAAAATTCGACAAGGTCTAAAAAAACGAAGCGAAGTTGAGGCGCGGATAATGCAGGACGAGCGTCTAAAGAAGCGGTGCGATTTATGAGCGGAATATTAAAATGAGCGAGCGAGAGGAAACTAAAGAGGGATAAATATGCGCATCTCTCGAAAGTTTATCCAAGTGTGCGGGTAAGTGAGCGAAAATCGAAAACGATCTAAATGGAGCGACATAAGGAGGGACCATTCCCCGCGAACGAGAGACGCAACTGAAGCAAAGGGAGAACGACTAAAGTGGGTATCGACGAAAGTGGGACAAATAAATAGCATTAACGTGATCGCGTGCGAGCGAACTGATGGAGAGGAAGCAATCAGGATCAGGAAGTAATTCGAATGGATGGATAAGATGAAGGCGGAGAACAGCGTTATTGACGCTAGTAAATGGAGGTTAAAACATCGCGTAAACAATGATCGATAAAAACACAGAAATGACGATCGAACCATGGCAAATTTTTGACTGGAAGACGAGTGGGAATAGATGAAGGTATCAGATATTGACGTGGAGATAACGATGAATGAGAGAAAACTGAATCGCATTAAGTGATGGCGATGCCATTCACAAAGAGGATCGTTTTGCGAGTGAATAGCGAACCAAGCGATATGCAGCAAGATATATTTGCCTCTCTAACAGAATACGAATCAATCGCTTCAGACTTTTGAAAATGATGCAACGTTTGCTTTATATACAAGATATTCAATAGCATCATATATATATATATATATATTTTTTTTTTTTTTTAAATTTTGCTAGAAGGAGATCAAGAAATTGTTTGTCTTTAAGATCAGGATGATGGATTGATTCTGTGAGCAAATAATGTGCCGCCGTTAGCCCCAGTAAATTACATATGGAAGAGTAAATAGTGACACAGTTTAAGCACACAGTAAGGGTTGAGGGAAACTGAAGCGATTAAATAACAAAAGATGGAAAGAGCGGAAGGGGTGTCTTGGGGCGGCCGGTGACGCCGGTTTAGGTGCTGCGTGCGAACGCAATACGCACAGGAGCGCCCTCTGGTGTGACGTCACAAGGGCGGGGTTCTCTTGTTAACGGCACTCGGCGCTTGAATCAGCATCCGGCAAAAGAATGTGCAACATGTGGGACGGGCTGTTGGTCCAGACTCTATCATCGCACGGCACTGTCCCGAAAACTAACGTCGCTTTCTTCCAAGGAGCGTTGTCTTGCCCTTTGGCAAGTGGTCGCGACGATGTCAAGGGTAAAAAGTGGCCCACGTGCGCGCCGTCATCGTCGTCCTCGAGAGATGCTCGGGTTCATTGTTCAGTGAGCCCTCTTATTCCTCTGTTATCGCTTAACAGCGAATTAACCGCGGCCGATACTTTCGCGAATAAAAAAAAAAAAATTGCAAAATGGTCTTGATTTGTTTGCGGCAGTTACAACAAAGAGCGAGATAATCATAGAGTTAATGAGAAACACTTTAAATGTGCATGTTTGCGTGTCTTGCGTTTCACAGATTATTAAAAAATTATTGCGGGGATGAGAGATATTCTTGTGCGCGGGATGTATTACTTTAGTACTTGTCACTGCGGTCGAAGTAGAGTATTCCTTTTGATTAAATAAAGTTCTACGGAATACACTCTACCATATGTGGAATAACCATTGCGGGACTTGAATGGACGTAAGAGTAAAGTGTCGCATGTAATCAATTTTTTTTTTTTTTTCGCTGAAATGGAACTCGAATGCGGCAAGACATCCGGTACAAGAACCGGTTTGCCGTAAACGTGCTCGGCAATTTGTATTTTGTGGCGGAAAAGGGCCGTTTTCCGTCTAATGGCGCTTTTATCTGCGTTTGACAGTGCAGCGTCGGGCACTCCGTTGTCCGACATGTCTCCGAGTGCATTTATCGAAATTGTGCCTCAATTTTCCGCCCTTCATTCGCACGATAGATTGGAAGAGCGTGTGCCGAGATGGCACATTAGACACACCCAGTACAGACCGCACGTGCGAAAGGGTGCATACGGATCGAACGGCGGCAACTGTGGTAGGAATTTCCGTTTAACAGGATGTTCGAGATTCTTAGAACGTGGACGGCGACTTACATGGAAAGCGCACTCGCTCCGTGATATATATATGTACAAACGAGCATCGCGATCGGCTGCGAAAGCGATCTGATCGCTCCACGGAGATCGCAAAGAGGTATGTCGGGAAATCCTCGGCGCATCCCCGAAACTACGCCGGAAGATCGATCACGATCGCATCCGTGGGGGAGGCATCGTCGACCTCGAGGACGATTGCAACGCAATTGCGGAAGTAAATTCCGCGGTAGACGGAAATGGATGATTTGTTTCGAGCATGTGTCGGAAGCTCGGAGACACGGGGATGTAATAATGGAAACAGTTGAGAGACAGAGAGAGAAGGATCTATATCGGCATTTGATTAATGTATTACTTCTTAATCAGCTTAATGTATTACTTGCGTAATCAGCTCATTTCAATTTTTAATAAAGATACGACATGAAGACAAAATGGTTATCGTAACTTCAAATACTTTAATGTATCGTACCAAAATTTCGTTGAAGATGTATTTCCTTAGAAATGCGACTAAAAAAATATTTTTTTCGAATAAAAGATAAATTTCATATCACGTTAATCTATTGTATTTCAATAATATCCGTCGAAAATTTGTCTACGCTTGAAGAGAGAAATATAAAATGCTACATCAACCCTTGCGTATTTTCGTTAAGAGCCGCAGAATTCGTATTGATGACTGATTTTTTGTCGTTTTTACTATATGGGATAAAATGCTCTGTGTGAGAACTTTCTTTTTTAGTAAAATATACTTAAAAACTCGAACGAGTTATTGACCAACGGTGTAAATGCACTTTGACCTTAGTTTTTCTACCTCCCGGAATAATTCTATTGAAAAAGATAATGTAGAATTGTATTACATGCAGTCTAGTCTTGCTAACATATATTTTGTTTCTCATTGAATGTGCAACTTGTCAATCTCGTGAATTATTCTCGTGAAATAACAATTTTTCATTTATGTTTGTAATTTCCCAATGATATATATTATGATGCACAAGAATTAATTTTTTGAATAAACTTGTAATGATTAATAATAAATAAATGTTTTTAATTACAATTTTTACAAATATGGTCAACTTTGGGATTAGAATTTATAAAATTTAGTTTTAAATTACTACAAAATTAATTACAAAACTATTCGCGAGATATATTATTGCAAATCCAGATGCAAGACATATGATGTAAACAAAACAATTCACAACAAGTTATTATATTCTCAGGTGCAAAATAACACATTGTAATACTGCCCCAAATTGTTGCGAAAATATATATAAATTTCTCTTGCATTGACATGATTTGCATAAAGATAATGCAATCATCAACGTGAATAGATTATAATAATTCTTTATCGGAAGAAAAGACTTATAAAAAGAGAGAGAAAGCGCAAACCGTGTGCGGATACAAGATTTAATTAAATCGATCAATTACGCTTTTTTCAATTATTGTTAACTTTTTTGCAAAAAGAAAAAATATTTAACTTGTTTTTTTGCACATCTTAATAATATCTTGAAAAATTTTCTGTTATGTACGACGGAATATTGAGAGCTTGATCTTTTACTTTTATTAATCGGAGCCGACGATTAACACGCGAATTATTGAAGGACAATCGAGAGAATTTAATGAAATGATTCAGTTAGAGGCGTATCCACATCTCGGCCCATCTCGTCGTTTCTCTCGATAATGTACTCAATATTAAGGAATTATGTGTCACTTTTCTTATATCTTTTCACATCCAGCAAAATTGTACGATTAAATCGCGATGACAAATACGCCATACGCTATCTCGGTCATATATCATTTTATTGCATTTTCAATATTGCAATTTTGATCGCTATTTGCCGATGATATATTTGTTGCATGTTTCTGTATTATAATAAATTCAGGTCATGACGCAAATATTTGCAAATATTTTCGACACGCGTCAAGTATCAGCATAATGGGCAAAATGGGAATTTTCCTTGACAGATGCTTATTAAAATATGCGTGCACTGTTTGTATTATTGGCTCTCTACCATTCGCCCGATGTTTCCGAGAAGTCAGGTGTGAAGTTTATGTGTACGAATTAAGAATTACAAAATTCAATATGCAATATTTCTTTTCCTTGTTTGTATTGTACATATACGGCAGACACGTATGAATATTAATTGAATAAATATCCTGCTATGAAACTGTAACTAAACATTTTATTTTGTTTATATAAACATAATAAAATGATATAAATTTTTCGATTGATATTCAAAAAGAATTGAAGAAGTCGCGTTTACAAACCGCTTTAAATGTGGAAGCATTTATTTCAAAAATACATACATGCTAGAATAGTATTCTAAAAATGAAATAGAATTAATATTTGAGCCTATTGCATTTTCATGAATCCAGCGTGTGTAAACGGATATAAATACAGTTATCGCATAACTTATAGGATATCTCTTACGCTTAATGAAAATTATATAAATCTACCTGATCTAATTTTATTTCGCATATTCGGGCGCAGTATATTTGCGTTCTGATATTCCTGGAAACATCTGCGAGTAATAATCATCAATGCGATATGTCTACAAATTTCTCGGAAGCATAGTCGTTTCAAAGCGTTCGATCATCGATTGATATTGGCATATTCTCAGACTTACTTCATACAGAATACGAAATGATCGGCAACGCAATTGCGATTATTCTACGGATTTTGATGCGATTGATATTCCGATAGGATGGCATTGTTAATATTTATGAAATATATACAGCATTATTCCAAATATTCATCAATGAAAATCACTAACGGTAGATTTTTACAGCACGTATAAGATCTTTTTTCTGACAAATTTTTTGAAGCATATGCTCTGGGATCTATTATTGATGTCGGACAGCATGTACGTCGCCCAAATTCGAATACGTCGAGAACACGTTCCGCTTGATCGGTAAAAGTCACCGATCGAATCAGCGGAATTGCTAACTGGCACTTTGTCGCAATCGAATTTGGTAGAGAATCCGAGGAGATTCAATGCGCGCGTATATGTGTAGTGTCTCGACATAAAGACAGGGCCGAAAGGGAGGACTAGTTCGTAACTAGTTTCTCGGCCATGGTTGCATGTTCTCGAGAGAGCGAGAACAATGTCGATACACGTGCACGACGTCTTTCACCAATGGTCACGCCAACGCGCGAAGGGAGCCACGGACTTGCATGTCGCCCAGTAGAGAGTTACGACGATATCCCGAACTTACCCGAGAGAAACTTTCGGCAAAGAGGCGGACAGAGAAAGACTAAGAGAGGTAGGTACAGAGCGGAGAATAACAGACGAGCAGGCGGTGCCGAGTACCGAGTGCCGAGTCAACGTTGACGTGGCAGAATCAAGAAGAAGAACGGAAATATTGTATATACGCGCGTTATCTTCTCGCTTTATCGGATCTACATGTATGTAATATATCGAGTTAAAAGCCGAACGAGGTTTGGAAGGTTTCGAGCCTCTCGATTGGGGTTGCTGACCCGGCATCCCAAGTCGATAAAGTGCGTAAATTAATTGCTCAGCTTTATATAGCTGCAATTGCATTTCTTCGCACGTTATATTATATTACAACGAAGTTTATAATTGCTTTTCTAATTAAAAAGACATCTGTGATCAATTGTAATATCTTATAAAACGTGAATTTTAAACTTAAGCGATATTAACATTTTTACAAGTTTAATGCTAAAATCTTTATCGATATCATTACAAACTACATTGTACTTAATGTTATTAATTAAGCAGCTGCGGTTATAATAAAAAAAAATTTCTTTTCTTCGTATAGATAATGTTATGCAGCGGCTCGTTATCTAGTTCAATGATCGACATAAGGACAGTAGAAAGTTTGTTAATTTCAAAGTTCTTTAATCAATCCATTGACAGGCTGTCTTTGCATCGCATTAACTTGAGAAATATGTTAAAACGCGTTATCGAATATCCGAATATGATTTACCGATGAAAACAATAGAGGTGAATTAAAAGAAATATATTAAAATGGCTATTTTAATAAAAGAAAGGTCAGACATATCTTTTCCAACTTTTATAATGGACAACTTTTGGATATACGATGCAATAATTCAAAATACATGACCGTTTGCAAGTTTAGGAGTTGAAATAGCCTCAATGGTAAATTGAGGTATTCGATTCGAAAGAAGAAATAGTCAGACTTTGTAATAAATTATAAAAATATGCATTTTTCCAATTAATTAAATCCGGTATCTATAGAAACATATATTTTACAATATTTTTCATCGCATACATAATATGATAATATGAATTTAATATAAAATGTAATTTCTTTGGAAAAGATAATATCTATATATGTTTTGAAAAATATTGTCGAAGATTTTCTTGAAGCAAAATCATGCCATCGAATTTTTCTCTCAATAGTAGTTATCGACTCGGGAAAGGAAGGGGCGTGGATCTTTTTATTGACTCCATTTTCAACAGAAAAATATTCTTTCTTTAGAACGAGTCGCGAGATCGAAGTAACTTTTACTGTAGAAAAATCCAATATTTATTTGATAAAATAATACTGAGTTTTTTCATCTATAAAATTGGATTATAGGAAGGGATCAAAATTCTGCTCGGCTGAATTAAGATTATCGGCCAGTGCAGTTTCTATAAAAGAATCGAGTATGCAATTTCTGTGAAATGCAATGAAATATGGTTATAGATAATGCAGAAAACATGAGTTTGGGGTTTAAAGCGAAAACACAACACTCGTGAGTTTGCAACTTGTAAATTTCAAAGTGAGGTTGCTGTTTCTAATATTATCTGCTTTGATATGGAGCATATATAACAATCGATAGATTCGAGACGTAGAAAATATTTACGTAAAGGCAAAGTTAGACTAAACTTTAGGTGGCGTAAAAATATTTTAATATACTTAGAATATATGTAGATTTGAACGTATCACACTTGCGCTTCGTTATCCGACAATGGAATGCATTTCTAGTAAATAAAAAGGATGTAAACAGAATGCAAAAATAGAAGCTCGGATACGTGTATTAGTGTGCATAAATAATAGCATGTAAAGAAACAGTTATCAAATATATAAATTGACAATTAAGTCAAATATATAATATCAAGCTAATATTAATTTTTATAAAATGAAACATGAAATCTGTATTCCTTCCTGATCAAAATTTATCTTGTTAGAAAATTGTAGCAACAGAATCGATTACACTGACATAACACAATGATGTGGAGTTTACGATAATTTCGCTTCGGTGTCGTTTTTAAAGATCTACAATTATATTTTACCACTTGAAGCGAGAAAACAGTAAGCGGCCTTATTTTGTTATCGAAAATAATGGAATTGTTCTTTTGTGCTTTTTTTTTTGTATTTTTTTTAGATTATTTCTTTTACTTTGATTTCTCTGTCATGAAAGATTATGCGTTTGTATCAGATGTAAATTTAAATAGAAATCAGAAAAAAAAAACACTCTATGCATCTCTTTACCAATCGCATATTTTTTGCAGACAGTAATAATTCTTTAGAAAACGGGAGTTGTAAATCCATAAATTTTTAAATTATATTTTATACAATATTTAAGCGCCAATTTACTTTTTTCTCTCCCATATTACTCTTGGGAATAATATAATGGCAACACATCACTATTCATAATTGTGTATAACTGCGTTATACAAAGTATAATGCAATTAATATTTTTCAGTTGAATTTATGTTATATCGTGATTTAATATTTATTAGTGTAATATCTTCCATTTGTTCTTTTATGTCATATATATTTTCTCAGTGTTCTCATTTCTCCCTGATATGTCGGAAAATCATTTGTAATAATCAAATATATAGATTTAAATTTTGTTACCTTCATATATGAAGAGAAGAATTGATTAAAAACCGATTGTTCTTTCTAATATTGTCGGTAACTGATGCACGAAGCAAATTATTGAAAGTATATAAAAGTAGGTATCTCCTCTTTACTTCAGATATAATCTCGCCTTTGTGTTTCAGGTGTATATGATTATAGGAGAATTTTACAATCACTTAGGCAAATAGATATAGAAACATTCTGACAGATTATTAAAAAAAAAAAAAAAAAGGTGTAAAGTAATATAATCATAATAATCATATCATTATAAACATTAGACGCTTTTATAATTCGAGAAAAATTCGTGTTCGTGATAATGATAATTACAGAGCGTTCATATAAACACAGCAGCGGCAATAAAAATATGAAAGGCACAATGGCCGATGTGAGGACATTCTAACTGATGTTACTCGTGACAGAATAACGGAGTGGTAACATATTTCCGTTACGGAGACCGATCGGTCGATGGTCCAAAGTCGACTGTCATTCCGCGACGGTGCTGTCGGATACTGGTGGCGTCCCGACGCTTGCGCCCCAGGTTCCGCGACTCAGACGGCGCCCCGACGCTGGTACCGTCGAACGAAGCGATCGGTCGGGCCGACAGTCAGCTTCCAGTGAGCCAAGCAAGCTCTCTTTCCCTCCCTAACGCTCCCCCCTTTCACATATACATGTACACGCGTACAGGATATACGGCACACCGATATACACATACACGTACGAGGCAAACGTATACACGCACACAGAGGGAAAGAGAAAGAGAAAGAGAGAGAGAGAGAGAGAGAGAGAGACAGACAGACAGACATATACACATAGACACGTGCGCACGTACATTCTCACACTCTCTCTCTCTCCGCCGACATCCTGCGTGAGTCTCCATCCACCGAACGACACGAGAGGGAGTCCGAGTTCCTGGCTCGTCCCTCACGGCTGCAGTGCGTTTCTAAACATCCACGAGACAACCTCGAACTACTCGCACGCACGCACGCATGCACGCACACGGTGTTGAAGAGACACGAGGACAAACGAGACGTTCCCGAGGCTTCTCGTGGTGCTGAGAAGTCGACAAGTTGGCTGCTGGACAGCCCGCCACGCGACCGTATCGTTGATATCAACACAAATGCCGTAATTCGTAATATCCTTTCCTAATCCTCCGTTTAATTCTCTGTCATTTATCTGGTCACATATTAACCCCTTCTGTCTCTCAGTATCCGCGAGGTAATCCAAATGCCGCGAAAAGCCTCCGCTCGCAAACCAGGCTCGCTCGAGTGAACTGTGCTGACTGTTTAAAAAAAAAAAAAAAAAAAAAAAAAGTTATACCCGTGTTTGTGGGAAGACCCCGTGAGACGAATCGTGCTCCAATCGAAGTGCGCGAATTGAATTCCGTTTCGATAATGTCGTTTTGCAACGCATTCGATTCGCAACTCCGATTTTGGTGTTGGAGTATTTGAAAGAGAGAGGCAAAACAAAATCTCTTCGAGGCTTTTTAAAAACGCGATGCTAAGCACATAATACGGTATCGCTGAAGTTTTTTTGCGTGACTTTCGTCGCCTTATATAGATTGAGCCCTGAGTAAATACAAGGATAGGAAACATACGTACGCGAAAATAACGATCCTCGTAGAAAACGAGACGCGCTCCGTCAGAAGCGAAATGTCTCAAGTAAAAGCTGATCTCCGATATTGTCAAAGCCGATGGAAAAGGTAGCACCGTTAAATCGTCAATCGGATCAAAATCAATCGAGTGGCATCAAATCGAAAAGGAAAGAATCAAGAATTGTTGACTACTTTGACTCGCTTCGAAATAGAGACGGGCGCTATATAAAAAGACTTACAAATCGGATGAAAGCAAGTTCGCAGCAAGGAGAAATTGGAGGAGGACTCTTTTACCGCGTCAAGAACCGCCAAATCCAAAAAGTAGTTCGAGCGAAGGAACGTCCGACAAATATCACGAACTGCCATTGAAAATCTCAATATTCTCGGGGACAACGAATGATATTTCGATACAAGGACTAGCATGCGACATTAATGAGATAAATACAATATTTTCACATTAATTATCTATTATTGTTGAGACTGTACAGTGTGTTTTGCGGTAGACAAATATAGATTATTCGAAAACGTGAGTGAATTCGTAAACGGGTCTGCTTAATCCGATGACCTAGTGCCGTATGAAGGAGGGTTAGAACGAGAGACAAGTAAACCGGACGCATTCTGAAGTAATGAGGTTTAATGACGTGTAAATAGGTGTAAATATATAGGGAAGTTGTTATATTATATTAAGGCGCGTAATTTCTTTAAAGCAAAAGAGCAATTCTACTTTATTTTTTCTTCTCTCTCTCTCTCTCTCTCTCTCTCTCTCTCTCTCTATCTCTCTATCTATCTATCTATCTTTCTCGCTTGCTCTCGATCTTGCTCTCCATATTTCTCTATCTTCTTCCTCTCTTTGCTTCTCTCTATCATTATATATATATATATATATATATTGTATATTAAGTATTAATTATCTCACACTTTATATCTCTATATATGTTCTATATTCGATAATAGAGCTTAGAGATTAAGAATATACAATCGATATATCGCTAATTTCGTGTAATTCCGCTTCCGTTGTTTACGGAAGCTTATTAAAAATAAGACACGCACACACATACAATTCGCGAGTAGTACCTTTAAACTCGCATTAATACACGTTATACATATTACATATTACGTGTAGCGTATATAAATACGTGTACATAGTTCTACAATCTATAATCTCTGTCGTTGTAATAATTTTTCGTCAAAGTGTCTTCTCGCTGATTTTGTAGTATTCGAAAAGCAGGTCGGAGCAGTACGGGTATCCAGCGCTTAGCCTTTTAGCCCCGACGCGATAATTAATTAGCTCGCGGGCATCGTTAGAGTGAAACAACGTTGAGCCGCTCGTAGAACTCGAGGAAAGAAAGCGAGAGAAGAAGCGACGGGGAAATCGCATTTCCCCGTCACGTAGGGAGAAACATACGAGCGCGTAATCAATTATCAAGATTTGCACGAAATCACGACTCGCGACCGTGTCAAAACGTCTATCGTCTTGCGAAATTACTTTGGGGATCTATGCTAGTCCTAAAGAGAAATTTTTTTTACGATCGTCGACACTTTCTCAAGAAAACTTTTCTCGCTTTATTTGCCTCCAGGCTATGTAGGCTGCTCAAGCTTAATGTAAAGGAAAGGTAAAAAAATAACGGGGACCAATTTTTTACTCTTATTCTCATATAAACTATCCCTCTTCCTCTCTCTCCTTTTCTATCTTATCTATCTCTTTCTCTTTCACTTTCTCTATCTACCTTGATATTCTTAACTAAATCGTCCACCGGACTATCCATAAATCTCTGTACACTCTGTCCGTGTTAAGTCTGTTGTGGACCAGTGAACGCAGGAAATACGAGAAACGGAGTTGCGACTCATGTAAGCAATAAATCAGAGACCAACTACGTATCACCACGGCACCGAAGAAGTAACGTAAATAACGTTACAACAGCACGAAACCGAAGGTGTCAATCACGCCGAAAATTAGTTAAAGTTAAGCTAAACTAGATTCTAAAAAATTTGGTCCAATAGAGAAAAAAGCGATTGCCGAAGACGAACTTTACTCGCACTTTTTAGCTACGCTAGGCAAGGATATAATACATGCGCGAGTGCTAGTGTAAATCCTAAAAAATTACACGAAATTGTAACGGCACGAGAAACTTTTAATTCGAGCAAAAGAAAGATAGGTCGAAAAATACTTTTCTGATCGAGCGCGGTATTATCGATAAATTTAAGTCATTCCCTCGAGATACGCATCGATTAGATACAGCGTGGAAATCAAGAAAAACTGATTTCAACTGAATTGTTCGATCCAAAGAGACGATCCCGAACGAGAGACAACGGCTTCCACAGGAACGAACCGAGGGGACGAGGAAGAGCGCGTGTGGCGGCATTTGCGTATTCGACAACGATGGTATTATCCTGAAACGGGCATGACGCCCTTGGCCTCGAGATGCGACGAGACCACCACCCTTCTGTTATTGCTGCTACTCGAGCTGGCACCCGGGGCACGTTGCTATTCGCGCGCAGCCACGACCTCCGCTTCATCTTTACCGAGATAGCATCTACAGTCCCCGGCGAGGGTGCGAGTGATGCCGCTACTCGGCAGCATCATGACCATCGCCGTTGATAGTCCGACAACGGCGTCCACGAGCGTCTTCGAGGGGAACATGACGTGGTCTCGACCAATCAATGGTGGCTTTACGTTTTCGAGTAACGAGGCCCACTCTACACGTGCGATCCCGTACGGTGAGCATCAGGCCGTGGCAACTATCAGCGATCGTGTTAATCGCCTCCACAGTGGCGGAGGTGCCGAGACAGAAGCGAGCGAGAACGCTGCTAGAAACAACGAAAAATACACCGAGGGTGGCGAGCGTGGCATCGCAACGAAGAGAAAGGGCGACGTGGCGGCGAGAAAGAAAGCTTCCCACCATTGCGGCCAGACTTCAGAAACTCGAGTTTGTGGCAGGAACACCGTAGGAGCGACAAAGAGTGGGGAAACTGTATTTACTGGCGAACAAAACGTGGCAGGGATAGGCACTGGAGGTGGCGGCGGTGAACAAAGTGTCGACGGCATAGGCAGTACTAACGATAGTGTAAGTGTGAGTACAGGTATATCGAATAGCACGGAGGAGGGAGTCGCGATAGAATACGAGAAAGGTCTGTTGCTCTTTGGTTTTAGCGACACGATGGAGGACACGATCGGTTCGTTCAATGACTCGTTCAACACGAGTCATCGTCATTCTTGGAACCTTAGCTTGTATAACGATACTTTGATCGTTCTGGGTAAGGGTCTGTATCCGTCGGGATATACCCTTCCGCACATTGTACTTGCGTCTATCCTGGCGACCATGCTGATGATCGTAATTGTTGTTGGAAATATGCTAGTGATAATCGCCATTGCCACGGAAAAGGCACTCAAGAATATACAGAATTGGTTTATAGCCAGTCTCGCGGTAGCGGACTTCTTTCTCGGCCTCGTGATCATGCCATTCTCGCTCGCTAACGAAATCATGGGCTACTGGATCTTCGGATATTGGTGGTGTGACATTTATTCCGCCATGGACGTGCTGCTGTGTACAGCCAGTATCATGAATCTGTGCCTCATCAGCCTGGACAGATTTTGGAGCATCACCCAAGCGGTCGACTATCTGAAGAAAAGAACGCCGGCTAGAGCGGCGCTTATGATCGCTCTCGTCTGGCTGTTATCGGCGCTCGTTTGTATACCTCCGTTACTCGGGTGGAAAAGACCCACTCCGGAAGAAGAGTATCCCAAGTGCAAGGTGAGTCGACATTTTATTAAACAGCGAACTGTTACATATCAATTTTAATTATACATTATAATATTAATCGTTATACCTCAAAATGTTTAATTTGAGCGATAAATAGTGCTCGCTCGTAAGCCGATATCGCGCGTAGATGTTGCGTAAGCGTTATATGGAATTACATAAATCGCTATATTGGAAACACGGAAAATATATCGGCATATCGGATTAAGTTTCTCTGATGAATCGGAAAATTGAAGTATCTCGGCAAAGGTTTTGACGAACGTCACTTACAGTTCTAATCGTTTATTTGTCTTCTTTCGTTATTAGATTATCGCAAGCAAAAAATTGTTAGAGCGATGAGGTCAGCATCGGAATTCAATTACTTTAGGCAATCAGAATTTTTTCGCGCTGTATATGTCAGAGGCAAGGAATGAGTTAAAATTAAGAAAAAGTTTACTTTTCAAAATCAAATTAGAAATAAAACAAATTTAAAAAATTTCCTCTTTCATATAATATTTAATCGTTTAATTTATTCGCTCTTAACTTGATCAAGATGGATAAAATCTTGATTACTTTTTATAACAGTATTGATAATTTTTCGAATTTTTATTTAACTTTGTTTTATATTTATCTTATTTTCTACATAAATTCTATCTCTACTGTAATAATTAACAACAATTATATTTCACGGAGTATAATTTTATTTTCTTTATGGGGCATTTTTTTTTATTTCACGAGTAATTTGACCTGCATGATTGGCATTTGATATACCTCGATAAGTATGGATTAATGGCGCCGCGTTTAAAGCACTTTGATGAATTCGTTCATGCGCAAAAAGAAGCATCGTAACATTATGGCTCGCCATTATATAAAAGATGAAGCATTAAGCAGGCCCCCACCCTCTAGAGAGACCGTAAGAGGAAGCACGATATAAAATTTGCGATGCATTTTTACCTTTAAGATCTTCTTCATCCGCGTATATTACTGTGCTAGTGAGTAGCCTAAAAGGCAATGTCCCCAATATATAACCAATTTCCAATCTGAATATTTCCATGCGACGTATCCTGTCGCATACACGCGAGAAGGAAGAAAGTAAGATCTGGAACTTAGGCAACCGGAGTCTTCCATGCATCAGAGAAACCCACCCTTATCCCGAATCCCTTGAATCTCGTTCACGCTGATCTCCACAAAACGGCACTGTGAATTGGATTCCTATTCTCGACAGTTCCATCTACTGAACTGGTATACTGAAATTCATATCCGGTTCTCCACTATCTTACAATATCAATTGCATAAACTTTGTTATTTACTATTAGTAATTTTTCTAAAATGTTCTCTAAAACGTTGATATAATAAAAAAAAATGCGATTTCATATTCAAATAATGATTAAATTTAAGTAATATCGTTTTGGATATATATATCGAAAAAAATTTGAAAAATATTAAAACGATATAAGATATATTTTATTATAATTTAGATATTTATTCTAACATATATGGTATATTATAATTATTTTTTGCAGTAAGTGTACATATATAAATGCTTACTATAAATTTTCAGTATTTATCGCTCAAAAAGAAGGGTTGGCGAGTCTTTTCATCATTTATTACAGTTTCTTACGATAGAAAATACATAATCTAAGAGAGAAGAAAAAGTGCTTTTTCGCGCTATTATAATTGCACACGCTGGCGCATGATTGAATGTACCCTTAAACTTCCAGCGGAACTAATTACCGGGTATAATTGAGCTATACATTCCTATGGCATATAGTTGCGAAACTTGTTTGCCGTGCGAATCGCTATGATGGATTGTAAAGCATTTTGCAAATGCGCGAATTCACGTATACCATATACCTTCATTGTTTCTAGATCTGCATAAAACACATTCAGATATAAGTTTAATAACGGTAAACAAGTTGCATACTTTTCTCATCAAATCGTGTAAATTCTAGATGAGCTATTATTATCTGTTTAAGTTTAGTAACGTTAATTGTATGGAAAAGTATTATATTTAAATTTTTTTTTTTTTTTGCAAGATGATAGAGCAAAAAATAGCAGGGAAAGGAAAAGTGTAAACTCGATTACGAGTTGAAAGCACGATCTCTTTGCTTGGTATTTGAATGAAGCGGCGTATCGTGACGATGGAGGAGCGGTTATTATGTGCACGAAAATCGAGTTCGTCACGAAGACGTGACGAGTGGAGATCTCGAATACATACATCGACTTTACGCGAGGTTGAAGTGTGTCGTTTAAGGATCGGTTGGATCTACAAATGACATGACGTATTAAAAAGGGTTGAAATTTGATTCTCGGCCGTAGATTAATCTGCCACAAAGAATTCAATGCACTGCATTGCAATGTCAGTCCCTCGGTATGTGTATCGCATCTTGTAGACATATATACAATGTACATTAAAAATGCGTTACATCTTATCTGACAGATCTATCTTTAATATAAGAAAAGATAAGAAAATAAGAATTCTGCCTTACAAACAACGATAAAGAGCCAATTTTCTTTTTCAATTACGTGATCATTTGATTAAATTTCTAAATGAAAATAGAATTGTGATTCATTCTATCATATACTGAATAGCGATCGTGTGTTTGATTAATTTTCACGTTTTATCAAAATAATTAAATTGTCAAATCATCAAACAAGAGGATTTAAATTGTCTTAATATATATTAAAATATATAATCGTATAATAAAATATGTATCGCATCTCGATATTATCTATTATTGTTTAGATTGTAAAATACTTCTTTTTATATATTTACATTTTTTATAAAAACACAGTGGGACATTTGTGCTACATTGCAAATTATATGTATATATATATATTATCATGTAAGTAATATAAATATATTTTATTTGTTATATATTTTTTTTTTTTGCTTGTTATCTTTTAACCGCACGAAGAGATGCATTTTTCATTTTTTTAAATATTTTTCTTTTAAAAGTGCCCTGGTGAAAAGATGACACGCGAATATCAGTTAAAGTGCATTTTCCTATCTTTTTTTGCTCCACTACTTTCCGTTGTACTTGTCATTATGGATCTGACAATCTTGTTCCACGATTTCTTGCTCTCTTACACGTCCTTTCTTCTCACTCATCCGGCCAAAGACACGATGTGAGGGCCTCCCAACCGACGATATTGCCATTGGATTTTTCTGACTGGTGACAAATGGAAGAACGACAAGTACCGTGCGACTGGAACGAAGGGGCGGACGATCGCAATCATCGCACTTTAATCTTTTAATGCGATTAGATTGGCGCTTCTTTGGCTATTAACAACGGCGGATGGAAAGCGCGATTTGTCTTCTTCACTATTTCTCGCCGCTTATCTTTATTTCACAAAGCTTTGGCTACTAAGAAAATAATATTTTATTTTGCATTAGAATAAAATTATACAGAGATCCCGCCAGAAAAATAATCGAGTGTTCTTTAGCTCACAAATTTCATGACAAAGTTACAGGTGATTTTTCTGCATCAGACGTGATTGATGAGTGCCGATAAAGTTACGAAATATCTTGCAAAATTTGTATCATATTTTATTTGTATCATATATTCAGAAATTGTATAAAATAAATTAGTGTCTGTATATTAGCATTAAATTTTTCACTATACATATACGTATATGTATAGTGAAAAATTTAATGCTATACGGAGAAAATAATCTCTGTCGATGCTTTTAATGTGATTAGTTTGCTTCATCGGCAATGCAATAGAATTAATGGACAAAAAAATGTAGCTTAATATTTTTCGCAATCATATATTCAGAATTCGAATAGAACGGATAACGAATTTTGCGTACCTGAACAGGAATTAGTGTTGAGGTATTTATTTTAATTATCTCTTAGTAAATTATATCAAAATAGAAAAGGTTAATATCAAAGAGTAATCTAGGCAAATTTTACTCATTAATTCCAAGTCCTGCTTCTGACATAGACTACATCCGGAACACGAGCACTTATAAAACGTTTTGGAAAGTTTATTGCATCATCCAAAGTATCTGACTTTGTTAGGGAAAGTACGCAAGAAGATAGATAGACAGAGAAAGAGAGAAAGAGAGAGAGAGAGAGAGAGAGAGAAAGAGAGAGAGAATTAGATGGTATATACTCAAGAGAAGGATGTAGTTCTCACTCTGCGTTGTCTTTTAATGCGATTAGTTTAACAGCTCTATAACGATGCAACGATGTGCAACGGAGTATAAGTTAACGTTTACAACAAAGTTGCAAATGTTCTTAATAGGTGACAATGTGTTTGCTACGTGGCTTTTACACCATGTCGTTTGCATAAAAAAAAATGGATAAATTTTGTTATTATTACATTTGAAAAAGTTCATGCATTTATTTTTATTCCATTCATATATTTATAATTTTTAATATAATATTCTTTTTTTTTAGGAGAATATATCCAATTGTTTTCTGAAAATCTCTCTTCTTTTTTCTAAAGGATACATCTTGCACGATTTGTGTGGTATGCAATATATATTATATATACTTGTGGTATCTCATAATATGAAGCGACAGCGTGATACGCAATATCTTTTGGATATATAAAAGTAATGTTACAGACATAAATAATGTAATCACTATGAAATCTCGGTGCAAGATGTTTCTCAAACATTTCACTTGAAAAAGTTTGATAAATTGTACGTATCATGCATTTCTTTTTTATTAAAATTGAAAAATATATTCGTTAATTTATATTCCGATTATATCTTCCTACTTTTGCCTTTAGAATATAATTTTTAATATCTGAATATTCCATGTATAAATTAGGTAGAAATATGAAAACTTATTAGTGTGACACACTACGAACTTAATCGTGATGTCAATTAGCCGAAAATTCCCTACGTGACGTTTTATTATGACGACTATATGTAAATAATTCGTTAACATATTTCCAGAGAAATTCACTTCGACGGTTATTACACTAGTAAACAAATTTATTCATATTTTAAAGCGGGGACTCGAGAAATTAATTATGAAATAAATTCTACGTAGTTACTTAAGACTAACAATAAACACAAGAATGCAAACCTCTTTTTAAATTTTTTCAACGTTACGTACTTATTATTTTGCATTTATTGCTAAGACTGCAAAATGCGTTAATTGATTGGGAAGTTCTCAAGTTCTTCCTCTCCTTTTTTATTTTTACCATCATACATGAAATTATTTATTTTCATTATTATTGTATTGCAACGAAACATAATATAACATACACACATACCATGCAATCATTATTGCGATAAGTTTTTATCTCTTAAAGTATATTTTTATTTTTATCATGACATTTTAAATCACGTATATAAGTATAAATTTAATTTGCGCGAATAAAAATCGTCAAAGAAATAAATACTTCTTTCTAAATACTGCCGCAGTTTAATCATCAAAAAAGTAACTGCATCTCGATTTGACGCTTACCAAGTAGAAAAGAACTGTATTAAAAAGTTGAATGGTTTGAGGAAGTAGAAAATGCTACAGAAGTTTTAAATAGACTGTCGCCAGGTATAATTGCAGATATTTCAGTAGCACAAATGCTTTAGAAGAGTAGAAGGGAGAATAAGAAGTAGGTAATAAGAATAAGAAATGAGTTGTCCATGTTCAATTTGCTAGTTTTGTTCGTATGACACATTGATCAATTATTATAAATTTTGATTTATTAAATTATATTACGATTTATTTTTTAGTGACTGTTTTTTTTTTTTTTTTTTGTTATTTTTATGACTACCAATTTGAATTATTACATATTAAGAGTATGAAATATACACTCTAAATATCTAAATATTCATATTACATGTGTGTGAATAAACATATACATTAGCGAAGTTTATATCTTGTATGGCAAAAACAATCTGTTAATGTTTTTCAATAATCTTTATATTCATGAAAGCTCATACTAGTTTTATCTTATTGTATCCGTGCAAAAAGCTTATTGTTTCGAATCATAGAAAAAAAAAACATTTTTTATAATGAATTTACAAAATAAGCATTTCGAAAATAGCAAGCTTGAGTTGATAAAGGTTTATATATTTTTTAAATAGAATTTTAATTTAAACATACATTTAACTATACATTTAAATATTGGTTAAAATAAAATAATCAAATTAAAAGAACACCACAAAAAAATATATATTTCCCATTTCAATTTATGCTAAGGAAAAATTGATTTCAGATTAATCAGAGAAAAAAGCCGCGGTATATCTAAGACATGTTGTATATTTCCCTCCGGCAGAGAGAGTATTTTCTTTGCCTGCCTATAGAAGTTGCGGTGGCGTTGGGCGGTACTAAATACTACGTGAAGCGAATAAATCTGGAGCAGGGTGACGCCAATGCGAATTTATTCCATCTTGCTGATTGAAAGGCACTATTACTAAATATAAAATTATCCAGAAGACGTTGTATAAACTCTTATAGAGGAATCTCATCATCATTCGCGTGTGACGACCTAGCTATTTGACATTTCATAAAATCTGAAAGTTCAGAGGACATACGCATGAGTGCTACTATTGTTAAGATTGCTTAAGACAAGGAGACTTTGAGAAAATCAGAAAATTTTTTTTCGAGGATTTCCATTAATTTCTTCTTTAATCTCTTCTTTTTCTCGCTATATTGAACGATAATTGTACATAATATTGTCTTTAAATTATTGTCGAGATTATTAATTTTATAAATTTTATAAATTAAAACTATTTTTAACAATAAAAGAAATATTAACCCGCAAGAATTTTAGAGAAATTCGTAATTTTATTTATTTATTTTTTTTTTTTTTTTCGTTATAATTAGAAAGGAATTTTACGTAGTCGATAGTTTTCACTGTGAGTGTATTGTATCTTTGCAAAGAGACTTTTAGCTTTTTTCCGAGTAGACAATAATAGAAATTGAGAAAATAACGATTGCATTAGGAATGTCTATGAATAATTCGCGCTTCGACATGCTGCATTTTGCGGGACACTTTTCAAAGTTTCGCCGGCGAAGATCGATGATAGGATACAGATTCTCCTCTATTGTATCCGCATTCCTCATGTCGATACTACTCGTGACATCGCCGTATAAAACTTTCATGGAATTCGAGGGATGCGCGAAACCGAAGGTTTCCACCTCGGGATTGCATCGCTTCCCAAAAGAGCAATTGCGGGAATCACTCCCAAATGCATTCCGTATAAACATATGCAGTTTGCTATCTTGCACATATAAAGTATGCTCCAGGCATTAAGCTATCTCTATGAAATACATGAATTATTTGCCTCAAAATTAACACTTTCTCATGCGATCATATTTAAAGCAATGAAAATATAAAAGACATTTTATGTTTCTACTGGCAAGTTTATTTTTGTTAAAATTTACATCAATAAATCTCGCGATGTTTTCATACGTATTTTATTACATTGTTTTTTACAAAATGGGATATTTTATCATTAAAGTAACGGAAAATATTGACGTTTTATCCGAGTTTATTTTTAATTTTACAAAGTTCTAATTGCATAAAATAGAGAATATGTTCACTTGACGATCTGATAATATCTACGCCGGGTAGATTACTAAAATACGCACGGCATGTAGAATTTTTGCAGTTGCAAAACTTTGGTTCAATATTTAATTTAATACGTGAGTTTCTACTTCACGGTTGCGGGAATACTATTTTCTCCCGCAAACGGAGCAGCAAAATATGTTATGCCGTTGTTTGGCACTCGGAGCATGCGAAATATTCGTACCTAGCCTCGTGCAATTACAAAAAGAAGCGTGCGCGGAACGTAAATGGCCGACTCGAGTTCCGTGATCGTTCATTTCAAAGATATTAAAAAAACTTTGAACGCAGACATTTTTTTTTATATAAAATGCAATTTATTTATTAAAAAATTTCTAGTTTCATTGTCAGTAGAGTGTCTTTTAGATACTCAGGAAGCAAAGAGAAAGATAAAATTCCATTGGATTTTGAGGCCGTGACCCGACTCGACCTCTTTGCTCTCTCTCTCTCTCTCTCTTTCTATCTCCCCTCTCGTTGGTTAGGTTGGTTATCTCTATCGATTCTATTAAAAAGAGGATATAAAGATGTAAGACCAACACCTGTTCCTCTTGTTTGATTTCTTTCGTTGCAAACAGCATGTTATCGTTAAGCGTTTGCAATAAATCCGCGTTTAATCGGTTGCAGTATCTTGATTAAATATCTTGATAAAGTGCTAAGAGTATGTGATGTTTTTTTTCGAAATAAATCACGCAAATCTCACTGCTTGGTTTAATTTCCTCGTTCTCTCTCTAAGCGCAAAATTAACAACCCCGTTCAGTATTTTAGACTTTTTCCGAGAATCTGTTCAGGTCTATTTATTCCACTTAATTTGAAACGACAGCAAGCCGAATAAATAGCACAATATTTGTGACAATAATTCTTCGAAATAAATATTCGCGGTGTAATCTACAGCTTGGATACAGGCCAGTTTTGTCAGATGATAAAATGAGAGCTTTCGCCGGTCTAAAGAAGCGAGAATGAAATCTTCAAATCGTATAAAAACGCGTAAACCAAACTTTACTGCTTTTAAACTGTTGTCAAACATTTTTTTTTTATGAAGATACAATTCTCTGTGTTCTGAGATATCTTTCTGAGATATCTTTCTTTACAAAAGTACTGTTTTCAATATAGATATTGTACCCCAATCTATCTCTAGCAATACAAACAAATATAAAATATTTTCAGTTTTCATTGTTTTTATATTCGGCGTTCATTTATTTATAAATAATTTTGTATCTTTATATTGAAGTCTGAAATGATTTCATGTGTCATGAATGAAAACTTGATCAAAAAATATTAATTATATCTGCTCAATTTTCAGTATGAATATATTTCTTTCATGAGCAAATATAATAATCGCAAATAATTTTTCTTAATTGAGCAAAATTATGGCGTCGTAAAAATTGACATTGTTGAAAATAAATCATCCCCGCAATAGAGGGCTTAAAAGTAAGCGTCATTAATTTCTTCAGCAAGTACAAACGAAAGCATTCATCGAGATGCTCAATCACGCGGAATTAACCCTGATTTAGATTACGCGGTAACCCCTGTAAATTGTAGATCTTGTTTGAAATCGACATCCGTTCGTTCCTTGCTGGAAACTCGGGCGATTTCGACTCGAATTGATGAGATAATTGCGTTGCAACTTAATCGAAATATCTCGGGTTTTAGCTGCGGGGTGGGGGGGGGGGGGGTGGGGAACGGACGAGACATGTATTACAATAGAGGATACTCTAGTAGCGAAAATAAAAAGTAGTGACGGATTCAGGGCTTGTTTTACTAATGCTTCTTTCCTTTTAACTCTTGCAATTCCAGAACGCAGAATGCTCTTGCGTTATTTGTGGTACAATTGCTTCTATGCTACTACTTGTTTGTCTCTACAGTTGTTTCTATACTATCTCCTCGCGGTATTCTCTTGTGTTTCGCTTGCTGACATATTTAGGCGCAGTTATATTCTGTCTGCCGTACATGCAAATCGCTTATATCGCAATACCTTGCGATATTGCATCGTTAAATAAATTGATCGGGGAAAAAAAAAAAAAAAAAAAAGATTAAAATGTTGCAAATTTAGTTTTGTTAAAATTATATTAAATTTGAATGCACTCTATCGTCACTTAATTGCGTCCATATCTCATTGAAAAATCGATATTGACTGTGCGAATGCAACTTTCAAAATAAAATTAATAAAACTACTTAGGATACAAATCATCTTCTGAATGATATACGACATCCTACGCATAGGTAATCTTTTTATTTTGCGCTATATGTATCCTCTGATTCCGTCGACAGACAGCATTAAATTTCACGAGGCAATCAGCACGCAGTTTGCTCTGAAAATTAAATCGATACGCCGCCACGTATTGCCATATTAAGTCCGTACTACGTGACCGTCGCGCCGGCGAGTGCCAGTAGTGAAATCGAGGTCGACTCAGCCCGTGCGTCAGGACGAGAACATGCGGACAACCGCCTTTGTCGTGTGCAGGGTACGAACGATCAAAAGACTAAAGAGCACCAATTGAGTCGGAGATCGATATTGAAAACCGACAGAAGCTTAAAAAAAGTCGGGCAGGAGGAAATTGTGGGTGCCAGTATAAAAAAAAAAAAAAGACGAAACGAGAGTAATTCATTTGACGGATGTTATACAGCTGAGCGCCTGATTAATCGGCACTTGCATTCCCTCTTTCTCTTTTTGCTAGGTTCACATATACTTCGCTTTAAACACATCGGCTTTTATATCTATTTGTCTTTTTACTTCACTCTTTTAACAAGCGTAATGGTATGCAGAACGGCTTTTCTCGTTCAGATTTATCTATTTTCTCTTGAAAATCACGAGATATCTTTTAAATTATCGTATAACCCGCGCGTGCGCGCAACGTATTTTATTCCATGCAATAGTATTCTGTTCGTTCACAAGCGGCGTAACATAGCCAACTTTAAAATTAATACGTATATAAATCCAGTTTTATTCGAAAATTCTAGTCCGTTGAAAAGATATTTGTTTAGTTGCTATATATTCTGACTAATTATTATTTTATTCCGTTTATTTCATCAATAATAAATCATAATGCACGATAATATATTATATTGCGAATAAATCAATTTAATTTAATATAATTTTCGCATGAAAATGTCTCGCTACTTTTTCATCTTTATAATATTGAAGCAAATTATTTTATGCCTACGCAAATTTTTACCTTAGAAAAGTAAATTCCGTGCGGTTTATATGCGGTTTTGTCAGATACTATTTATGAATATTATGAATAATTTTTAGTTTAAAACATAGTAACATCGCGCTGCCTCAGGCTAAAAAACACGTATGTTACAAAATTCCGTGCGTTAAAAAGTTTACCATTAAACAGCCATGTTCCAACACTTGTAACATCAAGGTTAAGTTTCGATCTGCTTCGTTACTTCAATCATAAAGTAATCGACTTGATTTGTAAATATTGAAAAATAACAATTTTAAATATTAAATTATATTTTTGTTATATTTTTAAATATTATTTAAAATTGAAAAAACATTATTTTCCGTATCCCTTATTCTTTTATCAGATTTTTATTTCTCTAATATTTTAATAGATATTATATATATTTGTGAAATTTGTAAAAATAGAAAATATACATATTCGTCGATTTATAATTTTCTTCTGAAGTATAATATACCCATATTAAGTTAGCCCCCCCACCAACGCCAAATTAAATCAAATACATCAAATAATTTAGTGCTAATTATGTGCTAATTAGTTGCCGTAGTCCGAATTTTGTTGCTCAAACCGTTTAGCAGGAATTTACATTCAAAGTGGGGGGTGCTTGTTAATGCACATGTTTGATAATTTTCATTCTCTAAAAATGACGCGTTAAGGATGTTAAGATTACAGAGTGATCAGAGTTAAATAAAATGTAATCGCATTAATGATGATTTCGAATGCTAATAAAATAGTAAAATTAATGCGCTCAACGATTATAATTATGAAATCATCAGTAATCATTAATGACGAATAACAGAAATAATCAAGGCAAAGATAATATGGTCAGTTATAATTCTAAATATTTATACATGAGCTATAAATCATTAATAATAAAAAAAAAAAAAAAAAAAAACCCGATTTTTCAATACTATTGTTTCCATAAACTAAAAATTATATTGACAATTTTAAATGTTTAATAATAAATTCTACTGACCGACCGATGCACCGCCCTTGCATGTCTCACTTCTTTCCGCATCTGATCATCGCGAGATCCCTTCCGTTTCCGGTTGCTCCCTTCGCTTCAAATTGAGACGAGACAGTCTATCAATTTGTCCACTCGTGCATAATCACTATTCTCGTAATCACTATTTCACTCGTAGTCCAAAATCCGCCATATGCAATGACGCGGTAAAATTATTTCCATGCCGATTATAAACATGAAAGAACATATAATCGCGTATTAATAAATGGACGGAGACGATTTTCCGTGATTCTAATCGACATTCCCGATACTCACGACATCCACTTTATATACGGGATAAACTTGTGATGGATAAAAAAACGCGAGAAATACGGAAAGAATATTTCAATCTCGCACGCTAATGCAATACGACGGTTACTGTAACGGTTACGGAAAATTTAGGCAGGTTGAGTAGTAGTAGATGGGGAGGGGGGAACGCGTCGTCGAATATCCGTTCCAGGAAAAGGAGCGAGCGCGTCTCTTCCAAGAAATAAACCGTACGCGAAGAATCCTGCGCGAGATAAATCAAACTAGCTCGAGCGACGCTCTTTTGCGATCTCGATTTATGAAATTGTGAATATAACTCTGAAAAAAGGATTACATTTTAAAACAATATTAAAGAATTTTAAAGCAGAAACGTGTGGAACGCGACGCGCTTATATTTTCAACGCAATATTATTATATACGACAGCGAGTAAATTATTTCAGCGCCTAAAAATATGTTAAATAATGTATTCATCGATCGTTGTATCGTATTATAAAGTCGATATATCAAACCTACAAATTACTCTCGATTCGGATATTTCGAATATTCGTTCGGATGCGAAATTCATTTTCGATAGATAAAAGATGCGTGGGAAAAATCTTGTCGTTTGCGAGTATATATATATATATATATCGAAAGATGCCTTAATCACGATTACACGGGTTAATATATTACACTCGGATAATCGCCTGTTATTCGATACAAGACCCCCCCGACACTCGTTCGTACGCGGATCTCACTTTCGACGGATAAAAAGACGCGAGAAACACGGAGCGCGACCGTAATCCGTCTTGAGACTCGCGCTTGTGCGAAGAGACTGACACGATTACGGAAAAATTAGGCTGGACGGGTAGGCGAGGAGAGGGGAGGACCGCGTCGCCGAACGTCTCGGTACAGAAGCGTTCAAAAAAGTTGGATGTAAACATTCAGATATAAACAAAGAAGCGCGGCTCGAGAGAAAGAGAGAGAGAGAGCTTATATTACAAAATCTCGATCAATTTTCATGGCGAAACGATAATACAACGAGAATAATCGTTGAATAGAATATGTAAGATTCGAGGAGGAATATATCTGAAAAGCAGCTCACACACCACATATGAACATTCCTAATAAAATATTCTTATTTAAGAGAAAAAAAAAATGTGTTCGGTTAGTCGACAGTTAGTTGACTAATTTTACACGTCAGATTTAATAATATTCATGGTTGTAAAATTGACCAATCACGGTCATTCGATTCTTGATTGGTGATTGGTTAGTTTTAAAACTATGGATGTTACTGAAATCCAATTAAGGGTGACGTGTCAATGTTAATCAATGTCTCTGAAATGCCGCGAGAAACCACGAGTACCAACAGCTAAATGAGAAATTTTACAATTGGTGAAGCTTCGCGTCGCGTTTTTCACACGTTTCGTATTTCAATATACTTTAACATTCTTTTAAAATATATGATTCTTCTTCAATTATATGTATAATTTCGCCAGAAAATAATCGCGAGATTGCAAAAGTATCGCTCGAGCTTCGTTATCTTATCCTTGTTCGTATCGCGAAGGTTTTTTGGCGCACGATTTTTTTCTCGCAAAAACTCGCTCGCTCCTGTTCTTGGAAGAGATATTCGACGACATTCTCCTCCACTCCCCCCACCTATCAGTCCAGCCTAAATTTTCCGTAATCGTGTCAGTCTCTTCGCACAAGCGCGAGTCTCAAGACGGATAGTACTCTGCGTTGATACCACTGCTT